>NW_022196897.1:26756629-26832044 GCF_008632895.1 Mastomys coucha | reverse complement strand
AGCCAATATGGTTACTGGGAATTGAACTCAGGACCTCTGCTCACTCCGGCCCAAAGTTTTACTTATTATTATATATAAGTACACTGTAGCTGTCTTCAGACACCCCAGAAGAAGGCATCAGATCTCATTATGGATGGTTGTGAGCCACCATGTGGTTGCTGGGATTTGAACTCAGGACCTTTGAAAGAATAGTCAGTGCTCTTAACCCTGAGCCATCTCTCCAACCCAGGTGGCTAGCTTTAAGAAGGTAATCTAATGGTTTTTAGCAAGGCAGAAGGAATGGGAAAGAAGGGCCAGACCTGCTAGAGCCATATTGGCCATGCTTTAGCTGGCTAGAGTACTTTTACAGCATGTTTTCCATCTTAATATCATGACTGGGTTCTTTTTTTCCACTGTAGGCCTGAGTTGGTTGTTAAGAAACTCCGATACTATGCAAGATTTATAGTAGTTTGCCTTCTTCTTAACAAAATGGACGTTGTGAAAGACCTGGTAAAGGTAAATAGTGTTTTGTTTTGTTTTGTTTTGTTTTGTTTGAAGTAGGGTCTTGTTATATAACCCAGGCTGATCTTAGATTTGTAATCCCCATGAATCAGTTTCTCCTATGCTGAAATTATAAATGTACTTTAAAATAACTGTAGCCCAACAAGACATGACATTGCATGCTTTTAATCCTAGCCCTTGGGAGGCAGAGACAGATGGATCTCTGACCCAGGTTATCTGTAAACTCTTAACAATCCTCCTGCCTCAATCTTGAGTGCTTATAGTTATGAGCCATTATTCCTAGCCTGATGGTATACTTCTTGATACATTTGACTCAAATATGTCCTAGTTTTCACAAGCTCATTGGAAGGAGATATATATTCTGCTGTATCTTCTATCCTTAGCTACTAATTAGACTGTTTCTAAAACACAATGTGATATAAAGGAAGGGAGTGTTTTGTGTGTGTTAATATTTATGAGTCTGTTTCTCAGGCAATTCTGTTAATAAGTTAATTGCTGATATGACACCAAGTAGAGAATAGACCTTTATAAGTTTTTGTTTGATGTGTATCATTCTAATTTTTTATTTTGAAACAAATCTGTGATTTTCATTCTTTGTTTTCTGTTATAATTTGGATTGCATATTGATACTGATCAAAATAATTCCATTACTTTCTGTCAGGAATATTACAATACAGCTGGTTTTTATGAAGATATCATTTTTTTTACATTCATTTATTTTATGTGTGTGCATGATTCATGCACAGGTGTCAGGACCAGAAGATAACATGTAGGAATTGATTCTCTCCTTTTACTCTTTGGGTTCCATAGATTGAGCTTAGGTTCTCAGGCTAGGTGTTAGATACATTTACTTGCTGAGCCATCTTGCTAGCCTTTTTATGAATGTTATTAATAGCCTCTTCTCTTTGTGGCATTTCTAATACCAGGAATTGTCTGATGAAATTGAAGATTATACTCATCGCTTTAATACAGAAGATCAAGTGGAGTGGAACTTGGTGCTTCAAGAGGTAGCAGCATTCATTGAGGTAATTTCTTAAGAGAAAGCTTGTTACTGTCATAGGTAGGCAAATGACTATGCTGTATGTTTATGGTATGTATGTGACTTTGAGAAAAGCAAGAAGTGATATTCTGTGTTACCTTTAATGTGCTTCTTTTTTCTTCAGGCAGACCCTGTGATGGTGTTAAATGATGATAACACCATTGTTATCACATCCAATCGCCTCGCTGAGACAGGAGCCCCCTTGCTGGAGCAAGGCATGATTGTGGGACAGTTGTCTCTAGCTGATGCACTCATTATTGGTAATTGTAATAATCAGGTAAAGAACTGTGAAAGATTTATACTTAAAATTTACTTTTAAAAAGTTTGTTTTGGCCAGGCGGTGGTAGCGCACGCCTTTAATCCCAGCGCTTGGGAGGCAGAGGCAGGCGGATTTCTGAGTTTGAGGCCAGCCTAGACTACAGAATGAGTTCCAGGACAGCCAGGGCTACACAGAGAAAAAACCCTGTCTCAAAAAAAAGTTTGTTTTGGTCATCCATGGACTTTTTTTTCCCTTGTAGAGTTCCTTACATCTGTGAGGAATGGTCAAATCAATTATGCCAAATATATCTATACTTTTTTAGAAACCATTTTTTTTAAAGATTTATTTATTATTATAAATAAGTACACTGTAGCTGTCTTCAGACACACCAGAAGAGGGTGTCAGATCTCATTACAGATGGTTGTGAGCCACCATGTGGTTTGCTGGGATTTGAACTCAGGACCTTCGGAAGAGCAGTCATTGTTCTTAACCGTTGAGCTATCTCTCCAGCCCTAGAAACATATTTTAATGACACAGAAAGATGCTTATTAGTATATTAATTTGCCACTGAGCTAAATCTATATCCCCAGCCCAGTCAGTATTTATGAATTATCAGTCATGTCTTCAGGGGCTGTGTGCTAATATAGTAAAAAAGACAAAGTACCTTCACTAATAAAGCTTTCTGTTTACCTATAAAAACAATTATTAACAAAATAACTACTTAGATAATATCACTTCAACAGATGTAGCAAAAGAGAGGTGTATTTTTCTGGTGTTTGGCATCAAGGGATTTGAGCTAGTCTGAGAGATGATGTTTTTTCTGACAAAGTACTGTAGTTAAGAACTACAGTAAAATACATGTAGTAGTGGTACACACCTTTAATCCCAGGACTCAGGAGACAGAGCCAGCTGGATCTGGCACTACACAGTATTTAAGAGTGTATCCTTCTCTATTATTAATAATACTTTTATAGAAGATCTAGGAACATGTGATGACAGAGTAAAGGAGAGGTTTATAAAATAAAATAGAAATGCTTTTGGTTATGGGAGTTGTTCAGAAAGATTATTTCCTGGAGTTTCAAAACTGTACCTTAGACTGGGCATGGGGGCTGACATCTTTAATCCCAACATTTGGGAGGCAAAGGCAGGCAGATCTCTGTAAGTTTGAGGCCAGCCTGGTCTACAGAGTAAGTCCCAGGATGCTGGGGCTATACAGGAAACCCTGTCTTGGAAAACAACAAAAACTAAAGTAGGAAGTTGTCCAGAGTAAGCAAAAGTAACAATCGTACTACTGTCTGTAAGCTGGGTTACCCAGGAGGATGGAGAGAACAAGAAGCACAAGAAGAAAATCAGCAAGATGATCTTTTCTCAAGTGCACAGGAAACTAGCTTAGGGTGGAGCTAGTGAGGGCTGCATTTTGAGAAGGTCATTTTTTATAATTTCTTAAATTATTTTTTATTTTTTATTTGTCATACAAAGTAATAGATTTCATTATGACACTTGCATATATACATATACAGTTTCTCACTATGTAGTTCTGCTTGTCCTGGATCTCACTTCGTAGACCAGGCTAACCTTAAATTCACTGAGATCTGCCTACATCTACCTACCAAGTGTTGCCACCGTGCCCAGCAATACCCTGTTTTTAAAAACAAAACCACCAAAGCTAGCAAACTCAAAAACAGGAAAATAAGTCTGTAATTCCAATGTCTATAGAGCTTATTCCTTATAATTCAAAAAGAGTCAGGTGCTATGCCTATAATCACAGCCCTTGGAAGGTAGAAGCAGGTGTTGAGTCCATCCTGGCCTACACATAAGACCCTTTCCAAACAAACAGGAAGAGGAATGCGTGAAACTGCTACATTGGCTCTGTCCTGGATCACGTGCTTTGACAGTGAAAGGACAAATAGCCAGGTCTTGTCTCCTTGCTCTGATCTAGAAGAAAGAACAAGTTTCATTCTGTTGTGTAGAGATAATGGGTGGTAGAAATCACACTTTCAGAAATTCACTGGTATGTTTTAATGTTAAGTATGTTCAGAAATAATCTATATTGATGATTCATTTTATACATTTTTTTTTTCTGTGAAATTTTTATATGAGGAAAATTTGGATTTTGCTGATCTGCTAAGGGAGATACAGTGGGATTCTGGTTGCTCAGTGGTAGAGCACTTGCCTAGCATGCATGAGGCCCACGGGCCCGATCTCTAGCAATGTATGTTTGAATGAGGTACATTTTCATTTTGATTTTTGAGACAGGGTCTCTGTGTAGCACTCGCCATCCTGGAACTCTCTTTGCAGACCAGGCTGACCTCAAACTCACAGAGATCTGCCTGCCTTTGCCTCCCAAATGTTGGGATTAAAGATGTCAGCCACCATGCCCAGTCTAAGGTACAGTTTTGAAACTCCAGGGAATAATCTTTCTGAACAACTCCCATAACCAAAAGCATTTCTATTTTATTTTATAAACCTCTCCTTTATTCTGTCATCACATGTTCCTAGATCTTCTATAAAAGTATTATTAAAAATAGAGAAGGATACACTCTTAAATACTGTGTAGTGCCAGTACATTGAGGAGATTATAAAGTGTGAATCCAGACATAGCTCAGCTTAAGCAAATGTTACCATGGTTTGTAGGGCTGTGCTTTTGTAACTTTTGTTGCTTTTTAAAAACTACTTGAGGAAATTAATGCATTATGATAGAGAAGTTTAAGCACTGTTAATTATACAACGTAGATAGTGAGCATAGGAGTGTCATTGCACAATTCTTTTACCACATTTGCCTTTTGAAAGTCTTATAATTAAATATTACAGAATAAAATATGAGCTGTCTCTGGGCATGGTGGCTCAGGCCTTTAATCCCAGCACTTAGAAAGTAGAGGCAAGAAGATCTCTTGAGTTCAAAGCCATTGTGGTCTATATAGCAATTCTACGTCAGCTAAAGATATGTGATAAGAACCTGGTTCAAACAAACAAAAAAAAAATCCCACCCATAGGCAAAGAACTATAGGCAAATAAGGAAAGCTGACAGTGGGAGAAATAGATTCCTCAGGGATATACCACCTAGTCAGTTATTCTATACCAAGGGGTCAGCTGTGAAGTCATATACATATAAGTAACACTAAACGGACTGTGCAGGTTGTATTTATATATTTAGGTGCATACACACGTACACACATACTCACACATACATCCCAATAACAGTTAAAGAAAAAGAGACCATGACTTCAAGATGGATCAAGACAGGTAGTACATGGGAAGGATTTGAGGGGAGAAAGGGAAGGGGAATGTAACTTGTATTTTAAAAATGAATGTTTGTGTGTGTGTGTGTGTGTGTGTGTGTGTGTGTGTGTGTGTGTGTGTGTATATGTATATTTAAAAATCAGCTGTTATTAAATATACCTGAAAGTCAAGAGTAATAATGTGATCAAAGACCAGAAGTTCTGCTTATTCCATAAATGACCAAGTATGTTTTTCTTTCAGGTCAAATTCAGTGAATTAACTGTTGACATGTTCCGGATGTTGCAAGCCTTGGAGAGGGAGCCAATGAATTTAGCTTCCCAGATGAATAAGCCAGGAATACAGGTGATCATTGCCTGACTGGTAATTCTTACCCCTTCTGCTTCTCCTAGGGGCAGCGGAGTAAATAAAGGATTTTCTCAGCCCAGCCATGGGGGCCTCACACCTGTAAGGCACACTAGATAGCCAAACAGTAGAATTATTGGAAGCTAGAGACCTGCCTAAACTACATTATAAGATCTGTGACCAAAAAAGAAGAACTCTCTTGATAAGACACAGTTGATAAGCACAATCACAGACACTGAATAAAATTAGGATATCCGATAGAAAGGATAAGAAATGTGGACACTCAGCTGTCACATACCACTTATGTGTCATTTTGTGTCACTTTTGGCATGTTACCATAGGAGCCAGCTGATAAGCCCACCAGACGAGAAAACCCCCACAAGTATCTACTCTACAAACCAACCTTCAGCCAACTGTATACATTCTTAGCAGCATCTTTTAAGGTTTGTATGACCTCTATCTGTGATAGAAGAGTGTGCTCAGGGTGGACTTGGTCGCTCTTCAGATAATGTATGAACATACACAAGTGCTGTTCCAGTAGTCCTTCTAACCCTCGCAGTTTGAGGAATTGTAGCTGCTTATGATATGAATAATTTATATTTACCATCAGAGACTGTTGATTAATTGTTCTCTCCTTTCTAGATTTTTATTGCTAAACAACTTTGGGCTTAATACTCAATGCAAAACTGAAAAACAAGAACAGGATGTGTAGCATTCATGTGCTCAGGCAGCTTTGTGAGACATTGTGACTATCTGATAGAAGGATGTGGTAAATGTCTGTAATCCTGACTTTGGATAGGAATTAGAGGACCTCTTGAGCCACACAGGAAGAAGTTCAAGGACAACCTGGATATATAAGTACACAGCATGATTGAGGCCAGTGTGAGCTTTATGTAGCCTAAAGAGAAAAAAGAAAGAAGAGGATGATGGGAATTAGGTGGTATCTTCCCATAGTTCACATAGAGGAAGACATGGAAGGGAGTTTGCCTTCTTAGTCACCAAGGGAGACCTTTCTCCCTCCGTTTTATATTTCTAGAGAACATTCTCTAACAGATGGGGAGTTGCAAGTAGAAAATGTGTTCACAGCTTTGCGGACAGTTACGTAGTGTAGATTAGAATGAATCTTTGCCATGCAATTTTAAGTTGGAACAAGTGGAAACATGGTAACAGCAGTGTGTTAAACGACATCGTTTTCCCCCACAGCCTTAAATTGAACTGAACATTGAATAAAACTGTTGTTTTTCCTGTCTGGTTTTGTGTGTGTGGTTTTCTTTCATTTCAGGAGCTGCCTGCCAATAGTGTGCTTCTGATTTACCTGTCAGCCACTGGCGTTTTCCCCACAGGTCGTTCTGATGGTGAAGGTACAATAAAGGAATGCTCCCACTGTGAGCAGGGCTTGAATTCTGTTTTCTACAAGACAATGGCCCACAGCCCAGAGACCACCTTAAGCTTTCTAAGAAAAGCTTTTAAATATAAAGCCTGATCTGTTTGTTTAGTGACAGTGTTGGAGAGAATCTGATTAATTCTTTTTACTCATCTATTACTCCTTAAAGCCCCAAAATCTTGACACAATATTTACGTCTAATGCATGCTTTACTATCAAATTTGTCAAATGTATCATATGTAGATTTATACATATGCAATTTGATGTTTGACACTGCAAGAGATTATGGAATCTGCCAGCCTATTTAATTGACATCTCTGAATCCCTATAAGCAGCGTTATGGCTGAAAGTCTTTGTAGAAATCAGTGTACTTTTGTAATTATGAAAGTTCAAGTCCTTGTTACAATTTTATTTTCAATCCTTTTTATTTTGTTACTACAGATTCCGTTCATGCAAAATTGGGATGCTGCTTCAGAATAAAACCTTAAACTATCAGAATATACAGCCCAGAAATTGTTCAGACTAGATGAGCCACTCAGATGTACATAAAAGACTTAAATCTTTGGAGAAAAATAGTTTAACAGTTTCAACATTTTCCTCCTCATTTGTCTGTGGCAATTGGCATTCCTTTATAAAATGCATGACCTACCATCTTCCTTGCATGACCTACAAAGTAGTAAAATGTTACAGTCAAAACAAAACAAAGCAAATCGCTATAGTCTTTACATTGCAGTGGTTTCTTTAAAGATCTGTAGTCCAGCTGTGATCCGATAGATGGGGTGTAGTGGAGCACTTACAGGCATGTTCAAGGGAGGGAAAAGACAACAACATGAATAAGAACTGCCTTAGTTCCTATAGTAACGTTATTTATATTTAAATATTTCATGTCTGAAAATGCATTATTAAGACAACTATTCTGGGTCTTCACATTAGACTTCTGGCTTCTTGTAATTAGTATAGGTAATAAACTGAATGGTCCTTTCTCAGAGCTTATCTGAACATCCCACAGTCACTGTTCGACTTAGACAAGAGTTAGCTAACTCTTATGACCAATTGGGAAAGGCTAACATGTAAATCAAAATTTTAAAAGTTTACATGATAGTAGAATAATGAATTTTTTTTATGTACTGGAATTTGACAGAATATTTCATAAAAATAAAGTTTTGTTAATCAGAATTTTCAAGTTAATTCTAATTTTTCTTTAAATTTTTCACTTAATAGTTAGCAGGGCAGTGGTGGTGCATGCCTTTAATCCCAGCACTTGGGAGGCAGAGGCAGGCGGATTTCTGAGTTCGAGGCCAGCCTTGTCTACAGAATGAGTTCCAGGACAGCCAGGGCTACACAGAGAAACCCTGTCTCGAAAAACCAAAAAAAAAAAAAAAATTTTTTTTTCACTTAATAGTTAATTTAAAATTGTCTTTACTGGATCAGATGTTATAGTGTATCCCTATAGTGCCAGCTACTCAGAATGCTAAAGCAAGAGGATCACTTAAACTTAGGAGCTCAAGACTAAATATGTATACTAAATATGTATGCTTAAATAGAGTGAGATTTCAGTTTGCAGTTAATCAGCTTTCTTTATAAAATACTTTTATTAAACCACAGATTGAAATTTTATTTGCAATGTAAACATTAGTTTAGTTTAGTTTAACTTTTTATTGATTCTTTGTGAATTTTATATGATGTACCCCAGTCCCATTCATTTCCCCATCCTCCATATCTGCCCTCCATCCTTGCAATCTCTCCCCCAAACAAAATGGCCTCTCACTCACAGAGATCCACCTGACTCTGCCTCCTGAGTGCTGGAATTAAAGGCATGTGCCACCATGCCTGGCTATAGGTTCTTATTTTGCTTCTCAATATATTATATTTGAAAAGCTAGTAAATAATTTAGTGGTTTTTTTAAAACATTGAAGAAGACTGTGCTGAAATCATGTAATTATTGCATTATAGTAAAATGTTAAATTTAAAGATAATGCTTTGTGATTGTATCAAAGGGAGATTCACTGATACTCTTGAATCTGAGCATCAGATCCACTTGGTGTTACCCTCTAGTTGAATTCTAGGTTTCTTCCCTTTGTTCTTTTAGGTCCTTATGACTTTGGAGGTGTACTTACTAATAGTAACCGAGACATTATCAATGGAGATGCTATCCACAAACGAAATCAGTCTCACAAGGAAATGCACTGGTATGTATTCTAGTGTCTGTTTTCATTCTAGGGATCAATATTCTCTTAAAATATTAAAGAGAAATGGAAACTTAATTTGCTACTACACAGGCTCCCTTAGACTACTGTTGATAGCACTTATTGTGTTCTTGTGTGAAAGCTTGTTCTTTTTCTAGTATAGAGCAATCTTTAGAATTCCTCTAATTGAAAGACAAAAGGCTACTTTTAATTAGCAGTGGGCTTATCTAATAATACTTTGTATTAAATGTTAACTTTTCATACTGAAAAGCAGAGAAGGGAGATTAAGCCTGTGTATGTTTCAAATTATTCATGTTAAGGTTCCCAAGCCAAATGTGTTACTGTTACTCGCCTTAGTTTTAAATTACTTATTTAGAAAATAAAAATTTATTAAGTAATATTTATTTAGAAAATTATTTAGGAAATATAATATTTAAAAAATTCATACACAGCATCACTAATCATCAGAGACATGCAAATTAAAATTATGAGAAATTTTTATTTAGCATCTGTTAGGGTGGTTGATGCAAAACACAAGTATTATTGAGGATGTGAGTAGAGAGCCCTTAAAAACTTTTGGGAGAATATAATTTGATTGGTACAATTATTAAGGAAAATAGTATGGGTTTTCGTCCAAAAGTTAAAAATAAGGACCAGCCAGAGGGCTCAGCAGGTGATTGCACTTGCCACCAAGATTGATGTCCTGAGTTCAATCCCATATACCTACAGTGTAGAAAGAGAACTAAATCTCCACAAGTTGTTCTCTGACTTTCAAATTAGCAGGGGGTTGGGGGGATGGAAGGGTATCACACATGATATGTGGATGGAAGGAAGGAAGGAAGGAAGGAAGGATAGATGGATGGATGGATGGATGGATGGATGGATGGATGGATGGATGGAGATGTAAGCAGGTTTAAAATACACCAAGTATGATATATATGGCATATGCCTGTGAAGTAAGGGCTTCCTACACATGAGAGGTAGGTAGTTGGGTGGGTGAATGGATGGATGGAAGCATTTAAAATAAGCCAAGTAAATGGCATATGCCTGTAATCCTAGCAATTAGAAGTACAAGACAGTCTGGGCTTCATAGCAAAGTCATTCATGTCTCCAAATGAGTGAACAGATGATTAAATTAGTACATAATTATATTTGAAATATTTAGTTGGGAGGCAGCTCAGCAGCTAAAGCCCTTGCCATACAAACAAAAGTTTATGTGCTGGCCTGAAACAGAGGAAAGGAGATTTCCTGTAGCAAGCTAGTTTACTGAACTATACATCTGAGCAAAACTAAAAGACTGTCTTAAAGAGTAAGGTGAAAAGTGACTTCAAAATATTCCTCTTTTTTTTTTTTTTTTTTTTTTTTTTTTTTTTTTTTGGTTTTTTGAGACAGGGTTTCTCTGTGTAGCCCTGGCTATCCTGGGGTCTGGCCTTGAACTCAGAAATCCGCCTGCCTCTGCCTCCCAAGTGCTGGGATTAAAGGCATGTGCCACCACCGCCCGGCAAATATTTCCAATATTAATCCCAGGCCTCCACTCGTGCCCAACACACACACACACACTGCAAAGAAGAAAAAGTAGACTGTAAACACTAACCCTGTTTCTTGGTCTATATCTAGAGGGAATGAAGTAGTTATGTCACTTAGTACATTATCTCAACAAGATATCTCTACCCCATCTTTATTACAACATTATTCACAAAAGCCAAGATTTAGAAATGACCTATCAGAAAAGTGAGTGTTGGGCTTGAAAGATGGCTCAGCCAGTAAGAGTTCTTGCTGCCCTTCTAGATCTGAGTTCAATTCCTAGCACCTGTGTTTAGCAGAGCACAACTACCTGTAACTCCATCTCAAGGAGATCTAACACCCTCTTCTGGACTCATGGGAATTGCACTCACATGTACTCATACACACATACATACACAACATAAATGCATAAAGATGGCACATACCTTTAATTCCAGCACTCCAGAGGGCAGAGGCAGGTACATCTCTGTGAGTTCTATGCCAGCCTGGTCTGCATAGTAAGTCTAGGACAGCCTGGTCTGCATAGTGAGTTCTAGGACAGCCAGGGCTATGTAGAAAAACCCTGTCTCAAAAAGAACCAACAACAACAAAAAAAAAGAGCAAAAGAAAAAGAAGATTGGGGCTAAAGAGATACCTCAAGAATTAAGAGTACATACTGCTTTTAGAAAGGTCCAGTGCTGGGCAGTTTACAGCCTCTTTAATGCCAGCTCAAGGGGAACCTAATAATGCCTTTGGCCTCTGTGGAAATCAGCACTTATATGTATAGACACACACATAATTTTTAAAAGTATTTTTAAAAAGGAAGATTACTTAGGTGCAAAGAAAATTAAATATTGCCATATATAGAAATGTGGATAAATATTGTATAGTTTCACTTACAATTTAGAATTTTAAAATATCTAGCTCAGAGAAAAGGTCATTGTTAGAGAGTAGGGATTGCAGAAAATTGGAAAGTGGGCATCAAAAGATAGAGGGGGCTGGAGAATTGGCCCAGTGATTCAGACTGCATACTACTCTCCCAGAGGAAACCAGTTTGATTTCCAACAGCTGTCAGATGGCTCACAACTGCCTACCTTTCCAGAGGAGCTGGTATCCTCTTCAGGCATCCATGGGCACCTGGACTCATGTGCACATACACGTAAGCTTATAACCAACAATTAAATCATAAAATGATAGAAACTTTTGACTATAACTTTGGTATCTATTCTTTTAAGCAATGAAACTAATAGAATGAATCTGTGTATGGGGGCAGATTTATTAGACTGGCTTACAGGCTGTTGTCCAACTAGTCCAACTGTGTCTGGCAATTGAAAGTCTAAAAATTGAGTAGTGATTCAGTCCACAGGGCTGGATGTCTCAGCTGGTCTCCAGTATGCACCAGAATAGCAAAGAAATGGGCTCTAATGCCAGTGAAGGAATGGACTTGCTAGCAAGAACAAGCAGGCAAAGAAAGGGAACTTCCTTCTTCTATGTCTTTAAGTAGGCTCCCAGCAGGTGTAACACAGATTAAAGGTGTATCTTCCCACCTCAAAGATGAGATTAGAAGTGAGTCCTTCCACTTCAAGTTATTTAATTAAGAAAAGAATCCATCATAGGTGTGCCCAGCCATTTGGGTTTTAGTTCATTCCAGATGTATAGTCAAGATGACAACCAAAATAGCCATCATGGTGTTATTTTTTTTTTTTAAATTTGCTAAAAACTACTTAGAGCCATATATGGAGCAGATATTTCATTAATTTAGTGTGGTAATCATTATATTGATTATATATAATTTTCATATTTTAATTAAAGCTAAGATATCGGTTTTGCTTTGTTATGTACATTTACATTAATACTGATACAGATGTGCACATTGTCTACTTTGATGTGATGAGAAAGAGTGTGCATGCCAAAAACTGTAATCCACAGCAGAGGCTTTTGAGTACATGTTCCTGGACATGGGCATTACAGTCCATTGATCTGTGGCCCAGCTAATCTGCGTATTTACCACGTCGCCTAGATGATTTACATAAGAGTGTCCAGAGAGAATATAAAGAAGAGTGAAAAAAGATTTCCTGGTTTTTCCTCTCAGTCCCATGCTCCCTGAAATAAGGCTCAGACTCAAAATATATTTACATATACCTTAGCCATACAGCTAGGGTCTTTTTGACAAGACTTGTAATTAAGATAACCTGTTTATATTAACCTACATTCTGCCATGTGGCTGATTATCTGTGCTCAGATACCATGCATCTATCTTGTCTCTTTACATCTTCCAGCCTCACTCTAACTCTATCCCAGAATACTTTCTGCCTCTGGAATGGCCTACCTCTATTTTCTCCCTAAGCCATAGGCAATAGGCTTTTCAATTGACAGGTGATGCATCCATATAATACACAAGATATTCTCTCTACATTCTTGAGTGGAATATTGAAAGGTAGCTTGAACTTTTTTTTTCTTTCTTTTTTTAATGTTTAAGGATATAGAGAGCTGGGATCAACCATTAGGAGCACTTGATATTTTTGTGGTGGTCCTGGGTATAGGTCCTAGCTCCCACATAGTGGTTCACAACCATCCTTAATTCCAGTTTCAAGGGATCTGATTGCCTCTTCTGATGTCTCAGGATACCAGGCAGGCAAAATATTCATACATGTAAAATAAATAAATCTTTAAAAATTATTGTAAAACATCTTTAAAATATTTGATGCATTTTAAGAGCCATTGAAATATGGATATGATTAAATTAGTCTATCTTAATTTCAAACCACACCCTTGAAAGAGCTTTTAAGTAATACAAAGCAGTTGTATGTGTAAAACCTGCTTCTGAAGTTTTCATGCCATGGGTTAGTCATGTTTACATAGGGTCCTTTTTAGCTGAGGGGTGTGTTTGTTTGTCTCACTGATGTTGTCCATACTGCTTTTGAATTCCAAGACTCAAGTTGTTCCCCTCTTTGAGTCTCCTGCATGCTGGAGCTGTAGGTAACACACCACTGCACCATTTATTTAGATAGTCTTGAATAACAATTATCTTTGAACTTTTTTTCAGGTAGAACCAACATGTCCCAGTAAATACACATCTATCTCAGTGTGTGTTTGTTCCTTCAGTTTTGTTTTCCTTGCAATGCTGTGTTGGGAAAATCAAACTTTAGAATACTATTTCTGAGATTTGGCCATACAGTTACACAATTCCTCGCTGTTTTTTCTGCAGCCTTCATCCTGGAGATCTCTATCCGTTCACAAGGAAACCCCTGTTCATCATTGTGGACTCCTCCAATAGTGTTGCCTACAAGGTGAGTCCCTACAGAGCTATTGTACACTCCAGGTATTTAGCAGTGACCCCCAGGGTCCCTACTCTAACACATGCCCTTTTATTTTGCTTTGTTTTGCTTCTTTAATTTTACAGTTTGTATTTAGTGTTTCTTTTCTTTTGAGGTTGTGCATGCTAGTCAGGATCTGATGCTATGAATAGAAACAAGAAGAAACGCATGAATGGACTCTCAGTGGAAATAATAAATCCTCCTGCAGGAAAAAAATTTTCAAGATTTCCAAGATCTCTGGTGGGAGGTTTATTTTTGTTATATAACCCAGACTGTTTTTCTTTACAGAGCTAGAGATAACATGGGTGGCTTATTTTCTAATTTTTAAACACTTTTCCTTTCTGTACACCTAATTTAATATACTCATGGTTTAAATGGAACTCCATCTCATGTTACATAGTAATGACCTAGGGTATTAACAGTTTTACGTATGCTTTGTTTTTCCACGATTGAGCCTGAATGTGGTTTAACCTGGAAGTACTTTTGCAGTCTTTTGCTTTTGAAGCAGACCCTCAATGACTCCAAAAGCACCAGCAGCAAAACATTGTGAAGTCGTCAGGAATCAAGCTGTAATGATTTATAGTAAAGCAAAACAGGCTTAAATTAGGGGAAAGGATGCTCACACTGGACTGGGTGCTTGTTTCTGCTCCTGAAAGCTTCTTCTGCTATGGGTTTCAACATGAATGGAAAAGCAAGCATTACTCAGTTTATTCTAGCATGGTAGTGGAAGTGGCTGAGTAGCCAAGAATAGCGACCCCACATGTATGTTTTTCGTTTTCTTCTCATGTTTACTTTCATTTTAAAAATAAAACCTGGCCAAGTGTGATGGTGCACACCTCTAGTCCCAGTATGCGGGAGGCAGTGGCCAGCAGATCTCTGTGAGTTCAAGGCCAGCCTGGTCTGCAAAGTAAGTTCCAGAACAGCCAGGGCTGTTACACAGAAAAACCCTGTCTTAAAAATAAAAATAAAATAAAATAAAAATAGTACAGAAAACAGAAAAATCAATAAAATAATTCAAGAAAATGGCCACTAAGTTCAAAGTACACCCAGATCAGGACCCTGTCTTTTTTTCTTTGATATAGATACAGCAAGAAGAATGGATGTATGTATGCATATATATATGCACACACAATAGATATATATAATTGCCTTTTTCTCATGTTCGAAATGTCTTCTCATACCCTTGGGAACATAAGTGATTATTTTATTGTGTGTATGTTGTAAGCCAGAGAGCCTCATATACTAGGTGAGTGCTTTACCTAGCTACTCTTCAGCCACAGAAATCCATCTTTATAGTCTCTACTTTCCTATGTTCTGAGTAGTCTCTGTTTCTTTTTGCCTCTTTTATATGAAACTTCATTCAGAATATCATAATCCTCACTTTTCTGTCCTATTGGAGATTGAGGTGTCTCACTAAAGTTACTTAGGCTGGCTTTGAACTTAGACCAACATTGAACTTGTAATCTTCCTAAATAACTACAGGACTGTACCTCAAGGCCCACCATTGCCACTTTTATTATCCTCATTTGACTTATAAGAAAACCAGGGCACAGAAAGTTTAGGCAATTTATAAATATTTTATTTTTATGTTAGATGTATGAATATTTTGCCTATATGTATGTCTATACACCACCTGCATATAGTGCCCATGGAGACCAGAAGAGGGTGCCAGATTCCATGGAACCTGACTTACAGAGGGTTGCAAGCCTCTGTGTAGGTGCTAGGAATTGAAACCAGGTCTTCTGCAAGGAAAGCCAGTACTGTTGACCATTGAGCCATTTCTCCAGCCCTAGTTGAAGCATTTTTTACCCAAGGTCACACACTCAACTAAGTGGTAGCATAGCTGGGTTTAACCAGTCTGATTATAAAACCTGTACTAGGGGACTGGAGAGATACTCAGCAGTTAAGAGCATTTCCAGAGGACACAGGTTCAATTCCCAGCACCCATATGGCAGCTCATAACTGTCTATAACTCTAGTTCCCTCACACAGACATATATACTTGTTGGCAAAACAGGAATGCACATTAAATTAAAATAAATAAATCATCTTAAAAACAAAAATAAAACTTTAGACAATTACATTTGGTCAGATTTTAAAAATAAATTAAGCCGGGCAGTGGTGGCGTTAAGCCTTTAATCCCAGCGCTTGGGAGGCAGAGACAGGCAGATTTCTGAGTTCCAGGCCAGCCTGGTCTACAGAGTGAGTTCCAGGATAGCCAGGGCTACACAGAGAAACCCTGTCTCGAAAAAAAAAAAAAATTAATGAAATAAAGCCTGTGCTGTTAATGTAATTCTTTGAATTCCATGTTCTGTATTTGGACTCCTTGTTAACTTTGAGGGCTTTATATAACTCATTCATCTTTTTTACTGGAGTCCTGTCTGTATCTGCCACTTGCATCCCTGTCCACATGTCATCTTATCTTCTGGGAGACAGGTTTCTTTCTGTTTTGTTTACTATCCTATCTCTAGCACCTGAGACAGTGTCTGTTCCATCTCCTCAATGAGTTTTTACTGAAAATGGACCTTGTAAAAGGACACTGTTCTATTGATATAAGTTATTACTGGAGTTGTTTTGTTTCATAGCTCAGTTTGATCTTGAACTTGAGATCTTCCAGTCTCAAGTAATTACCAGGCCTTGCAGTTTGATTCAGGTTTTTTTTTTAAGATTTAGTTATTATTTTATCTAAGTATACTATAGATGTCTTAGACACACCAGAAGAGGGTGTCAGATCTCATTACAGATGGTTGTGAGCTACTATGTGGTTGCTGGGAATTGAACTCAGGACCTCTGGAAGAGCAGTCAGTGCTCTTAATTGCTGAGCCATCTTTCTAGCCCAATTTAGAGGTTTTTAAAAGTGACTGTGTGTGTATGTGAGGGGTGGGGAGGGTGAGGGGAGGGGAGGGAGAGAGGGAGAGAGAATATGAATGAATGAATGAATATATGTATGGTTGTCCACAGAGACCAGAAGAAGGGTATTTATTGTATCTAGAGTTACAGGCACTTGTCAGCTGCCTGACATCAGGACTGGAACCAAACTCGGGTCCTCTGGAAGAGTAGGGGATGCTCTTTACTGCTGAGCTATTTCTGCTGAGCTATTTATCTCCTAAAATGTTTTTGTTTAGGGCTGGTCAGATGGCTCAACGGGTAAGAGCACTGACTGCTCTTCTGAAGGTCCTGAGTTTAATCCCAGCAACCACATGGTGGCTCACAACCACCTGTAATGAGATCTGACGCCCTCTTCTGGTGTGTCAGAAGACAGCTACAGTGTACTTATATATAATAATAAATAAATCTTTGAAAAAAAAAAGTTTTTGTTTACACACATACACACACATGTTGGGAGTGGGAAGTTCAGGAAAACTCAAAGTCAGTTCTTTCCTTCTACCAGTGGTTTCTGGGGATCAAACAAGCTGTCAGAGATGGCTGCAAGCACCTTTACCTGCTGAGCCATTTTGCCAGCTATACCTTGTTATTTAAAGAGTAAATAACTAGGACCTAGAATTTGCCTATCATTCTAGGTTAGTTGGCCCATGAGCCCCAAGTTCAGCTGTCTTCCCAATGATAGCATTATAAGTACATGTTACTGCATTTTGCTTTTTCCACCTTTGTTAGACATTGAACTCAGGTACGTAGGCTTATTTGGCAAGTATTTTATCAACCAAGTCCTAAAATTTAAATATAATCTAGTATGTCAGACATGGTCATCTGTGCCTATAGTTTGAAATAGGAGGTTTAGGTGGGAGGTTCACTTGATCCTATGAATTCAAATCCAGTTTAAGCAGCATCACCAGACCATGTATCTAAGTGAATAAAGAATATATACAACCCAGTATTGTCTATCAGAGGACCCTACAATAATCCTCAAATGCACATAATTTGAAAGGAGGACTTAGTACTTAGCGTATTATGTAAAGAGTTAGCACAGTAAGGTGATAATCGCAAAATCAGCAATGGATAAGAAATGCGGCGAAGCCTGGAGAAAACCAGTTCTAAACTTCCAAGGTGCTGGCCCAGTAGTCACAAAGGATGCACTTCATTCCCCAGCAACAAATTCCAACTATGTGGATTAAGTACTTTCTTTTAGAGATGCTTTATTACAGGATTCCTGATGCAGATCAGATGGTAGAGTGTTTGCCTACCATTCATGAGGCTCTGTTTGTAAGCTCGGTACTTGGGACAAAGAGGCTGGAGGATCAGCTGCAGATTAGCCTGGATTTTATGAAACCCAGTCACAAAATTTTAAAGACTGATTTACTAGAGAACTAAAGTTAGGGCTTTTATTGAGAACTGATTACTAGGGTACCCTCTGCCAGGCTTCCAGAGGGAACATTGAATATCAGGGTTCCCCTTAAAGTGTCTCATTTGCCCTAATTAGACAGAGTAAGCCCATACATAGAGTCATGTGACTCTTCCCACATGTAGGTTCTAGAAGCCAGACAAAGTAATTACACACAGTATGCTTTCATGTATGTGTGTGTGTGTATATATGTGTGTCAGAAGACAAAGTTTGATTAGCAGGCAGAAAGAGGAGACCTTGAGGGAAATGACAGTGCTGTTTACTTTAGCACTATGCAGATCAAGAGCAACACAGACTAGGACTCATGGGTATTTCCAAAATGTGGAATAATGCTATGATTGCTTTCTTCAAAGTTGGGAATGGAGGTCAGGACCTCATACATGATAGGCAAGCTTGAGGGGGCATTGTTTCTTTCATTTGTTGGAGACATCATCTTATGGAGCACAGGCTGGCCCCAACTTCTGACCCTCCTATCTCCACCTCCCATGTGCCAGGATTGCCAGTATTTCTACCTTGCATGGCTTAGAGTACTGTGCTAGGTTTTTTATTTTTATATAACTGGCTTTATTAATCTTAGCAATAGTAATAGGAAGAGCTTTCAGGCCACAAAAATAACTCGCCGTGTTTTGGGCCACCACCTTCATTGCTTGCCTTTTTTCATTTAGATTTTTTATTACTTAATATTCATCCAAATATATAGCACAAAACAGCATGGTTTTTTTCTAGATGTGTAAAAATCACTATGTTATACATACAGAAGTCTTATGTATTTTCAGGTCCTTTTCTGGACTTTTCATTCTGTTCCATTTGTTTTCTGCTCATTTTTCCATGGGGGGTTTCCATGACAGGGTTTCTCTGTGTAGCTGGCTGTCCTGGATCTTACACTGTAAACCAGGCTGACCTTGAACTCACAGAGATCTGCCTGCCTTCACCTCCCAAGTGCTGAAATTAAAGGCGTACACCACCACGGCCAGACATATTTTTCTATTGTGGGGAAAAACACCAGTAGCTCTTTGTTGAGATTAGTTAAAATGTAATGCATTATTTTTTTTAAAGATTTATTATTATAAATGAGTACACAGAAGAGGGTATCAGATTTCATTATGGGTGGTTGTGAGCCACCATGTGGTTGCTGGGACTTGAACTCAAGACCTTCAGAAGTGCAGTCAGTGCTCTTACCTGCTGAGCCATCTCTCCAGCCCTTTTTTTTTTTTTTTTTTTTTGAGACAGGGTTTCTCTGTGGAGCTCTGATTGTCCTGGAACTCACTCTGTAGACCAGGCTGGCCTCGAACTCAGAAATCTGCCTGCCTCTGCCTCCCAAGTGCTGGGATTAAAGGCGTGCGCCACCACCGCCCATGTAATGCATTATTGTCATGACATTTTAGAGTGGGTTTATCAGTAAGAACATAGTGTGTCTTTCCATTTGTCTTTGGTTTTACCCTTTAGAGTTTTTAACTCTGGCTCATTCAGTTTCATCCTAGGAATTATATATACCTTTTTGTTGCTTCACCAAATAATTTGTTATTAAAGTTGTATTTATTATAATAGGTCTACCTTAAGAAAAATGATATCCTAACTTATGCAGAGTCCACTTGCAGTCTGAATGCCCCTTAGTTCTTGGTGTAATGAGCACTTTGGTATTATCCTGTGTTGCCATGAGTCTCAGGAAGGAAGTACCTTTGAGGCAAAAAAAAAAAAGTAGATCTTCTTGAAAATTTGCCCTGGTGTATCCTGTGGGAACACTGTTGAGCCAGATGACCTGTACCTGCAAAGCTACAATTACATAGCCACTATCATTTTAATGTAGCAAACATCACTGTTTTGCTGGCAATCCTTTTTACCAAGTTGGTATTGAGACATAGTATTAGTATTCATGAGACCATGTGTCTGCAACTGCTGCTGTTCCCTATCTGTTTATAACTTTAAAAGCCCAATCTATACACTAGTGATGTATACTGAAAAATTCCTAGGTAACTACAATTTGTCAAATCTTTAATAAAAGTCTTAAATTCTTATATATTGCAGAATTTTACAAATTTGTTTGGACAGCCACTCGTCTGCCTTCTTTCTCCCACGGCATATCCAAAAGCTTTGCAAGGTAAGTTCTTGGTGCCTGTTACACCAATAGGTCTTAATGAATACAGACTGTATTTGTTACGACCTCCCATCATGATTAGATAAGGATGTGTGATACTTGTAGCAAGTGTTAATCTGAAATATACCTGGAATCCTTGCAGACAAGCCTTCCCTAATGTGCTATGTATGGTTAGGCCTTGAGAGAATTCATACCTGACAACGAAGTAATTTGATCCCTTGCTGTTGGAGACCTCCTGGTTTTTACAGATTTAAAAATTGATTCTGATTTTTCTTGTCATACCCATATAGCATGATTTTTTGATTTTTCTACATCTTTGATTACATTATCTTAGCCATCTTTGAAGACCATAGAACTGCTGGCCTAGGAAACTTCTCAGGCTATGTCTAATAGATAGGACACTTGAATTGGCACAACTTCAAAGGCCTTTTCTTTCTTTTCTTGTTTTGTTTTGTTTTCTGTGAATTTTTATCTTATAATTTTAAAATACAAGTTTCTTCAGAATTCACCAGAAGGACAAGTTTGTTTGGGCCATTTTGCCAGTGGCTACAAAAGGAAGCCTTTTGCCCTTAGTATTTTGTCCTCAATAGGTTACACATAAGATCTAATTCTAACTCCCAGTCATTTCCTAGGTCAAATGTTAAGTGAAACTTCACACTGTCTTAGCAGTACTTGAACTGTTTCACTGTCTCCCTGACTGTGAATAGTGCTGATGTCTCTCTGTGGGAGATGGCATTTCACTGCTACTTCCCAGCCCGAAGTCCTGTCTGCTGACATAGTTTGACACAGGAAGTGATGGTCAGCACTTGAATGCCTGAGAGAAGCTGGAGACTTACACCGTTGTTTTAAGGTAAGTTCTGCTATTTAACAGGGAAAATCTTGTAGCAGTTCTAAGTTCACATAATCAACCTAAATCCTGAGGGATAGAACTTACCTTCAAACAACGGTAAAATTCTCCTGCTTTGAGGATTTTGCATCCTGTTTCTTACTGTTTCTGGAGGAATATAACCTCTTCCCACTACTAGAGAGTGCTGTCATCATCCTGTTCTAATGTAGTTTTTTTTAAAACTACATGGTCAAGTGTTAATACCAAAATTCAATTAGAGAATTCATTGCAGAGGAAGAAAACATAGACTTAAGGATGCCAACTGAATTTGAGTCCCAACTGAATTTGTGACTTTGGAATGTTATTAAGCCCTTTTGTGCCTCAATTACTTCATCTATCAAATAATAGTACTTAACCCTGTAGCATAGTGATATATATCTAGAAAGCATTCAGTGTATGTTAATAATTCATGTCCTAAGGCAGGCGGTGGTGGTGCACACCTTTAATCCCAGCACTTGGGAGGCAGAGGCAGGCAAATTTCTGAGTTTGAGGCCAGCCTAGTCTACAAAGTGAGTTCCAGGACAACCAGGGCTATACAGAGAAGCCCTGTCTCAGAAAAAAAAAAGTCCTTAATGGGTTTTTTACCTAGCATCCTATCTTTATACTATAAAATTTAGGCTACAAATACTTTTAAGTAAAATTCAGCCACTAGACAGATTGAATATTCTTGTATTGAAAACATTTAGGATTTATTCAATAACATTGTTGCTGCTGACATCTACAAAAGGGCTTGGGTACTTTGGCAACAAAGTAGTAAATGTATTTGATAAGGTTCCTACATTTTTTATGTCTGTAGCTCTATCCTTAGCAAAGGCACACTTCATTCATTCAGTATAGTGTTTTAAGATTTATTTATCAGCACAAAGCCAGAACTAGAGAATTCAGTTGTAGTCTTTGAAAATTAGGCATCTGTGAGCATGAGTAGCAACTAATATCCTAAGAGTTGGTAAGATTGGAGTATGTAGGGCCAAAGAAAGAAAATGTTGACATTGAAGAGCCAGACAGACAGCGGGATGTGGCAGCACATATCATCCCACACTCGGGGAGATAAAAAGACAGGAGGATCAGGAGTTCAGGGTTGTCCTTAGCTACTTCATGAGTTCAAGGCCAGCCTAAGGCTCCATAGACCCTATCTCAAAAGAGACCTACTGGGTTACAGAGAAAGAACATCAAGTCATGAAAGTTGACAAATCAGATGCTCATCAGATACTTACATGATGGGTGCTTCATGGTCAACACTTGCCACATTCAGATGAAGTTGACTAGTTGTTGTTCAGATAATAAGTGTGTTTATCATTCATAATGAAGAAGGCTTTGTATTTTTATTTAGAAGGCAATATGCCTAGGATGTGTTTTCATAGCTTCAGGAAGAATTTACCTTGTCAATTCGAGTATATTAAGATATTCCTCATGTGTTTGCTAACCCTTTGTAAAACTCTTGTCTGTATGTAACATGTTTGTTATTACAGATCAGTCTCAGCGAGGTAGCCTCTTCACGCTCTTTTTGAACAATCCTCTAATGGCCTTCCTATTTGTCTCTGGATTGTCAAGCATGCGTAGAGGCCTGTGGGAAAAGTGTCAAGAATATCTTCGAAAAATCAACCGTGATATTGCCCAGCTACTGACCCATTCACGTTCAATAGGTACCCTGCTAATCTACCTGAACACTTAACAAAGCTTACTGTAGCGGCTTAAATGGTTTCCTGCTATATGTTATGTAGGGTTTTTTTAAAGGTACTTATCCCAGATATGAAAGTCATGAAGCCTTTCCTTAACTTAGTTTCCTATTGAAGTGTCATTTTCATGTCACCTCCTTTCACTGTCCCTTCCTCTCTGCAGATCAGGCCTTCCTCCAGTTTTTTGGAGATGAATTTCTTCGATTGCTTCTCACAAGGTTTGTCTTCTGTTCAGCCACCATGAGGATGCACAAGGCCTTTCGGGTAGGCAGAGAACCATTAAAAACCAAGTTCACCATTTTAATTTGTTACTGAGTGTTATTATATTTTACTTACACTAAATAAAGTTTAAATAGATTCAGAATAGTATTTAGAAGTAAGCATGAGTAGCATTAAGATGAATAGTATTATAGGTATCGTGGTGCATGCTTGTAATCCCAGAACTCAGAAGCTCAAGGTCACCCTGAAAGTCACAGTAAAAACTTATTTCAAAAAGCTGAAATGAATAAATAGAAAAAGATTAACAATACTGTGACACATGTTCCCATTAGGAACATTTCATAAGCTGCTGAATTCCCAGTACTTCAGAGGTAGAGGTCCAAGTTCAAGGTCACCCTTGGCTACCTGTTGAGTTCGAGGGTAGCTTGGGATATATAAGACACTGTCTTTACTTGGGAATACTACTGTGGGTTCAGCCAAATCTCTCCTCAAATGCAACTGATCCTCTGAGTACTGTAATCATTTGCTTTTTATTAAAACCTTGTATATTTTCATTTCTATCTAGTATATGACTAGATTTATATTGCTTTATTTCAGTCAGTTGTATTCTAAGGAATGCCCATCTAGTGGGCACAACATCCTGAGTTCAATCAGCAGCACCACAAAAAAGTAAAATTATATATATACCCAAGTACATGCATATATATGTACATGTATGAATGGCATGTTTCTACAATGAGCCATGTTGATTACAATTTTCATTCTTTGATATTGACTCAGTTATTTACCATTCTTCCAATAATGGATATTTGGATTGCTTTCAGATGTTTATTATTGTATAAATGATACAGTATTAGTTGGTGCATGGGCTGGCGAGATGGCTCAGTGGATAAGAGCACTGACTGCTCTTCTGAAGGTCCTGAGTTCAGATCCCAGCAACCACATGAGATCAGATGCCCTCTTCTGGTGCGTCTGAAGACAGCTACAGTGAATTACGCCAGAGCGACCAGGGCCCACAGAGATCCTGAGTCCAATTCCCAGCAGCCACACACGTGACGGCTCATGGCCATCTGTACAGCTACAGTGTATGCATACACATAAATAAAATAAATCTTAAAAAAAAAAAAATAGTTGGTGCATGCATTTAATCTCAGCACTCAGGAGCCAATCAGGAGGATCTCTCTGAGTTTGAGGCCTGCCTAGTCTACGTAGTGAGCTCCAGGCCAGCCAAGGCTACATGGTGAGACATTGTTTAAAAAAACTAACAATGAATAAAAAGACCAATAAGACAAAGAATAATAATAATAAACAGAATACACACAAAACACATATATTTTATGTTGGCCAGCTACTCTTGGGCATGGGACCTGTCCTAGAATATGACTGATAAACCTAGTGATACACCATTGTAGAAAACTCACTTTCCTTTTCCCAGAAGGTAACAATTACAAAGAGCTTCATGGTTGGGGTTAGGATTTTATCTGGTTCGTACCTGTGCTGGTCCTTCTGCATCTGTCAGTCTCTGTGAGCTCATGTGTGTATGTCTAGAAAATCTTTTCACCTCTTTTATTTTTTAAAGATTTATTTATTTTATATATGTGAGTATACTGTAGCTGTCTTCAGACACACCAGAAGAGGGCATTGGATCCCATTACAGATGGTTGTGAGCCACCATGTGGTTGCTGGGAATTAAACTCAAGACCTCTCAAAGAGCAATCAGTGCTCTTAACTGCTGAGCCATTTCTCCAGCTTTTCACTTCTTCTGCATAGATCCCTGAGCCCTGGGTATTATAGGGCTTTCTTGGAACAGCTCTCTAATTAAGCATGAGGCTTCTTATATAGCTTAAAGCGGTTGTCCTTTAGCTGGAGCAGACTCTCAGCTAGCTTCTAACTTAACCTGACTACCCCACTACACACACATAATGTCCCTGCCACGGAGCTAGTGCTTTACTTTCCTGCTCCTTTCCATTCTCTTCCAATTCTGCCCTCTTCATCTCCCCTCCCCCTGACCCCACCATTTTCTCTATCTTTCTACCCCCTCCTTTTCCCCTCCTCCTTCCAGAAGACATGTCCCCACCATACTTCCTGCCCCAGATCCAGGTGTCAGCTCTTTATTACACAAAACCCATATTTCAGTCTGAACCACTCAGCAGCAAGACATTGCCAGATCCTTCTCTTAGGCAGTGAGGGCTGCTGACCTTCATCTTTTGGGCAGGTGAAGAAGGACAAGCATTTACATATGGAAAACTGGGTGATGAGCCATAGATATGACAGAACCAAAATCCTGCCAGCATTTACTTTGCCAAGAATTAACAACTGAAAATACAGGGACACACCTTCATATAATGTGAAGAAAGGTCATCCCAACACCTGGGGGTGGGGTTGGGGGAGTAATGAAGACATCTGTTTAGAATGAAATGCACCACAATCCCATTCTCTCCACATTGTCCAGATGCAGGTCTTCGTGTTATACTATCTACTGCAATAAGTTTTCTAATAAGATTTGGGAGAATGCACTGAACTGAATCCTAGCCAAGATGGTACTCAGGGTTTTTGAGTTTTAATGTTATCCATTGCATTTTTTTACTTCATTTTAGAACACTGGGTTTTTGGGGTTTTTTGTTTTGTTGTTGTTGTTGCTGCTGTTGTTGTTTTTAAGCTTTTTACAACTTGTAATTTCAAAGTATTCTGCCACATACTTTCATCTTGTTTCTAGCTTGGCTTTGTATAATTGATACAGTCTTACTATGTAGTCTAAGCTGGCCTTGAACTTTCTGTCCACTTGCCCCAGCCTCCTGAGTGCCAGGATTATATGTATGCCCCCACAATGTATGCTTACAGTGAAATGCACAAAACTGAAGTATACCATTGGTATACATTGTATTATTGTAAATGCAAACCTCTACTAAACCATACAACAGCTTCATTCCAGAATGTTTCACCCTTCTGGTGAGTCTATGAACCACTACATCACAGATCACTACTCAAATGATAGTTTTTACACTGCCATATCAAGACCCTGAATCACACTGGATAGAATCTTACGTAAAGCTCTTACTAAGATTAGTGCATTTTTTATTTTGTCACTAGCTTGTCATTATTTTGTGTGTGTGTGTGTGTGTGTGTGTGTGTGTGTGTGTGTGTGTGTGTGTGTGTTTTGCTTGCATGCATATATGTGTATGATATGAATGCCTGGTGCCCATAAAAGCAAGAAGATATCATCAGTTCTCCTAGAACTGAAGTTCTGGGTAGTTTTGAGCCTCCATGTGGGAATTGGGAACCAAGCCCAGATCCCCTACAACAGCAATAAGTGTTCTGAACCACTGAGCTGTCCCTCCAACTCTGCTTAGTTCATTTTGTCTCTGAGTAATAGTCCATTTTTCTATTGTTGCTGACCACCTGGACAGCTGTAATAGTAGCTACCAATGAAACTCTGCTTCAGTACAAAGTAGAATTTTTGTTATGTTCCTCACATACAAAGAAGACTTTAATAAACATGTCTTTTATGAGGGCTGGAGAGATGGCTCAGCAGTTAAGAGCATTAACTGCTCTTCCAGAGGTCCTGAGTTCAATTCCCAGCAACTACATGGTGGCTCACAACCATCTGTAATGTAATCTGATGCTCTCTTCTGGTGTGTGTCTGAATACAGCTATGTATTGTATGAATTTTGATAGTATAGACTATAGAGCCTAACCTCCTTAGAGGTTAGCAGATATTTGTAAAATAATTCAGTATGCTAATATATTAAGCTAGCCCATATGAAGCTATATTGAGAGGTTAAAATTGTCACTTGTTAGTACTTCAGTACAGTAGCCAAATGTGGTTGTGTTCTCAGGAGACTGACAAAAGAACATTACCACTTGTTTGAGGAATAACAAGATCCTGTCTAAAAGTCAAAAAATAAGCAAATATACTAGTAATAATAACTGGTAAGAGGAGAAAATAAACATTTAACTGTTCCTTAATAGTGTTAAGCCAAGTAATTTCCTCCCAGCACTCTGTGACACCTGACTTTCCTTATTTACCAGGAAACTCGAAATTACCCAGAATCCTATCCACAACTGCCAAGGGATGAAACTGTGGAGAACCCTCACCTTCAGAAGCACATTTTGGAATTGGCCTCCATTCTGGATGTTCGAAACATCTTTTTTGAGAATTCTATGGATGACTATTAAAACCCTCTTGTTTAACAGCTTTTCATTTTCCACAGATTTTAAATGGTGCAGTTTTTTAATGTAATGACAGTGTGTTACTTGGTTTTTATTTTTGGATTTAGGAACCACCATTTTAAAAGCAAACTGAAAAGTTCAAACTTTTAGGGTAAATTTTAAAATATAATCTTTCAAGTCTTTTAAAGTCTCAATCTTGAAATTTTTATTTTTTTTGGTTTTGGCACTAGATACTTACCTCCAGCATCCACCCCCACACTCAAATAGTTACTATTGCCACCTTAAGAAGAATATATTGTTTATTTTTACATAATGAGGACAATCCATAAGTTAAACTTGGACCTTTAAGTGTCTGGATTTGGGAAATACCTAATTGTTTGTAGTGGTGAAACTGACCACGTGAACATTTGAAAAACAAGAGCAGAACCCTTCTGTGGAGTTTCTTTTCACTCCACACTAATAGGTAGGAAAATAAGTTACTCTCTGATGTGCTTAGATGTCTTGAGATCTCTGAATTTCATTAAATGATGTTAAATTTTTAGAACCTGTTTAGAATTAGTTTGCATCTGGAAATTAAATTTTAAATTGGAACTTTAAGATGACATATTATTTAGAATGTTAATACTATTATTATAAGATTTGTTTGCATATTTTATTTTCTTTGTGGTCTTTGAATGCTAAAAATGCAAAGGAAAATACTTTTAAATATTTCAGCCAAAAATCAAGTCATAGGTTTAATAATCCTGTGATGTCTCCAGTAGGATTTCTACGTAGACTCTTCTTTGATTGGTTTTAAACAGTGTTGTGATCGATTCCTTGGTATATTCACTGCACAGTTTCTAATCTTTTTTCATATTCAAGTTTCCAAGGCATTGATGCTAGAGAGACTGCCAATGTGAGTTGAGGATAACTGGGTGTTAAGAATGTAAATTGTGAGTTAATTTTGCTTTAACAGTTTGGAAGTAAGATATTAAAACTCCCTGTGCTTTGTTATTTTATATTCATGCACAAGTTGTTTTATTATTTTAAATAGGACTCAGTATATAATATAAAGATTTTTGTATGTTCTTCCCTTCCATCTCCTTGATAATCTCATAGGTATAGCTATGAAGGTTCTTCCTTCCTGGCCTCTTTGGGTTGCATGGCATGTAAATTCAGAAATCTGTGAATTGTAAGGTCTTCTACCTATGTTCATGGTCTACCCCTGATAGTTCCTGGAGAAATGAGGTAGTTGTTTTCAGTATCTCTTTCCTGTGTCCCTAAAAAAGTTTTTGATGTGGTATTTTAACCCAGTTACTCTCACTAGAGCATCATGTGGATGTAAGTTGGGGCCACATCTGCTCCAGTGCACTTACTTTGTGAAGTCCAGGTTATGATTGGGTCAGGGACTTAGGAAGTTTCATTTGCTTTTAAAATTGTTTGTATGTTCTTTTAGACATTATTTTTTAAAGCTTAGAAAAAGGTTAATCTGGAAAGAGCCCTTCCAGGCAGAGGTTTTTCTTTTTTAAAAGGCCTACGTTCATTTGTTTGCAAATCATGATTTTCCTTTTTTTACTGTCCTCCTGGAGTGTAGCAATAAATGGTCATTAGCTGTCTGGCCCCTGTTCCAGTTCCCTTAAGTGCTGACCAGCAACACACACTTTCCTGTTCCCTGACATCTAAAGTGGCCCTGACCTGTTTTATTCTTTCTTGCTAAGCATAAGGACCACTGGTTTCAGAAGCAAGAGGTCTGAGTTCTAATCCCGGCTTTTCTAGTAACTAGCATGATGTCCTTTGACAGACAAATAGCTTTATGGGTCTGTTTTTTAGCACTCTTCCATATAAAATAGAGTGGCTCACTTAAGATCCTATTCCTGTTGATTGTACAGTTTGGAGCATTGGTTCCAAACATGTTGATTTCCTCCCCATTGCTTCCAGAACAGTTGATTTGTGTGGTTTTTGCACTCTAACATCCTTTCTATATTGTGTTTATTACTAAGATGGTTCAATACAAACCAAAAACCCCTAGATTATACTTGGCTGTTTTGAGACTTGCTTAAAGTGACTTTCCTGAAGAAATTAGACCTTCTATGGTCAGAAAATGTGTATGTTAGAGATGACAGTGTAAAACTAGATTATAACATGGGTTCTTAAACTAAAAGTAATGCAGTTCCTAACTAGTGGATATAAAATGGACCAAAACTAAGGCTGTAACTTCTTGGTAGAGCATTTAGCTAGTATTCAGAAATCCTGTGTTTGGTCTCCATCACTAGGGAAAAAAAATTTTCTAAAGAAAGAAAACAATAGAGCCAATTTTGAGCCGGGTATGGTAATGTATGCCTTTAATCCCAGTGCATGGGAGAATAAGGCAGGAAGGTTGCAAGGTCAGAGCTAACCTAGATTATATAGCAAAAGTCCACCTCAAAAATAATTGCTAAGAGATCTGAAATCTTTTGAGAAGAAAACCAGAATAGGAAATTTGAAACTTTAAAAAAAAAAATCTATGCCTTTAAAAATAAAAACAAACATGTATCACACATCCCACATATTTTTTCTTTAATGGCACGTGAAATGTAAGCAGAGGAAACTTAAAAATCCTTACCTTGATGATTAAGATTGTGGCTTAGTATTAGAACCTTGCCTAGCATGCATTATATCCCTGGTTTCCATTCCTGGTACTTAGAGGTCTATCAGGAGCATCAGGAGTTCAAGGCCATGCTTAGCTGTAGAGAGTAAGCTCTAGACCAGCCTGCACTACAGTGTAAGACCCCTTCGCAAAAGTAGATTTGCCTATTTTAAGCCACATTTAATCTTAGAATTTTTAAAAACTTAAAACTAAAAAGAGCAAAGCCAAGGGAGCCACATTTTTGTACTCAAATTGCACAAATTTCTCTGTAGTTCTGATAAAGTTTCTGGTGTCTTAAGAATCAACTATAAACAAACTAGGAAGAATCAGACTTTAAGAGACTGGTCATGCACAAAGCAAAGTGAAGCACAAGGAGATTTTCTTTCTGTATCCATGTATTTCTGATACTAAACCTTTCCTGTCTTATAGAAAGAAAGCTGAGATGTCAGAAGCTACTGGTTATTTGCTGATAAACATACATACACGAGCTCATCTCAGCCCAGTTGCTCAGGCTTCTTTCTGTAATAAACAGGAGGGAGAATTTTAGAGCTGTAAAATCTTAACATAAAAATTAAGATTTTGTTCTCACTGTTTTGGATATTCAAACCAGTCAAGATAAGGCTCAGTCATAGAGTGCTTGCCTAGCATCTGCAAGGCTCTGTGTTCAAATCCCAGTACAATGAATATTCACACCAGTGAATTACCGACCACTAGCATTTTTTTATTAATTATAAAATCAGATTTTTTTCTTTGATTTTAGGCAGTATATATTCTTTGTATGTATGTGTTTCCCTCCTAGGAAGTGGTGCTCTCAAAAACTTTCAAAGCACAGAATTTATTGTGCCCTTTATACTTTTTAACAAAGTTAAAATGTTTCACAGTTTGTGAATTGAAGTGTAATTTGTTCTTATTTGAGGCTTTCCTGACTCGAGGTCTGGGTTTGGGGTTTGATTTTGTTTTTTCTCCTCCATCATGTAATAGAATTCCCTCAAATAGGTAATGATACTGAATTTCATTAATGTCAAGGAAGAAGTCCAGCTCAGACTTCTGAATCAGACACAGATCCTTCTAAAGCATTCTTCTACAAGTTCAATCTCTGGCTGTGTCTGGCAGAGGGTTGAGGGGGGTTGTTCAACCTAGTTGAAAAATCTCAGCTATCTGTGGAGACTTATAATCACCTTAGTAACTAGAGAATGTTCTGGACTGGCGATACATTAAGGTGCCAGTGTCTGCATACTTGGCCACTGCCAGAATCATCGTCCACTCTCTGTGAGTGGAAGACTTACTATGATATGAATTTGAATGCCTTGAGTCTCCTGGAGACTTGGGAGTGTTTTCTGTTCTCATGTTTATTTAGAGAATTTAAAGAGTGTTTAGGTTGAAGGCTCTTTTTAGAACTTATTTATTTGAAATTCTTATTTTTAATGGCATGTGTATATTTTTGTGATGCTATATGAAATCTCTGTAAACTTTTTGTATATATGTGTACATACTTTTAAATATCTTGGTATGCAGTGATGCAGTGTGTGCATATTATATACCCATACCCATTGTGGGCTGATTTATTTTAGTTCTGTGAGGACATCAGAGTGGCATTGTTCATGCTACTATAATTAGGTTGTGGCTGGATATCCTTCACAAGCTTCAATTTTAAGGGGCTTGTGCTGAGATAAAATGGGCTCCTTTGGAGTTGAAATTAAGATATGAAGATACTAAGAGTAAGCTGCATATTCTCAGCTTTAAAGTCATCCACAAACTTCCATTTAAATTGATATATTTGCTAGAAACCTGAAAAACTATGTTTGTGAAACTGAGACACCAGCAGTGTCTTAGTCTATTAGTTCTTTATTTTTCTTAGCCCATATTAGAATGTTAGTGCTGATTAGTACTTTGAGGGCTATTGAAAAAAATTACTTTGCTCTCACTAGAAAATAGGAAATGTCTTTTAAGTTGAGGAAATAGCCATGTTTATCATTGTAATTATCTGATGCTAAATTTTAATTTCTGAGGTTTTTTCCATCAGTATGCTCATTATATAAGTGTCTCTGTGAGGCAGAAGAAGGGACATTAGCAAAAAAGGCTGAACCTCAGTGGGCTGGATAGAGGGGACTGGGTTGTTGATGTGTATGTCTACAGCAGCTATTTGGCTAAGTAAACTTTTCTTGCTGGCATTGCATATCAAAGATAAATCTATTCATCAGAGAAAATGCTTTCAGCACATTTAGAGCCTTTTATTCCTGAGTTCTCTGGGAATACTTTTTGTTATTATTATTATTGGATATTTTCTTTATTTACATTTCAAATGTTACCCACTTTCCCAGTTTCCCTCCCTCCCAGAAACACCCTATCACATCCTCCCTCCCCCTGCTTCTATGAGGGTGTTCCTCCACCCACCCACCCACTTCCACCTCCCCACCCTCGATTCTGAGAATCTTTTACTGTACAATTTAACCATACATTCACACACAAGGTAGATTTCTTAATATGAAGTGCCTAAGAGGCTATAAAATTGTAGGCTTCTAGCTGAGCACAATGTGTGAGGCAGGGAGGGTATCTGTAATTCCAGTTCTTAGGAGAGGGAGGTACATGTTTGAGGCCAGCTTCTGGTGCATAGTAAGTTTAGGATTAGCATGGGCCACAGGAATCCCTGGCTCAAAAATCATAACAGACTTGGGATGATGGTGTTGGAGAGAGTAAATTACAGAAAATATGTACAGTGCCAAATTGAGAATCCTGGGGTTTTGCAGCATAGCAATATTTTTAGTTCATGTATTTGTTTGCATGAATGAATACAAGGGATGTTTAGACACACTTCGATACATTTACCGAAAAGAACAAAGTTATTTCTGCATTGTAAAATATAACTCCAGCGCAATTTTCTACTGTATTCTTCCAAAAACCAAGTCTCTCTTATTACTTGTTTCAAAGAGAAAAATCAATTTGAGTCCATTTTACCACTTCTAAAATTATTGCATTTGCTCCTGCCCCATTGTTAATAAAGCATCCAGCTATTTATAACACTTTTCAATTATACTCTTAAAGTTATCTTTTTCCTGAAATACATTAAGATGCATTAATGTGGTCTTTTTTCTGAGAAAATTCTTTCAAAAGATGTTCACAGACTCTAATGTTGTTTTAACAACTAAACCTTTTTGAAGGAGGCAGATCATATGTTGTTTAAAATTCATAAAACAGGGGCTGGAGAGGTGGCTGGGCAGTTAATAAGAGCACCTCTTTGTGTTTTGCTTTTTTAAGACAGAGTCTCTTTATGTAGCCCTGGCTGTCCTGGAGACTGCTGTGTAGAACAGGCTGGCTTTGAACTCACAGAGATCCTCCTACCTCCACTTTCTGAGTGCTGGTATTAAGTACCCACCCACCACACCTGGGTTTAATTGCTAGCACAAACATAGCTGCTCACAACCTTCAATTCCAGAACATCTGCTATCTTCTTCTGGCTTCTGTGGGCACTACATGCATGTGCACTGCCTGCATGTGAGGCATAGGCATATAATACACCTATGTGTTTATTTTCTTTAAAAAAAATAAAAAAAAAAGTAGGGTAAAGTTGATAGTGCCTGTAACTTGTGTCCCAAGCAGTAACAAAGATGGTAACTTTACAGTTCAGTAAAATATGAATTGCTGGGAAAACCAACCCTTTTCCCCCATATTCTCAAGAATGCTTATGCACACATAGTCAATTCCTAGCCTTTCCTGAACATTGATACCACATAAGTTAAAAAAAGTAAGATGATTCATCTTCCTCAGACTAGGCCTTCCAAACATAGCTATACTTAAGTCCCATCCTCACTGAGTTCTGAGCACAAGGATGTAATTTTCAACATGCATTGTATTTAATGGAGAATTTATTTGTAAATTCATTGTATTTATATGAAGATGAGATCAATCACCTGCTTACAGGAAAGGAATAATGCAGAACATACAATTAGGTAAGGATAAATGCATTAACTATAACTAATTTGGTACCATACAAGTATTTTCTTTGGAATTTTATATGTTTTCTTAAGTGAAAATCAGTTTAGAGTTTCATTTTTACACAACACTATTATTCATAACTGTAACTTCATTTCATAATTTTAAAATATTTTATTTCTTTTTGAGGTTTTCAAATTTTAAGTTGGCAGAATACTCAAAGGAGTGGTTTGGGGTTTTTTATTGATGTTTGTTTTGTTTATCATATTGGCAGTAGATTCAGTTTTAAAAACAGTTTAAAGTATATTACATTGCCTTTGACAGATTTGTTTACAGACTCAGTCTGAATTTGGTCACAAAACAATCTACAAGTTGCAAATATTTTTCCTTTTAAGTGGACAATTCTAGTCTGTATCCTAAGACAATCATCTCTTTATATGTAGTATTGTTTGTGGCAATATCACTAATTTCAGATTTTACTTTTTTTCAGATCCCAGATTTAACTTTTTAAATTTTCATTATTATGAAATGAAAATTAATGAACTGAGTTACATCACTTTCAAATTGAAGAGAGGAATTATGCCTAGTTTTTTTTTTTTTATATAAGTCTGAAGTGAAAGGTAACTAAATTTTTATACCTTTGTATATATCACTGGTTTTTTTCCCCCCTCGTTTAAAACTGTCATGAATGTCCATTGGTCCGTAGTTCAAAAGTGGTTTACAAACAGAGTTTGAGCCATGAATTTTCAAGCATGAAACCAGCATTAATAACCATTATAAAATGTCAAATGTTATCCCTTTCCCTAGTAAACATTTCAAAACCACAGAGAAATGCCACTGTATGTTTACAGAATCTTAATTCCCATCCTTTTTTGCATGCCACTGACTTTTTTTCCTAAATTAAAAGTATACAGTGGTGTATTTTAAAGTCTTTAGGGGGAAAAAGCTACATAAAGTGTTGTAACATAATAAATTCTGCTACTGTTTACTGAGGAATGGGTTTGTTTTTTAAGAATTATTATATCATCATTGAGTTACATTGTATGGTTCAGCACAGTAATTTAGAACTTGATTTCTGTGGCCATTTGTAGTTGAATAGAAGCATTCTTTTTACCACGTAGACCATAATCACTAGTTTTCCAAACTTTTTTTTTTTTTTTTAAATAAGCCTTGCTCTTCAGCTGGAGTTGTGTATGTTGTGGGATTCTTAAAATTGAGGCAGGAAGGTCTTACATAGTAAGAAATGCTTAGTAGAAATTACAAGAGAAGGAATTTCCCCAGAAAAGTTACCCTCATTTTGTAGCACCAATATAAGTAGTAGTTGCATTTGTCACTGAATCAGATGAAGTAGTTAGAAGTCATATATTTTTACTTTGCTGTAAAGATTAGTATAAATAATTTTAGAGAACTTTGTTATTTTCTGAGCAGTTTCCATTTTAAGACTTAGTGTCAAGTAGCTTTATTCAAAGTATCACTAAAAGTTAACTAAATCAAGGGTTTTGGGTTTTTTTGTTTCTTTGTTTTTTTAAGTTCTGTTGATCTTCTTTTACCCTGAAAATAATGGTGAACCTGTTGTCTACACTATGTTAGGCAGAAATGCACTTGTTGAAATAGCATAAACTATACTTGACTTTCTAGTAGTGTGAAACACTTTTTTTTTTACATGTGCTTGTCTGTAACTGAAATGTTATAGAATTGTAACACTGTAGGGATTATAGAGTTATATTTATTAGCTCTCAACAGATTGAAGCACAACAGTTTTCATGTATCAATTCTTATCCAAGTGCTCTCTGTCATACAGATAAAGCTGATTGCCTAGCTAGTTGTTCACAGATCACTATGATCCTTGAGACAGTCTTGTTCATTTGTATTAAAATTTGGGTATTGTGAGTTAATACTTTAAAATAAACCTGTTGGTCAGCTCTGTTATGCAGTAAAATGTTTAGATTCACAATTTTTATGTATTACTGGTCAATTTTGAAGAGATTTTACCACAGTGACTAAGGGGAAAATTCTATTGTATCACTTGACTTGAACATTTGTATTGTAAGAGTCTTGTCTGTGGTGTTTCTAAATTGCTTAAACCCTACATTCTCTTAAGGATTTTAATTTGTTTTTGTTCCTTTCCAGCAGTCATTTTCTGCTTTTGTCTGTTACAGTTAACATTTTATAGATCTTAGAAATTGTCAAGTTCTTGAACATTTATTTTCTTGAGTTGATCACTTAACTCGTGTGTGATTTGTCATGAAGAAGCCTTTCACTTCTTCACTACGTGAATTTCAGAGTAAACACTGTGATTCTACAGAGCAGATTCCATAGGTGTTCCCATATTCTTAACTGTTACACAGTGCCTGTCACTTTGAGGGCACGTAAATACTAGGATGGAAAATAAAACGTTGTTTTGATGTTTGTTAAATAACAAATTACAGAATATCTGTTTTTTGTTGTTTTGTTTTTGGTGTGGTCAGTGTAATAAAAACTTTGCATTGATAAATATTCTCTAGGAATGTGTATACATTCATCTAGTGTGAACTCTTGTAAATGAATTTTGTATCTTGAAATTACGTATATATTAAGTGTATCATCAATATAAAAAATAAACATTATTTGCTTAAAGATTTGCGTACTTCTTTAGTATTAATGACAGCTGTTTCCTTGTTTGGGGTAGTATCTTAGGCGCTTCAAGCTCTCTTGAGTTACAGATTCACGCTTATTTTGTAGATTGAGAATACTGATTATGTAGTACTTGTTTTCTCCCTGCCTGGTTGCTACTACAACTGGGACAAGAAATTGTAATAGATGGAATCAACAAAACCTTTAGGCTAGTGTTGCTTCTAGGGCAGGACTGAAGTTGCTATAATGTAGAATGCGTGGCTTGAAACAGAAATATGGAAATCTTACTTGAGCAGAGAACCAGGATAATAAGGTTCTAGAAACTTCTTTCAGTTGTATGAAACATGATCGACAGCAATTCGGACGCAAAGGTGCCCGTTGTCGTTTTTGGAGCAAGGCTTTCCTGTAGCCCCGAAGCCGTCCCTGGGGTACCTCACGCCACAGGGCTCCTCCCTCTCCAGAAGGGAAAGTCGAGGGCGGCCAGGTTGCGGTGCCTCTCGCTGACGTGGCAGTGCCCGGCCAACACAGGTAGAAGTGCCCGCGCTCAATAGCCGTTCCAGCCCAACGGCCAGAGCGCCTCACTCGCCCGACGCTGAGTCGCACACGGGCGCATGCGCGCGCGGAGATCCCAGCCGGCGCGCTGCCACTTCCGGCGCGCGGCAAACGTGCGGTTCCGGGTCGGTGCTCGGCTCGTCGGCCTGAGGTGGGGGCCGAGCGCCCTCGGGAGTCCGCGGAGGCGTGGCTGCTCTTAGCAAGTGCACTACCGGAGTCCCTGGACGCAAGTAGGCCTCCCTCTCTCTCCCATGGCCTCAGGCGGTCTACCGCGAGATGGGGACTGATGGACCTCAACCTAGGGGTGGGGGCGGTGCGAGAGTGCTCAGGGGACTCGGGGCGAAGGCTGCCCCCTTAGCCTGGGGGTCTGGAGCTGCCCTGCGCGACCTAAGCCAAGCCACCACTCTTTTCAGAGGCGCGGCCTCCCTACTGTCAAACAGAGGTTGAGCCCCTCCCTTGGTTGACAGCCCTAGCAGGGCCGCAGCTCCAGAGCGAGCCAGAGGGAGTGGGATCCAAACTGCGGTGACCTGCACCTCTGGACCTTAACCATCTGTCTGAAGTTTGCTGTCGTTCTAGCAACTTAGTGCGAGTAAGGGCTCAGGGACCAGACCACAAGCCTGACCAGCTGTGAGAATCAGCTGAAAAACAAATATTGTCACTGGGAAGCCTTCAACTAATTCAAGATGTTTTGCTCAGAACTCCTAGGGAGACATGAATGTAGGCACCAATGCAACGAGAAATTCTTAGGCTGATCACTGGGACCGAGCAGCATCTCTTTGACAGTAGTACAATAGTGGCAAGGTGTATTTGCCCACTTATTCAGCCCTGCCCCCCTTCTTTTGTCCCGCTCCAGCTGAACATTTTGATCTTGCACTTGAAATATTCAACCTATTTTATCTTTGTTTTCACACAGAGCAGTGACTTTGACCTCCAGATTGTTTTAAATATAGTAGATAAGACAGGTGAGTACAATGGTTTACAGATATTGGGGGTAAAGTTTTGAAGGATTTTGTAGGCTTAATAGATAATCTGAAGTGGTAAAGGTGTCATCTTTCGTCATACAACAGAGTGTATTCTTCACAAGAAGTGAAAAGTTAAGGTTGAAACAGAACAGTAGGAGTTTGCTTTATTTTGTTTTGAGACAAGATCTCACTATGCAGCCCTCCTTGGCAGACCTGGAGTTATGTAGACCAGACTTACCTTAAACTCACAGAGATCCTTCTGCCTCTGCACCACCACACCTGGCCCAGTAATGTTTTATATACCATTGAGGGAAGGAAATTTTGAATCTCATATTAAATATCATATGGGGAGAAATTGTGGCTTGATGTAATATTATCAAGCACAAAAAAAAATCATACATTTCCACATGGGTGTGAAAATTTAAATTTGGTATCTGATGACTATAGTTAGTCTGGGTTTCTTGGTCGTTTTTTTTTTTTTCTATGTTGTAACTTTTCCCCTCTCTAGGAAGAAGCACCTGATTGAAAACCAGGGATTCAGTTGCATATTTTATATCTTTTGACTTAAGGAGAAAAAAAACCCACTAAATTCTTAGTAAATATATTATTAGAAGAAAGATTCAAAACATTAAGTCATGATTACATGTTGTTGACCTGGAAAATTTTACATGCTCCATTGCTAAAACAAAAGGTTGAGGTTTATGAGTCAGCTCTGTGTTCAGACACTAGCCCTATATGCTTAGCCTTTCAGCCCTCAGCAGGTTATTCTGCCTCCTTGACCAGATGTCCTTATTCATATATGTAAGTGAAGCACCTGAATGTTTTTAAATGTTTAGTAATTATGTTCTATTATGTGTGTGTGTATACTTATTATGAAACTATTTTGAAACCTGAATCTGACAGCTGTTTAACTTGGAATTATCTCTTTCATCTGATTAATAGATCCTGTGTTGCCAGAATTCTTTGGCCCAATTTAAGTGGGATGCAACTAGCCTGGAAGTGTGAATGAATTTCATTCACTGAGAAGCCTAGGGGTTAGTTTCCCCTGAAAGATACCCACACAGCAAAAATGTTTGCAAAACTAAAGAAGAAAATTGCAGAAGAGACTGCTGTTGCTCAGAGACCAGGCGGCACTACAAGGATCCCACGATCTGTGAGCAAGGAGTCTGTGGCCTCCATCGGAGCTGACTCCGGAGATGATTTTGTAAGTGTCTTCTCTTTCTTTGAATGTTTGAAGGAGTCAGTGTATGTTTCCTAAATACTACTGCAAGACATCTCTCCAGTAAAAGTTTTTAGGTTATTTTGTGCTTTTCCTAGTTTATAGATGTAGAAAACTCTGCATTTCTCATTTTTCATTCTTACTAGCATTTGCTTTGTTATTTTTTATCCATTTTTCCCCTTCTATATTCTGTGCATTACTCTCTTATTTTGATTTTCCATTTATATAACTTGTGCATCTTTCTTGATTTAGTCTATTAAAATTTACATCTTGCCCTGTGTGATGGCACATACCTTTAATCCCAGTACTTGAGAGACAGAAGCAGGTGGATCTCTTTGAGTTTGAGGCTAGCCTCATCTACAGAACTAGTTCCAGGATAGGCAGGGCTACACAGAAAAACCCTGTCTCAAAACAAAACAAAACAAAAAAATAAGTAAATGAATAAATAATGAATGTATGTATTATGTACATCTTGTTTTCTCCATAAGCATAAATTTTAAGTCATTTTCTGTGAATTGTGATCTTAAATTAGCCAGAATGCAGTTTATTGGGAAATTTGATGGAAAATATCACTATGGATTCAATATCCTATGTTGTTCATAAAGTATTTGGGTTTGTATGCATGTGTGTGTGTTTGGTAAGATTTCACAGTATGCTGCTTTTATCAGGAAAGAGTAATGCTTGAGTATTATACTAAGGTAAATGACTCTTTAAGGGATTTTAGTGATTGATATATTCTTACATATGAATATATATAACATAAAAGCAGGTTTATTCTCCAGGTCTACAAGGAAGAAAGCATGTAAAGAACAATGTATATGTAAAGTGTAAGTCATGAAGCAAATCTAGTGCCCATGTAAGAAGTAGAATGTTAATAAATGCTGTTAAAGCCACGTATGTGATACTTCCAAATTCCCCAGCTGTGCCAGATAGGCAGTAGCCTAACCTTTCTATTTATCATTTTCTTGCTTTTTAAAATATCTAAACATTTATGTTTGAGCTCATAAGTAATTTATTATTTAAAATTGTATTTGGGGGCTCATGAAAAGGGTATGCCGGGAGGCAGAGGCAGGCAGATTTCCGAGTTCGAGGCCAGCCTCGTCTACAGAGTGAGTACCAGGACAGCCGGGGCTACACAGAGAAACCCTGTCTTGAAAAACCAAAAAAAAGGGGGGGGGAGGGGTTATGCCATACTCTTCTTGGGTTTACCTTTTTTTTCTTTAACTCAGCATTTTCCAAACATGCATCTATGTTCCCTGAAGATATGACTCATTTATTTTTACCTTTACTAAAATGCCACCGTTTGAAAAGGCCATGTTTTATCTTTCTTCTTCTGGTGATTGACACTTGAATTGTTTCCATGGTCAGCTGAGTCTTGTCTTTTCTTCCTCTACGTGAATCCAGGTCATATTACTTGGTAAAAGCTATTAGGTTATCGGAGCAGAGCAGATTATCGTTGGCTCCTATATCAAACAGAAAATGGGAGTGGCTGTTTGATCACCTAGCTGAAGAATTTAGTTTTAATGCTGAGTTCTGCAGCAGAAGGACCTACTTTCCCTTCATGTTGATGTTATATAAATGAAGTCTGTCATCTACAATCTGTTCCAGGCATAGAGATTGACTTGAATTTAGGGACTACTTGGCTTTGAGACTTTTCCAGTAACCTATTTGAATTTAAGTGATTACATAGTCTGATCCTCACTCCCTATCTCTGATCACTCATATCCAACTGAGTATATTTCTCTAAACAGACATCTTTCCTGTGTCATCTCAGATTCAAAATGAACAAATTGGACTCCTTAACTACATCTTTAAAACGTGCATTTCATCTTTCCAAGTCCTTGAACAGAAGCTAGTGCATAATCAGTCAACAGCTATTTCGGATTCCATTTCCCAGATGTCTCTAAAACTTCCCTCTCTACTCCATTTATTTGTGTTTCCCTTTTACCCAGGTTTCCTTTTTTCCTGGATAAAAGCCACCAATCTGGGTGCCCTGCCTCCAGTAGCTGTTCCTCAAGATAATCTTAAAAGTAAATCTATTCATGCCTCTTAATGCTTAAAACTCTGTAATTTAGCAGTGGTGGCACACGCCCTTAATCCTAGCACTTGGGAGGCAGAGGCAGGCAGATTTCTGAGTTCGAGGCCAGCCTGGTTTACAAAGTGAGCTCCAGGACAGCCAGGGCTATACAGAGAAACCCTGTGTCAAAATTAATTAATTAATTAAAACTCTGTAACTTTGTCCTCATTTTCAGGAACTCATTATTGTGGTATATAAACTGATGGCTTTGTCATAGCTTACCTGTCCAACTTGATCTTACTCAACTTTCTTATACCCTATTCTAGATCCATATTTAATTTATTGAACTTCCTGAAACAAACTTTATTGCTTCCTGCCAAGAATTGTTTGTCTATACTATTTACTCTCTGTAGAATGTGTTGCTCTCTTTCATTCTGTGTTGTTCTGGCAGATTCTTGGGCATCCTTCAGAGATTTTCCTCTCATGTTACTTCTAGAAAAACCCCTGGGGCCCTGACCCTTTCCTCCTGAGTTTGGTGAATATTTTCTCTTTCCTCAGTAGTAGCACCTGTTACTCTGAATTGCTAGTGCTGACTCACTTCACGGTTATTCCAACAAAACTAGGAGTTCTATGAAAGGCAATAAGATGAAGCACTTAACTCACACAGGTCAGTTATAAAACCAAGACCTGGCCTTTATTTTCTTTTTCTCTTGAAACATGGTCTTACTTTGTAGGCCTAGTTGGCCTCAATCTTAAAGAGATCTCTTTGCCTCTGCTTCCTGAGGGCTGAGACAGGCGACACCTCACCAAGCTAAATTTCATTTCTTGGTGCATTATTACTGTGTCACAGTGGACAGCTTCCTTCACTTTTCTTTGTTTAGTTCCCATATCTGTGAAACAGAAATCTAAACTGGATCTATCTTTATTAAAGTATATGTCAGGGATCTCTCAAACCATCCCCTAGGCTGGGTGATATGCCAGGAGTACTCAGTGTAGATTTTCTTTTTTTTGTTGTTGTTGTTTTTGTTTTTTTAATTTTTAATTATTTTTAGGTACAGAAAACTTAGTGTACATTTAACCCAATTTAGTGGTGAGTTCTTTAGCGTTTGCCCTTTCCAGCTTGGCAATTCGAGCCACAGACTTAGGACCCAGGACGTTGCCTCCTCATTGGTGACGGATCTCATCATATCTGTCATTATAATTGGTCCTAATAGCTTCCACCAGCTTAGCCAGAGCACCCTTGTCTTCCGAGTTAACCTGTGTGAAGGCAACAGTGGTACAGGTCTTCCTGTGGACCAGGCGCCCCAGCCTAGCCTTTCCCTTGATAATGCAGTAGGGTACCCCCATCTTTCCACACAGGGCAGTCAGGAAAACCACCAGCTCAATGGGGTCTACATCATGGGCAGTCACCACCAGCTGAGCCTCCTTGTTCTTCACCAAGGTGATGACTGTATTGACTCCGTAGGACAGGTGGTCTCTTAGTTGGGACGTCCCCTTTGCTAGCAGCTTTCTTCTCAGCACGGGCCAGTGGCCTTTGCTTCTTATCTTGCTTTGTCTCTGGTCTGTACTTGTGTACAAGCTTAAGCAACTGAGTAGCTGTTTGCCTGTCCAGGGCCTGAGTGAACTGGTTAATGGCAGGAGGTACTTTGAGACGCTTATAGAGGATGGCTCTTTGCTGCTGCAGCCTCATGTATCGAGGCCATTTGACGAATCGTGTTAGATCTCTTTTGGGCTGGATGTCCTGCCCAATGCCGAAGTTCTTGGGCCTCTTCTCAAAAAAAGGATTGACCACCTTCTTGGCCTCCTGTTTCTTGGTGGGGGCCGGGGCCACCTTCTACCCCTTCACCTTCTTTCCTTTGGGCATCTTGCTCGGCTGGTGGAGAGAGTAGATTTTCACTGACTGCTGTCATCAGGGGAGATATGGGAAAAATGCAACTCCTACAGTAGTATACTCTGTTCCCCAAGAACTGAGCTGTGACCATACTTGAAAAATGTCTGCTGAAGGATGCTGTACACTGTGATGCACAGACAGGCATGCAAACAAAACACCAAAACATCTAGGAAATATGTCTTTCCTATAGAAATCCTATAGGCCCCGTTCTTAGTAAGTATTTCATAGTCAGCCTCTGTTGTTGCTGCTGCTGTTTTAGGGAAGCCTGTTTCACCACTGTTCCTAATGTTTAGCACAGTGTAAGAGCCTAGGGTATCTCACAAACAGTACAAAACAACTTGTTCTGTTTGTGTCTCCCATGGCTCACCACTATTGGCATTAGGAAGTAGGACCTTTGAGAGAGAAGTAAGTCAGGAGCCCTGGGTATTTAGGATTAGTGCCCTTATAAGAAGCTCCAGACATGCCCTTCCTTTTCTACCATGCAGCAAGAAGGTTCCCATCCATGAACTAAAAAGTGAGCCCTTACCAAACTAAACTTTCCCTGGGCCCTGATCTTAGTGTTCTCAAACTTCATAACTAAGAAGGCCATTTCTGTCATCTAAGTTACCAATTGTCGTGGACTGGGATTTCTCCCGGGGTCTCTTATTCCGCGGGACGATGGGTTCTGGCCAGGTGGACACGGGATTCGGCTTTTGACAAACAGACTACACACGGGTGGTGTAAAATCTGAGTGTATTTCTTTAAAAATGGCATGAGGCTTTTACAATCATTACAAAAGAGAAATAAAAAATCTGGCAGCTAAACAGTTGAGGTACCTCTGAGGCTATTTAAAACATACTGGGTCTAAAACAGCAGCTATCTCCTCTGAACTGGTGCTGCATCCCCCAGGCCCAAGTAAGTGTAAAACAGAGAAGACAAGTAGGAGAAGATGGTATGTAATAGGAGTAAATGTGTGTCCACTTCTGCTCTGGGGACTGACAAGTGATGCTTTATACTTGTCATACAGCTCCTCATACAGCTCTGTAAGGTCAATCCAAGTCACTGTCACAGTTTGCCATGAGGGAAACAGTTGGGTAATAAGACCAGGTTCTTGCAGCTAAGAAGTGGTGAAACTGGGGCTTGAACCCAAGTGCTGTGACTCCACAAACTACTTTTACCTGTCCTTGAAACTGACACTGAGAGGGGTTAAGGCTCACTGGAAGAGCACTTGACTAACATGTGTGAGGCCCTAGATTCAATCCCCAGTACAGAATCTTTTTGTAAGTTCTAGGTTTCTAGCTTATTCAATACTAGACAAAAAAAGAAAGAAACCAGCTCCCAGTAAAGAGTGAATGGCAAGTACCTGAACAGTTAAATAAATGTTTAAAATGCTTGGAAATTGTTCATCCACCTATAAAACCATGATGGAGATAAACTGTAAAAACAGTATGAAAGATGAGGTATTATTAGTATTATTTTCAGTTTTGTTTGTTGTGATAACAGAGTTCTGCCTAAGTAGAAAAATACCATTCTTAGAAATGTATATTAGCATTCAGAATGAAAGGTCCAGATGTATATTATTTGAACCTCATCAAATAAGAATTGAAGAAGTAAATGTGAGGAAAACATTTGAGGGGCAAATGGGAAACGATTGCTAGGCCACTCTCCCTACTTTGATGTAGTTTTGAAAACTTTTTATAGTAAAACCAAAGACTCGGTTGTCATCAGGGTGACACGTACCTATAATCTTAGCATTTGGGAGGCTATGGAAGGGAGATCTTCAGTTCAAGGCCAGACTGGGCCATATAGGAAAACACTGTCTAAGAAATTTCTTTAAAAAGTAAAAAGACTGTCTTTAAGTGTTTTAAATTTTGTTTACCTTCCCCCACATGTGTGTATGATGTGTATTAAGTATGCACATAACATATGTATATATGTACCTATGTATGTATATGTGTGTGTATATATATGTGTGTGTATATATGTATATATATATGCAGGTATACTTACCTGTGCAGGCATATGTGGAAGCTAGAGGTCAGCTTTGGGAATCTTCCTCAGTTAATCCTTACATTTTATTTTATTTTATTTTATTTTATTTTATTTTATTTTGGTGTTGTGTGTTTGTGTATGCATGTGGATGCCTAGGTGCACACACTTGCAAAGGCAAAGAGGAAATTGGGTGTCTTCCTCTTGCTCCCTAACTTCTTTCAGATTGGGTCTCTCGCTCAATAAGAAGTTCCTTTGAGCAATGCAGGCTGGCTAAGGAGTTCTTGTAATCCACTTGTCCTCCCCTAACACTGGGGTTCAGGTACATGCAGACATGTTTAGTATTTTTTCTGGGTGCTTAGAAATTCAACTCACATCCTCATGCTTGCCCAGCAAGCACTCTTACCCACTGAGCCTGGAACTCACCATTTTGCTATGATATCTGCCTGTCTTCCTCCCACATAGTACAGGGGTTACAGGAATGGACCACCATATCTGGTAGATCCAAACTTACATCTTTCTACAGTGGTTCTTTATCCACTGAACCATCTCCCCAGCCACTATTTCAAAAATATTTTGTAAATAGCTTACAAATTAGTAATCTTCCTTATGGCATTTTCGTATATGCTTAGTTTTGTTTTACTCATCCCCCCCACCCTCCTTTCCTTCATCTCATTGTTCTTCATTAGAAGTAAAAGAAGAAGTAGTAGTAGTAGTAGTAGTAGTAGTAGTAGTAGTAGTAGTAGTAGTAGTAGTAGTAGTAGTTGTGACAAGATAGGACTGAATATCCAAACTGGAGAGATGGCTTATTGGGTAACGGCACTTGCTACAAGCCTCATTACTTAAGTTTGATCCCTGGGACCCATATGGTAGATGAGAACCAACTCCTGCAAATGTCCTCTGACTTCCACACAAATGTACATACATAAACATACATGCATGCATGCATGCAAAAAATTCGAGGAAATTTTGCATATCAGCTAGGTATGGTGACTTATGCCTAGAATTCAGGAATTCAGGAAGCTGAGGCAATAATACAACCAAGTTCAAAGCCATCCTAAACTACAGAATGAAACTTTTTCTCAAAACCAAGAAGAAACATCTCCCCCTAAAGTAAACTATGTCTTAGCAGTAACAGATGATATCCAAAGTAATAGCAGTATGAATAGACTTTTAAGTTTTGAGGGTTTTTTGTATAACCCAGGCTATCCTCTATCTCAAAGAGATATGCCACCTCTGCTTCCTGATCTGGGTGTTAAGGCCTGTGTCACCATGCCTGGCATCCCAAAAATATTTTGTTTGTTTGTTTTGAGACAGAGTCTGACTGTCCTGCCTGTCCTAGAACAGCCTACATAGAACAGGCTAGCCTTAAACTCAAAGATTCCCCTGCCTCTGCCTCCCTGCTAGAAATTAAAGGTGTGCACCACCACACACAACTTTCCACAAGTTTTAAAATAATTGACTGTTGGGGCCTGTTGGGGTGGAAAGTAGATGCCTATTTATATATTGAACTATTGGATGCATGTTTTCTGTGAAAATCTGATACATTTTGGAGATTTAGTTTAATAACCTTTTGTTTTGTAAATGGGGATACTGAAGCTTTATCAATACAGGACAAAGTCTTAACCATGCACAAGATATGGTTCTTTGTTAAAGACCCCACCCCCTTCATTCCAGGAACTTAATCTTTAGAAGACAAAGTGATCTCTTATTTTGTATTATATTCTCAGTGTAATATGATCATAAGAACTTATTTATTTTATACTGTTAGATAAAGGACTACATTTATTGCAGTAGCTTACACCAGCATAGACTTATGTAACATATACTTGTGTGACAGCACCTATGGCTTTGATGTCACTCAGGAAGGTAGTGTCACTTCTACTTTACAGGTGGAGGAGGAAGACCTCACTAGGAAGGCTTCAGTGATTTAGTCAACTAATATATAATAAATATAAAGAAGAGGTGTTGCTTTTTTAGCTAGTGCTGGCTCACAGGGCGAGAGACCCACATGAACTGTTCTTCCGTTTCATCTGTCCCAACAGGCTTCCGATGGAAGCAGCTCCAGAGAAGATCTCTCATCCCAGCTTTTGAGAAGAAATGAACAGATACGGAAGTTAGAGGCCAGACTTTCTGGTATGTGTTAAGAAGCCATAAACAGCGGACGTAGGCCAGGTGTCCCTCCCCTGCTATGAGCCTGCTTTATAGGGTAACTCTATAGTAACTTCCACATACCATCTGATCTCCTAGTCAGAAAGTTTATTTTTTAAAAGCATCTATTTTTCTGCTCCTGAAGTTTCTAGCCACAGCTATAAAAAGTGTTTAAAGTTCATGTAAAGGATGGTGTGGTGCTGCAGGCCTTTGATAATAGTTCTTAGGGAGGCAGGAAGATTGTAAATTCAAGGCCAGCCTAGGCTACATAGCAAGATGCTGGGGGTCCAGGAAGGGGAGTCAGAGAAATGGTTCAGAGGGTCGGTGAACCAGCTGCCAAGACTGACAACTGAGTTTGATCCCTGAGACCCAAGTGGAGGAAAGAGAACACCATCTCCTGAAAGTTTTCCTCTAATGCATGCATGTGCACAGAAAATTAAAAATTAAAAAAAAAAAGCAAAAAACATGAAGCTTGAAGACTATCTTTTTTTTTTCACAATAAGAAAAAAAGTGTATATAGAATAGATTTGGCCATGTTCCACCATTAGCATAGCTTATTTTTGGGTATAAAATTATAAGGACCACTATCTATAGGATAGGGAGTGATCAACAGATGCTACAGATAAGCTTTGGTGCTATAGCTCACATCACCCATGTGAGTCTTGCTCTGGAGCTTGAGGCACGTTTTACTGGTTTTCCTAACTTTATTACCTGCTTCTTCTTCTTCTTTTCTTCTTTTTTTTTTTTTTTTTTTTTTTTTTTTTTTTTTGGTTTTTCAAGACAGGGTTTCTCTGTGTAGCCTTGGCTGTCCTGGAACTCACTCTGTAGATAGACCAGGCTGGCCTCAAACTCAGAAATCCGCCTGCCTCTGCCTCCCAAGTGCTGGAATTAAAGGCATGCACCACCTCCACCTGGCTATTACCTGCTTCTTTAGGAGGTGTAAATCTCATTACATATCTCTCTTAGTTATTGTACTACTGTCGCTGTGAAGAAACACCATGACCAAGGCAGCTCTTAAAAAAAGAAAGCTTTGTTTTGTTTTGTTTTGTTTTGTTTTTAAGACAGGGTTTCTCTGTATAGCCCTGGCTATCCTGGAACTCACTCTGTAGACCAAGCTGGCTTCAAACTCAGAAATCTGCCTGCCTCTGCCTCCCAAGTACTGGGATTAAAGACATGCGCCACCACCGTCCAGTCAAAAGAAAGCATTTAATTTGGGGTGCTTGCTTTCAGTTTCAGAGGTTTAGTTTAGTCCATTTTCATCATAGTGGGGAACATGATGATAGGCTACTGTGGTACTAGAGAAGTAACAAAGACCTATATCCTGATGTGAAAGCAAAAAGAGACATTTGGCCTGGTGTGGGCTTTTGAACCTCAAAGAACCCACTCAGAGACACAGTATCATCAACTATATCACACCTGCTGTTGCAAGGCCATGCCTCATAATTCCTCTAAAATAAGGCCACTCCTTGGTGGCTAAGCAATTCAAATATATGAGCCTGTGGGGGCCATTCTTACTCAGTTCTTATTCTGTTCAGTTTGCAATTTACATAGCTCCCATTATATCCTTTAACCAAACAAGGCATGTTTGTACTAGAATTGTGAGTTTTTATATATTTTTTTGACAGTGAACATATTTTGATGACTTTGTCCTGTGAAGTGGTTCATAACTTATATGTCTCCTTTTGTTCTTTGACTTTATGCCAGTTTTGTTGGAGTGAAAACAGTAAATTAAAATTCACTGGATTGTATGTAAAATAGATTTATATAGCTGTCAGAAGTTTATAGCATTATTCACACTATTGTTAATCATGTTTTCTTCAGGTTCAGCTTCTTGGAATCAACAAGATAAGGCACACAGGTAGTAAGTGGTAAAGCTGGGATCCAAACTAAGATTCATATGTAGCTCCAAACAGTGTGCTTGAAGTTAGTTGTTAGTATCTTGTACACCTATCTATAAAGTTGGTTGTTCTGTCTTCATACTTGTAAACAGCACTAGTGACAGAAGTGAAGTAACTATTCCTTAATCTTGGAAAGCACTTGTAGTGTTAGTAAGTGCTTTTCCCAATACAGAAAGGACAGTGGTTGGCCTTGACATTTGTCAGTCCACTTCACATGTTAGGAATTGTCTCTAGACAATTGTTATATGAGTAATAACAATAGCAGCTATGTTTTACTCATCACTGTGTGCCAAGCACTTAATGTATAGATTACTTTAATGTTCCCTTTGAAATTATGTAATTAGGCCCAATGTGTAATTAGGCAGTTTAATCCCAGCACTCAGGAGGCAAAGGTAGGTGGATCTCTGAGTTTGAAGCCAGCCTGTCTACAGAGGAAGTTCCAGGACAGCCAGGGCTACACAGAAAAACCGTGTCTCCAAAAGAGAAAGAAATAGATATTATTAGTACCGATTAATAGATGAAGAAATTAATATTCCAGATCAGCAATTTACTTAAGATTCTTAGCTAAGAACTGACAAAGTTGAGATTTGAACTACTCTCTGCTTTTATATTATATACCAAATGGTTTTCTTTGGCACCCTAGATAATTCTTTCATCTTTGAGGTGACCTATATCACTCAGTTCCTGTATAGAAAGGGAGCACCTACACCAGTCTAGAGATTGAGCACCTAAACCATAAAGGCAGTTCTATGCTAAAGTATTTGCTAAAGGCAACAGGGAATGGGAACTCTCTTAGTCTCTGTTCTACTGCTATGTGGAGAGATTATGACCAAAGCAACTATTATAAAAGAAAACATTTAATTGGGGGCTTCCTTACAGTTCCAGAAATTTAGTCCATTGTTTCCATAGCTGGGAATATGGCAGCGTGCAGACAGTCACTGGAGGAGTAGCTAGAGTTACATCCTGATCCATAGGCAGAGAGAGACGGACAGACTGGCTCCACGTAGCTTTTGAAACCTCAAGCCCACCCCTTGTGATATACTTCCAACAAGGCCCTACCTCCTAATCCTTCTAATACTTTCAAATAGTCCCACTCCCTGATGACAAAGTGTTCAAATATATGTGCCTGTGGAAGCCATTCTTATTCAAACCACCAAAGGAACACTGAGACTTAGAACAGATGAATGGAGATGATGGTAGGTTTTTCATAGCAGGTTTTTTCTGATGACCAGGCCTAGCCTAATTGTTGTTCTCTGTCAAGGCTAAACAAATCTACATGTTTGTACTCACTGTTTATACCATGGAAAGTTTGTACTATTCCTGTTTGCCTGTGTCATTCATTGTTAATGGGAGGCTTTCTACCTAGCTTTTCTTAGCAGGACTGGTTTTCAGGTTAAGAAAAATCATCATCATTTTCATTCTTTTTGTTTGTTTTTTGTTTAATTAACTTCCTTCCTGATGTTTGTCCACTCCTGGTATGTGCATCACCCTCCTCACCCAAGACTATGCTGAACAGGTCCGAAACTTGCAGAAGATAAAAGAGAAGCTTGAAATTGCATTAGAAAAACACCAGGATTGTACGTATTTTTTTTTCTGCTTTCTTTAATCTTTTCAGGCTTTAGCTTTTTAAATGAATTTGTATATTATTACATGTACTCATCAGAATTCATATCTCTGTTTTATACTGTTCTTACTGAGATTGATGTGACATTTGACTGAAAGTTATCAAGTATAAGCATATTTGTGTTGCTTTATAGGTGTACTCATCTCTATCTAGTGACTGATTGCCCTTAGGTTTTAGTATAGTCTAGTACCTGGCCCTTGGGTCTAACCTAGGAGAATGTTTTCAACATAGTTTTATTACTGTTATATTGATTGTGGGGAAGCTCTGACATCACTATACCAACAATAAAATGGACATATATTTTGTTAAATTGCCCTAACTTGTTCCAATTCATGTTTTCCTTGGGTATCCAAGAAAGGTGGTACAGGAAGTCAGAAGAAAACTAAAGAAAGCTTTTGTTTTGTTGTTGTTGGTTTTGATTTTTATTTTGTCTTTCAATTCTGATGAAAAGGTAGTAGCCTTCACTCATAGCAACCTTGGTGTTTTCTGCCCACCTATCTTAAGTGTTTGTCATGATACCATTCAAAAAGCTACTGTTTGATGTCTTTACTATTACAGAAAGCAAAAGTAAGGACTCAGACCCTTACCAGGGCAAAAAGGTTCTAGAAACTTGAATATTTCACAGTGCCATAATCCATTTCTGTGACCTTGCTTCTTTCATTTAGTGACATTTGTAAACTCCTCACATGAGCTGTTCATCATGCTGTTTCTGAAGTATTTCCATGTCTCAAATAGAACCTCTTTGTTAACAGCTTCCATGAGGAAATTTCAAGAACAGAATGAAACATTCCAAGCCAACAGAGCCAAAATGGCAGAAGGACTGGCTTTGGCATTAGCCAGGAAGGACCAGGTATTTAAATGTAGTACTGCCCAAGGCTCAGAAAAGATTTCACTTAGGGACCCAACTTAAAAATCATGACACAGACCTGATAAAAGTCTATATAATCTAGAAGGAAAGGGTTGCATATAAGTTCCTTAAGTTTTTATTTGACCTTTTCTTATGAAATCAAATTTGACAGTTTAATCATGAAATGTGTCTAGAATGTGAGAGAGTTATTCTCTGTGTTTCTTTGTAAAATAGAAACAATAAGTGATGTGTCCATTATCTACTAGTGAGCCTACAAAAAAGATCTCACCCTCTAAAAAGTTGTCCCCAACCCTACACCCCCAAGCACCTGCCTCTTCCAGTATAATTACTGGACATTACTCACAGCAATTCGCATAGCCCTTCTGACCCTTTCTCCAAAATCAAACGTAGACAGAAGGGAACTCTTGATCCCCATAGAAACAGCTACTGCAAAGTGCTACATGAATAGCAATAAAAGTTAAAATAAACCAAGTATGGTGCATGTTTATAATCTCAACATTTGGGTTGATACAGGAGGACAAGGTATTCAAGGCCAGCCTGGTCCATTTGAAACTCTGTCTCTAAAAGAGAAAGGGGTGGGGAATAAATTAATTAATACAAAACAAAAAAAAGGAAAAGGAAAAATAATATTACAGTAACTATGGGGTATGTTATATTTGATATAGTCATAGTGGTTTCTTTTTTTTTTTGTATTTTGGAGACAGGGTTTCTCTGTGTAGCCCTGGCTGTCCTGGAACTCACTCTGTAGACCAGGCTGGCCTCGAACTCAGAAATCCGCCTGCCTCTGCCTCCCAGGTGCTGGGATTAAAGGCGAGTGCCACCACTGCCCAGCTGTCATAGTGTTTTAAATTAGTATAAACATCTGTTTCATAATATTAATCCTGTAGATAAATGGTTAGCTTGCTTTAAAGTATAAATATAAAAGCATCATCTACTAGTACTCAATAGGTAACTATGGTGTGTGAATATATGTAAAATGAGAAAAAAATCAAAAAGTAGTATATTGTTTTGTAGCTATTGTGATTGGACCTTTTGTACCAATGTTATTTTCCTTGAATTCTGTTTTGTGAACGAGGAGTCTAATATCCCCTCTCCTTTGTCATTGACCAGAGGGCATAATACATATTAGAAAATTAAGCAAGAGAACAGACAATTTCCAAATACTCTTCTTGGTCTTGCTTCCGAAGGCTTTCAGTAAATTGATGTCTAAACATCAGCCATGTGACCCAACTCAATAGATTGTAGCTGCCCACTCTCAAGAAGTAATAGCAGTGTTCCTGGAGGACACAGGAGAGCAGACGCCTGCACACACCTTCAGGCTAGATTGTATTCTAGAATTTTGTGTAAAATTCATTTTCCTTTTTTGTTTTTTTTTATGGTCATTTAGCATTCTTTTGTTTGTTTGGTTGGTTGGTTTTTTGTTTGGTTGATTGGTTGTTTGTTTTCAAGACAGGGTTTCTCTGTGTAGCCCTGGCTGTCCTGGAACTCACTCTGTAAATCAGGCTGGCCTTGAACTCAGAAATGAGCCTGCCTCTGCCTCCCAAGTGCTGGGATTAAACGCATGCACCACCACTACCCAGTTGACATTTAGCATTCTTAATATTGAACCAATTCTATGGGTATTTTTTTGTTTATCTATGTTATTGTGTGTCATTCCTTTTGTTGTTGATTGATGACTTTTAGGGGCAAGTTGTTTTCTGAAAGTCTTAGTGCAGATTCTCTTCCCTGGAAAACTTACTTCTCCTTTTGTTTTGTTTTAGGAATGGTCAGAAAAGATGGAACAGCTTGAAAAGGTCAGTCACTTTTGTTTTATGCATGCTGGCATCATCTGTGGGGTTTGGGAACCATTTTCTCCAGCCAGCATTAGTTGATAAAGGCCCATAATCCCAGCTACTCAGTAGACTGAAGCAAGAGTATTGCAAGGTCAAGGCCTGCCCTGGCTTTGACCAGAGTGAGTTCAAAACCAGCCCTACCAACTTTGTAAGATTCTATTCTTTATTTAAAAAAAAAAAAGGCTTGTTAAGTTCTTATGTGTTATTTTTGTCTGTGTGACTCTGTGCCATTTGTGTGACACATGCAGGCCAGAACAATTGGACCCCGTGGAACTAGAGTTACGTAGCTACTTGCCTTAGTTCCCAGGTATTGGGAACTTTTCTGGAATAGCAATAAATTCACTACTGATTTAGCCACCTCAAAATTCTTGTAATGTCAGAAGTGGGAACTGGCAACGTGGTTCAGTGTGTAAAGGTACTTGCTGCCAAGCCTAATGCCTATATTCAGTCTCTAGAAACCACATGGTAGAAGAAGAGATCCATCACCCACAAGTTGTTCTTTTATCTACACATATATACCATGGTACACACAAGCCCATGTTCACATAAACATACACATACATATACACACACACACACAAATAAAAAACATTAATAAAAATAAATCTCATATATTGTGCCAAAATGAGACTCTTCTCCCTAGTACCCAGCTTACAGTACTGGTTGCAGCAGTCCTTGAAGCAGGACACTAGGTGCTTGGAATAATTTCAGTAGCCTGCCTCTTCTTCCTCCTTAATGGGCATGCTGGATATCCTTTGTTGGCTCTTCCTGTTGTACTCTCTGCCTTCATCCATTTCCTTATTTACCCCAAGGCCAAAGGTTGCTACATTAACTGGGCTTGGAGCCCTCTGGCTTTAAGTGGCCTCTTGGGAACAGGAAGAATGACAGTGGAAAGAGAATAATTCAGATATTTATTCCTCAACTTTGTCCAGACAGTGTTCCTTGGATTTCCTTAATCCTGTGACCAAAACAGTTAAGCTTCCGTTGGACTTCTGGTTCAGATGGACACTTAGAGAGATGGTTTTTCTTATAATCTCTCCCTCTTTTTTAGTGCCTTTTTTTTTTTTTTTTTTTTTTTTTTTTTTTTTTTTTTTTTTTTTTGGCTTCACAGGTAAATTGGTTCTGCTTCCTGTTTGGTTGTAGGCCTTGATTGACCCAGTAGTCACATTGGGAATTCTGCCTAACAAAACTAGGGGAACCAGAACTTTGCTCAAGGATTAGCACTGAAGAGACAGGAGAGCCTCTTGACTAAACAAAGATAATATTCTAGTACCACTGATCAATGGGCTACATAGGCAGCTAGTTGCTTCATAGCAAAGCCTGTCTCAAAATAATGTCTAGAGACGGGAGAAATGGGGAAAGGCACTTGTGGCTAAGCCTGGTGACTTGAGTTTGATCCTTGAAACCCATAAGTTATCATTTGACCTCTTCCCATGTGTTGTGCCAGGTATGTGTGTGTTTACAATCACACAATTTAAAAACTAATTTTAAAAGTTCTGCTTGTACAATACAGATTTCTAATACTTGAGTTGCCTAAGTTGGTGTCGTCTTCTTACAGGATAAAAGATTTCTAACATCTCAGCTGCAAGAAGTAAAGAACCAAAGCTTGAGCCTTTTTCAAAAAAGAGATGAAATTGATGAGTTAGAGGGATTCCAGCAACAGGAAATCAGCAAAGTAAAACACATGGTAGGTGTTTCAGTTTTAGAAGTTCAGTAATAGTATCAATGAGCGGTGAGCCTTTATGCTTCAAGAGACCTGCAAGACTATCAACACACTCCTAGTCTTTGTTATTAACAACATTGAAATGTTTTCAGGTTCATTAAAAGTAGAAAAGTTCTGCCAGGCAGTGGTGGTGCACGCTTTCATCCCAGCACTTGGGAGGCAGAGGCAGGTGGATTTCTGAGTTTGAGGCCAGCCTGGTCTACAGAGTGAGTTCCAGGACAGCCAGGGCTACACAGAAAAACCCTGTCTGGAAAAAAAAAAAAGTAGAAAAGTTCTATTTGAAATGTATCTTTTTTACCTTCTGTGTTTTTTTTTTTTTTTAAGGACTACACATTCAGCCCAATTCTCATCTCACAAAAATATCATTCTCTTTTTTTCTTTCTGTGTGATGCGTGTGTGTGTGTGAGAGAGAGAGAGAAAGAGAGAGAGAGAGAGAGAGAGAGAGAGAGAAGGCAAGCATATGCCACAGCTTGTGTGTGGTCAGGAGACAACTTTCAGGAATCCATTCTGTCCTTGCAGCATGAAATCCAGGGATTGAATTCAGGGAGTAAAGCTTGTGAAGCAAGTTCCTTTACCCGCTGAACCATTTCAGTGGTCTGACTATCTGTTTAAACTATGTTTTTAAGCAGTGACGTAATGGAACATTATGTCTTCTTATCAGCTTTTAAAAAAAGAAGAATGCTTGGGGAAGATGGAGCAAGAATTGGATACACGAACCAGGGAACTTAATCGTACTCAGGAGGAGTTGGTGACTTCTAATCAGTTGTCATCTGACTTAAACCAGCGGCTAGAAGAATTGCAGAGACACTGCTCAACGCTGGAAGAACAGAGGTTCTTGCTTGGTCTGTGGGGCCCTTGGGAGAGGTGTTGGTGTAGCATTGCTAAAGCCCACCCACATGTCCCCATTGCTGATTACAACTTTTTTATCTCAGTGCTGGCAAAGGCTTCTGGATTTATCCTTACATGCCTAGCCCTCAGACCCTCTACTCCATCACAGCACTGACTGACTCTCCCTCCTCTGTGTAGTCCTACTAAGCAGTACAATCTGATTTGAATTGTAAAGTTACTGAATACTCAGAGACAGAATTCATTGCTTAGCCTTGGGTGGTTTTCCTGCTTCTGCTTCTGAAAGCCAAGGAGCCTTTTCACAGAGATAAACTTAGTGTGGCTGTAATAATAACACTTGCAGCCTGAAATATAAGAAGTCGTGTGCGTTCTTCCTTTGGAGAGTAATAGAGGAAATATCAAAATTTGCTCATTGTCTGCTTTCTTTTAATGAAGAGATCACTTGACAGCTTCAAAAGCAGGTGCAGAACATAAGATTGTAGTCCTGGAACAAAAGGAACAAGAGCTCCAGGCGATCATCCAGCAGCTTTCCATTGACCTACAAAAGGTAAAATCAGGAACATGAACAGGGACTTCCTTCTGTGTCCCACAAGTCTACTTCCTGTTCTAGACAAATTGTGCTCATGGAGAGCAGCTACTCAGCTTCCCAGGTTGCTGAACAGAAAACATGGTATTTCCAGATGTGGTGGTACATACCTATCGTGTAGGAACTTTAGAAGCTAAGGCACTTCAGATTGGTTTTAAAAATAATGTAAGACCCCCATTTATGTATGTATGTATGTATGTATGTATGTATGTATTTTATTTTTTTTAAAGAAGTGGAAGAGGTGAAGGGGGGAAAGAAAACATATCCTAACAGGAATTCTAAAAACATAGTATTAGGCTGGAGAGATTGCTCAGCGGTTAAGAGTACTGACTGCTCTTCCAAAGGTCCTGAGTTCAGTTCCCAGCAACCACATGGAGGCTCACAACCATCCATAATGAGATCTGATACCCTCTTCTGGTGTGCCTGAAGACAGCTACAGTGTACTTACATATAATAAATAAATCTTTTAAAAAACAAAAAAACATAGTATTTATTTATTTTGGTTTTGATTGACAGTCTAAATTGCTTAGGGTGGTCTAGAACTTAGAGTTATTTAGCCTCAGTCTCCCAAGTAGCTAAGATTAAAAGCTTGTGCCCCTGTACGCATATAAAGTAAAGCAAGTCGTTTGTTCTAACCATGTCTTATGGGCCTGGGAGTTTAGTGTAGCTGTAGAGCATGTGCTTACTGTAAGACCTTGAGTTCAGTCCCTAACACCATAAAGAAAAATGTCTTAAAGTACTACATAATAGACCTTGAGTAGAAGAACGCGTAACAGGCACTGACATGCCCAGAATATTTCTTGGATTTACATCATTTTTATTTTTGTTTCTCATTTGGTTGAAAGAAATGTATTGCTCAGTATAAAGAAAACAGTAGTCCTATGCTAAATTCTGAAAATAGATACATGAACAATAGTAACTGAGTATGAAAGACTTTTTTTCTTTTTGTTTGTGTGTGTGTGTGTGTGTGTGTGTAGATTAGAAGTCAACCCACACTGAGCAGTGGTGGCACATGCCTTTAATCCCAGCACTTGGGAGGCAGAGGCAGACGGATTTCTGAGTTCGAGGCCAGCCTGGTCTACAGAGTGAGTTCCAGGATAGCCAGGGAAATGCAGAGCAGCCCTGTCTCAAAAAAAAAAAAAAAAGTCAACCCACAATAGTCAGTTCTATCTTTCCACTAGGTAGGTCCTAAGAGTAAAACTAGGTTGTATGGCTTGTTGCCATGTGCCATAACCTGCTGAGCCATATTACCAGCCTGAAGGATTATTCTATTTTTCACTATGTATATGTGTGTGTGTGTATATATGTGTATATATATATATATATATATATATATATATATATATATGGTTTATTTGTTTGCGTGTTTTATGTATATGAGTACTTTGTCTACATGTACATCTGTACACCAGAAGAGAGTATCAGATCCCAGATTCCGTTACAGATGGTTGAAGCCATCATGTAGTTGCTGGGAATTGAACTCAGAAACTCTGGAAAAGCAGTGCTTTTAACCGCTGAGCCACCTCTCCAGCCCCATCCAATATATTATGATCATATTCTTTCCTCTCCCCCAACTCCTCACAGATGGCCCCTACCCCTCCCTACCTGCCCAACTCTTATGTTCTTTCTCTTTCTGTTTTTCTGTCAGTAGTTTATTTGCAGTTTTATCTAGTATAAGCATTCAAGAATTACTCTATTTTTTAGAGGTTGCTCCTTGTAAACATTCTTCATGTCTATTAAAAGGATAAATTAAGCATCCTTCTTTCTTTCTTTTTTTAAAAGATTTATTTTATTTATTTTATGTGTATGAGTACACTGTAGCTGTACAGATGGCTGTGAGCCATCATGTGTATTACTGCTGGAAATTGAACTCAGGACCTCTGCTGACCCCACTTGCTCCGGGCCTGCTCGCTCCGGGCCCGCTTGCTCCAGGGTAATTCACTGTAGCTGTCTTCAGACAACACCAGAAGAGGGCTTCTGGGTGTCAGATCTCATTACGAGTGGTTGTGAGCCAACATGTGGTTGCTAGGATCCGAACTCAGGACCTTCGGAAGAGCAGTCAGTGCTCTTACCCGCTGAGCCATCTCGCCAGCCCCAGCATCCTTATTTCTTAAGTAGCTGGTACCTTACTATAAAAAAGGGTGCAGCAAATCCAGATCCAAAATACACAGTCCTCATGGCCAGCAGCTACCTTTTTAATGGAAAATGGCAAATTCTTCCTTGGGGCCTACTTCCCTGTGGCTCTGCTGGAAACTCATCAAGGGGTACAAAGATAGAAAGTGGAAGAAATGGCCTCCTCCTTCCCCCTTCCTTTTTTTTTTAATTATTTTTTTATTTCTTTTCTTGTTTTTCTTTTTTTTTTCCTTTTTTTTTCCTTTTTTTTTTTCTTTTTAAAGAATTGTTTGGCTGGAGAGATGGCTCAGTGGTTAAGAGCACTGACTACTCTTCCGGAGGTCCTGAGTTCAAATCCCAGCAACCACATGATGGCTCACAACCATCTGTAATGAGGTCAGACGGCCTCTTCTGGTGCGTCTGAAGACAGCTGCAATGTACTTACATATAATAAATAAATAAATAAATAAATAAATAAATCTTTTTTTTAAAAAAATGCTGGTTGTGGTGGCCCACGCCAGTAGGATTTGCTGATGGAGGTTGAGGTAGGAGGAAAAGGGAAAAAAAAAAAGAATTGTTTGTTTCAAACAAGGTTATACAGCTTATTGGCATGTGCCTTAATGTACTGAGCCATATCATCCATATATATACATATACTGTACAGTCTTCATTACACACCATAAAAGGTCATCAGATCCCATTACAGATAGTTGTGAGCCACCATGTGGTTGCTGGGAATTAAACTCAGGACCTGTGGAAGAACAGTCAGTGCTCTTAACTGCTGAGCCGTCTCTCCAGCCCCCTAATTTTTACTCATATGTGCATTTGTGTATGTGTTCATGAACTTGTGCCATTGCATACATGTGGAAGTCAGAGGACAGCCTTCAGGAGTCAGTTCTTTCCTTCTGTCATATGGGTCCCATGGATTGAATTCAGGCTGTCAGGCTTAGCAGCAGATGCCTTTAACCCACTAAGCCATCTCACTGGCCCATGATGGTAGGTAGCATTGCTAAGAGTAATGGCAAGTGGAGGTTGAACAAACTTAAGAAATGCTGAGGGGACAAACAGAATTGGATATCTTTGCTCCTGGCTTGAGTATCTAAGTTGTTGATACTACCAGTTACTACTTAGAGAAGTCATCTTACACAAGTTACAGGAAAGTCAGTTAGTACCAGGGTGGTGAGAGAGTAGGTTTTTATTGTTGTTCTTAAGAGCCACATATGACTTCATAAACTTTACAGATAAGAATAAGGATAAGGAAAATATGTAATAAACTGCTGACACCTTGTGTATGAATTCTTCAGGCTAAGGGAACAGTATTTCTCTAAGTCTTCTAGGTGTCCTTCACAGTTCCATCTCATCCTTTATCCCTTCAGAAATAACCACAAGTTGGCCATAGTGGTCCACACCCTTAATTCCAGCATTCAGAAGGCATAGGCCAGCCTAGGTCTATATAGTTAGACCTTGCCTCAAAAAACAAAATAATAATCATCATCATCATCTAGCACAGCTATAGATTGTTTTAATTCTTGCTTTATTTTATATTTTCAAGATATTTGCTTCCTATACAATATCTTCATTTGTTCTCATTTTTCTTAGTATTATATAAATGAAATCATTCTGTAATTATTCTAAACCTTGCTATTTTGTTTTATTGAGACAGAGTCTCACTATGTAGCTCTAGCTGCCTGTAACTCACTATGTAGACAAGGCTGGCCTTCCATTCACAAAGATCCACCTACCTCTGCCTTCTGAGTGCTGGGATTAAAGGCATGAACCACCATATCCACTTATATCCCCAATCTTAGAGTAACTTTTATTTTAGGCTCATACCTGTGAAGCTTAGTGTGGCTAGAGAGTAGATGAAGAGGAAGACTTAAGCAGGCTTAGCCACAGAGACTGTTTGGTAGCATTTCCATTAGTCTGCCCAGATGTCAAAGGCCTGATATAATACAGCCAGACTAAAAGCATCGAAGTATGCGATCCATAAGAAGAGTAACTGGAGCTGGGCAACTGATTCTATGTTCTACCTAACCAATACAGTAACTTGTGTAAGATGACTGGTCTTCAATGGAATGGGTCACCATAGTGTTTCTCTAGTTCAAATTATTATGCAACAGAACAAGTGCAGGCTTGAACCCTGAAGACCAGTTTGAATCCTTACTGTGCCGCTGAGAGATGTCTCATTTTTTGTAACATAGACACAATGAAGAGTGATTGTAAGGACTAGAAATAGTGGAAAATGTTTGCATGTTTGCATACTGGAGCTACTTCTGTTGCTACTGTGGCTGAACTGTGCTCCTTGCAAGTATTTCTATTACACTGGTTTGCATTATAATGGGAGAGGTTTGGACGAAGCTGCTTTCCTTCCTATCTTAACATTCATCTTTCCTGCCTTACCTGCTTTCTGAATATTGCTACTTACCTCAGCATTAGCCTTTCTGGCCTCTTCCACCCAGCTTCCTGGCCCGGGTGAACTTATATGCTCTTCGCATATAATGTCTGTTCTACTAAATAGCCTCAAGGGAGGATGGATTTATTTTAGGTTACAGTCTATCTTAGTCAGTGTTCTATTGCTGTGAAAAGATACTATGACCAAGGTAAATCTTACAAAAGAAAGCATTGGGGGGCTTGCTTACAGTTTCAGATGTTTAGTCCATTATCATCATGGGAGGCAGGGAGCATGGTAGCATGCAGGCATGCACTAGACCTTGTAATATTTTCAAATAGTTCCACTCCCTGGTTACTAAGCATTCAAACACATTAACCAACTGGAGCCATTCGTACTCAAGCCACCACTTAGTTCATTATTGAGGACAAGTGAAGGTGGCAGGAACTGCAAACAAGTCGTCACATTATATCCACAGCCTGGAGCAGAGAGGAAAGAATGCATACATGCTCACTTGTACTTACCCCTTCCCCCCCCCCCCCCCCCCCCCCCCCCACTTAACGCCAGGGACTGGGCTGGGTTTTCCATATCAATGTAATCCAGACAACTGCCCTACAAACATGCCCACAGACTAACCTGATGTAGATGACCCCTCACTGAGACTCTATTCCAAGGTTGTTTTAGATCGTGTCAACTTGAGAAACCAACACACTGCTCTTTACCCACAATGCTGTTTCCTCTCCTGACTCTGTTTAGGAGGCCTAGTTTGAGCATCTCAGAGTTGATTCCCTACTGCCTTTACTTTCTCAAGCACTTCGTATGCCTGTGTCTTAGAGGATGATTATGTTGCTGTATAGTTAGTTTAGTTAGTTGTATGAGTAGTTTATCTGCACTTCCAGACATCAGACTTCTTGGGTTTTGGTTTGGTTTGGTTTGGTTTGGTTTTTTTGGTTTTGGTTTGGTTTTTTTGGTTTTGTTTTTGGTTTTGTTTTTTTGACCTGTAAATTTTTGGACAGCAACAGATAATGTTTAATCCTGACAAAAGTTTTTTAAATTGTGAGGTTGTGCATCCATTCTTCAGAGTCTTCCCACATGTTGAAGTCTTACAACCTGCACTCTTTTGGAAGAAGAAAATGGGCATCCTCAGTGGATGAAGATCTTCAAGATCTTCAAGATCTTTGTGCTTGTGTATTCAAAGCTTCTTGGATTCTTGGATCTAACATTGAACAGCATATGAAGATTGGTAGTGATAGAAAGAACCAATTCCTGTTCTGTCACCATCATCACTGCATTCATTGACGGAATGTCAGGCTGAAGTGTACACCATTGTTCTGAGGCCAAACTGATATTCACTATGGCCCATTGGTTCCTGTCATTTGTTTCAGAAATTCTCTTGTTGCCCTTAAAGCAGTTATCTTGGCTTTCTCCCTCTATACCCAGAATATCATTATTGTTTTCTGGTTTGTGATGTTTGTTTATTGTCAGTGCTAGGGATTGAACCCAGGGCCTTAGGAGTGTGATTCCAAAGATCATTTCAGGGACACTGGGAACTTCTTTAATAGGATTGGCCTTGCTGCCTCTACCAGACCACAGGTGCTTCAATTGGTTATCATGCTTGCTTCTTATTGCACTAGGTTTCTTTGCCTGGTGCTTGCTTCTTGCTATGGTAACTCTCCTTCTTTAAGGTTGCTGGTTCTGATCTGGCATCTCTGTCCTGATTTTCAAAGAAGCTTTTTTGGTTGTATGTTTTTCTGTGATGTAATTGAACACAGAATTTCAGGGAAACATGATACAACAAGGCAGGAAAGAGAGCTAAAAGGCCTTATAGTGTAAAGAGAACTTAAAGAATGCCTCTGCTTTCCCCACCAGGTCACTGCTGAAACTCAAGAAAAAGAAAAAGTCATCACACATTTACAAGAGAAGGTTATATTCTTGGAAAAGAGACTAGAACAGAATTTATCAGGAGAAGATCATGTACAAGAACTCTTGAAAGAGGTAACGTCTGCTCATGCTGACCAGTATTAGAAAGGCATGGTATTGCATATGTTCTGAGTTTCTGATCTGGAGGGTTAGATGAAAGTTCGTTGCAACTTTGTATAGCTCTTTTGGGCCTCAGACTTCTGGGGTCAAGCCATCTTTCTCCCTAATTTCCCTAGAAGTCAGGACATAGCACAACACTTGGCTTATTCAACTTTGGATTGAAATAAAAATAGACTTAGCTAGGAGGTGATAGCACACTCCTTTAGCACTCAGGAGGCAGAGGCAGGTGGATCTCTGAGCTCTAGGCCAGCCTGGTCTACAGAGTGAGTGTCAGGACAGCCAAGGCTACACAGAGAAGCCCTGTCTCTAAAAAACAAAAAAAGAAGCAAGCAAAAATAGCCTTATAGTAGTGGACAATGTGTCCCAATTCTTAGATTGCCTGCCTGACTTATACAAAGCCCTGGATTTAGTCTCTAGCACTTTATTAAACCAGGAGTGGAAGTACATGTCTGTAATTTCATAATATAAAAGGTAGAAGCAAAAATTTAGGGTCATCCTTGGCTATCTGGTGAGTTTGAGGCTAGCCTAGGCTACATGAGACCCTGTCTCAAAACAAAAACCAGTCTTCATGTCTCCTATGTTGTTTCTCAGAGAAGGAGAGAGCTTTGTTTACAGGACAAATTGCATCCTGACCATATGATGATTGATGCTACCCAGACTGTCTTTTCTTGCTTCCCTGTTCCCTTCCCTACACTTTCCCCTCTTTCTACTGGCAAAGAAAATTATGAAATCCTTTAGCTTGAGTAAAAACTGCCTTGCATCACATGTTTACCTTGTCTGAGGGAGCTGTTGAGCTGACTGACGTTACCCCATAATAGAGGTAAACTTTTTCTCCTCTTTGTAGCCCAGTGATTAGCCTCATCATGACAAAGTTGTCAAAGCCATGTGCTCTGAGCCTAACCTAGAGTAGACTCCACTGTCTATCAAGCCAAGCTTCTGCTCCTCTCCAGCCACTATAGTACTGTAGGACTTCCCAAAGTACTAAATAAAGGTGCATTGAAGTCTCTAGGCTGGCCACCCTACAGCAGTCTCTCCTTCACTCTCGTCACTCCTATGAAACTAATCTTCTCCAACTGTATTTCTGATCATATCAGTCCCTTGAATACCTTCCACAATTCCCTTAAACATCTACATTGAGTATAAGGTGTAAATTGGTTTCCAGAGGTAAGCATCTATGTTTGTATCTTGTTTCCAGTCACTGTGACTTGAAGCTAGTCAGTTAATCTCTCTGTATTGTCTTCTCTATAGAATTGGGTTTATTATTGTGTCAGACATGATGAAATAAGAACACAAATTGGAGCATAGAAGGTATTACTATAATTATAATCATTATTGTGCCATAATCAACTATTATTAAAGAGTAAAGAAGAATTACTTGGGAGTTTATTTAAAGCATATATCTCTAATCCTTTTCCAAGAAATTCTGACATCAGCAGATATAGATAGACTAAGACCTCACATTTAGCCAGCCTCCTCAGTAAAGTTAATGCCAGGTTTTGCAAGATGCAATTAAAAAATTGCTGCCTGCAAAATAAAGCAAAATTTCCCTTTGCAACACTAAAGAATTCCTCATTATTTGGCCCTTTTGCTGAACATCACAGTCTCGATTCATTGGCCTAAGCCCATCATACATTTGATGTCTGAAGAGCAGTAGTTCTCTGAACACAGCAAGCTCATGTGTGTGTGTTGGAAACAGGGTCTATGTGGCCCTGGCTGGCCTTGAAATCACAGAAATCTGCCTGCTTCTGCCTCCTGGGTTTAAATGCTTTCCACCACCATGCCTGGCTTCTAGTGTATGCTTTTGTTGTTCGTCATGTGTCCCAGCTGTGGAAACAAGACTGTGCCAAATTTATTTGTGTGTCCTCTATGATATGTGATTACATCTACCTTGCTGATGGTTTTATCTATTTGTGCCTAGCACAAATGTTATAGCATCAGTAAATATTCATTAAATGTGGAAACAACACCTTCCTCTTATTTACTTTTTAAATTACAGAAAACAGTTGCCGAACAGAATCTGGAAGATACTAGGCAGCAGCTCTTGGCTGCCAGGAACAGCCACACCAAGGCAGTTGACCTCCTGGAGACTCGGGTACTGGCTTTACTCCCAATATTTGCTATGATGTGTAAACCTGGTTGGATGGTGGTTTAGCTAAAAAGCTCCTTGGTCAGAGTATCTTCATTCCCAAGAACTATGTTTGCTAGGTTGAGGTAGTTGTTTTGTCCACTCTAGGCCCCAACTGTATTTTTTTCTTTTTTCTTTTCCTTTAGTTATTTCTTTATTTTATATATATTGGTGTTTTGTCTGCATGTATGTCTGTGTGGGAGTGTCCTGTCTTGGAGTTATGAGCTGCCACATGGGTGCTCAGAATTGAACCTGGATGCTCTGCTCTGGAAGAGCAGTCAGTCCTGTCAACTGCTGAGTCATCTCTTCAGCCCCCCAAGTGCATTTCTGATCTCCCAGCATGGATCTTACACAGTCTTGGTTTTTTGCCAGTGTAGAGAATATAAAGTGATGGTTCATTGTGTTTGCAGCTGTGGTTACTAATGAGTTTTCACCTATTGCTTCATCTTCCTGTTAGCCTCTAGGGTTTCTAGTTTTGAATTCTCTACATATCTTATACCTATTTTTCTTTGCTGTTTCAGTCTTTTCTTTCTTTCTTTCTTTCTTTCTTTCTTTCTTTCTTTTTTTTTTCAAGACAAGGTTTCTCTGTGTAGCCCTGGCTGTCCTGGAACTCACTTTGTAGACCAGGCTGGCCTCAAACTCAGAAATCCCCTGCCTCTGCCTCCCAGATGCTGGGATTAAAGGCATGTGCCACCACGCCCAGCTGTTTCAGTCTTTTCTTAATTGGGTTATAGGATTTTGTTTCATATTCTAGTTCTTAATCTCATCAGTGTTAGTCCTGAACCAGTCAGAGTTATGTATCCCTTGCTGAACAGAAATTCTGAATTTTGATATCACTTCTATCCTCTGTAGTCTGAAGCTCCATCTAAAGGCATCCATTCATGTTTCTAAGTCACAGAGAAAATTAATTGTATAATTTTGTCCACATAATAGAACTCTTGTTTACATTCGGACTGTCGTTATATGTGGTATTCAGTAGGAATCCAGCTTTCCTTTTCTCCCAGGTTTCATAGCACTGTTTACCTAATAGTCAGCCCTTCCTCACCGCCACTGACCTAATGTTAGTACATACTGAGTTCTTCTAAACACCTTAGATTGTCTCTATCTTTGCTAGTGTATCTCCATAGTATGTAGTCAGTGTGTTGGCAGTACAAATCTCAGAATATGTGGTCTAAGTGAGTCCAAAATTCAAGGTGTGATTGACAATCCCAGTTTTGGGACTCTTTCCCAACAAAGTTATTGAAACCACACCAAATAATTTTATGTGAAGACATTAATAACCGCTTTATTTTAGATTGAAAAAAATGTCAAAGAGGACAATCAAGATGGCTCAGCAGGTAAAGGCACCTGCTTCATCAGCCTAACAATCTGGTCTGACCCCTGGAGCCCACATAGAGTGGAAGGAGACAACTCCACAGAGTTGTTCTTTGACCTCTACAGCATGCTGTGGTGTGTGCATCCATGTACCGATATGCATGCCACACACACAGTAAGCAAAAATTTAAAGATCTAAAATAAATAAAAATATAAAACAATCCAAATACCTGCAGGTGGGCCTGTAGCCATGTGGTCAATAAAGCAGAAAGCACTCTTTGAGAAAATAATAATCTCAGATCTGAGTGGGAGGGCAAGGATGACAGATTCTTTAAACTGTATACAAACTGTTTTTAAAAGTCATAAAAACTTGAGGAAAACACATTAAAGTGATATTGGTTTATAATGGGAGACTTGGCTCTCTTACTCATTTCTAATATAGGGTTCATGTAATTGTAGATTATGGAATTAGAGCTGGGACCTTATTAATTCCAGGCACTCTCTCTACCTCTGAGACATTTGTGTCCCTGAATTCAACTTCTTTTCTGGTTTGGATTTTATTTTATTTTCATTGTGTTTATTTTTAGATAGCTTAGTGTGCAGCCCAGGCTGGTCTAGAAGTTGCAATGACCTTCCTGTCCTTCCAAGTGCTAAAGTTTCTTCTGTGAACTGCCATGCCTTACCTGTTCTGAAAGGAGTGGGTTCTGGTTTGTTTGCTTATTTTTAAATTATTTTCTTATGTGTGTGGGTATTTTGCCTAAGGGTTATGTCCGTGCACCATATGCAGGCCTAGTACCTGCTGAGGTCAGAAGAGGGCACCATAGAGTACTTAAAACTGGAGTTAAAGCCCTTTGTGAGCCACCATTTGAGTAGTAGGAATTAAATCCCAGGACTTCTGAACTACTGGTAGAATAGCCAGTGCTCTTAACCACTGAGCCATATCTCCAGCCTCTCTTAATTGGTTTGAGATAGGACTATATGGGCCTGGCTGACCTGTAACTTTTAGATATATATATACCAGATTGGCCTCAAACTCAAGGATCTTCATTCCTCTGCTGAGATAAATGGCATGTTCCTTTTTTATTTATATATACATTTCATGTAAATATGCATGTACACACACACACACACACACATACACACATATACACATGCACTCCTGTAGCCTAGGCTAGATTCAAGCTTATTATGTAATGAGGGATAGCTTTGAACTTCTGATCATCTCCCTCTGCCTAATGAGTGCTCCAACTATAGGTGTGTGCTACTATACTTTGTTTCTAGAGCTAATTTTATTTGTCTGTTGTTCTACTTTGTATTGTTTTTTCTTTTGTAAGATTTATTTATTTTATATATTTGAGTACACTGTAGCTGTCTTCACACATTACCAGAATCACATCCCATTACAGATGGTTGTGAGCCACCATATGGTTGCTGGGAATTGAATTCAGGACCTCTGGAAGAGTAGACAGTACTCTTAACCACTGAGCAATCTCTCCAGCCCCTTTCCCCCTCCCCTTTTGAGGGGTGGGGTTTCTGGTTTTAATTTTAAAACTATGCTTTAAACCTGCTCAATTTCTTGTGAATAGAAAGACAGAAAAAAATGCTTCTGTTTCCCTTCAGGTGAAGGACCTAGAGCAGAGCCTACAGGCTGCTGAAGAGCAGCTAAGCCAGAGTAGAAATGTTGTGGCTGGCCAAGAAGCCCAGATCCAGAATCTTGTAAGTGTTCATCATGAGCAGGCTCCAGTGCTTTCCATCAGCACCTTTGCAGATGCCCCAGATGTGCACAACAGTGTTCAACATGAACAGAACAAGGAAGGAATAGGGAGGTTACCCTTGGAGGGTCAGTGTTACCCAGAGCCATGGAATAACTGGTAGTTTCTACCCAACATCTGCTTTTGTTGAGGACCCTGCCCTTTGTGGGTCCTCAAAAGTTCAAAGCTTAGCTTTCAGTCAGAGGTGTGGAAAACAGGTCAAAACCATAGGATGAGCTAGGTATTGTGACACAGTCCATCAATCCCAGCATTTGCAAAGCTGAAGAAAACAGATCTTTCTAAGATCAAGGCCAGTCTGGTCAACATAGTGAGTTCTAGCCAGCCAAGCTTGCATAGTGAGATGCTCTCAAAAACCCAAAAAATAAATGGATTGAAGTATTTGTATAGCCATCACAGCCTGAGTGAGCAAACAAATTGGAGCTAGGGAAATAAAAGCAGCCAACATTGACTTCCTGTTTGTGGCATCCCTAGCACTGTGCAGAATGCTTTTCACTTACTTCTTATAGCATATTTAATAAACTGGCACTGTCCGTCATACTCATTCAGTAGAGGAGGTGAGCATAGAAGTAGCAAGGCTCACATCTGTCTCATGCATAGTCCTGTTTTTCACCACCTCATTCTTCTGCCTCCCCCAGGGAAACCTCAGCCATAGAGATCCAGTGAGTAGCAACAGAGGCCTATGTCTGAAGACAGGGTGGTGCTCAGCATACACCATAAAGGATATGCCAGTGGCATCAGGACAATGCATGGCTTCAGTTTCCAGGGCAGGCCAGACCCAGCAGCAATATAGGTAGAACATGCAGGGGTTCGAACTCACACTAGGACAGCCAAGGTCAAAGGATAGTTTCTGTTAGACAGTCAGAAAACAGCCTGCCTCTGAAATCTTTGTGTCTTGTATTAATTGTTCTTATTTTACTGCAGATCACTACAAACCAAGAGAACAGCTTTTCCCAGCAGCAGGTTCTTGCCCTGGAGCAGCATTGCAGGGAGCGCATCCATGCACTGGAGGCTCAAATTGAAGCTCTGGAACAAACACGAGTAGCTGACCAGATAGCCTCAGAGCAGGGAATGGTGAGTGGAGTGAGAGTCAGCACGTTCAGGAGCACTGTGTCACTACGGCTGAGCAGAATGGTATCTCTCTAGGCTGGGGCACCACTTGAGAGGGCAGTTCACCTTTCCTATAAGGATTTAACCACTTAGGAGACTGGAAGTAAAAAGACTTCTCTTTACAGAGATGCCCAGCAGATGGGTTTTCCACAGGGACATCTTCTTGACCTCTAATGGTCTCCTTGGGTTTTCCATATTGTTCCTTCCTAATGGCTTCCCTCCTCTATGATCCCTCTATGTGTCCTACCATGTTAAGAGACATGATTTTCTTAAGGACTTGGAGGTTGAGGCTCATACCTGCTAGGCTCTACAACTGAGCCACTGTGCTACTCCTGGAGATTGTCAGGTTTTCTTCCTTGTCCCTACCTGTTGCTTACTCGATGCTTGCAGTGACTGAAATAAAGGTCACTTCTTTTATGGAGGCCAGAGATTGTATAGGAGCTGTCTTCCTCAGTTGCTTTCCATCTAACTTTTTCAGATAGAGTGTCACTAATTTGGCCAGAATAGCTGACCAACAACCCCCAGAGTTCCACCTTCTCTGCCCAGCACTGGAATTAGAATTGTGCACCACCACTCCCAGCTTTTTCACATGGGTGTTGGGAATCTGAATTCAGATCCTCATACCTTCCTAAAAACATTATCAGCTGAGCCATTTTCCTCAGCCCATGAAAGGTTATTTCAAAAGGACAACGTCAGAGAGATCAGACTGTGCCTATGAGAAAATATGGCAGGTAAGACCTATTCTTATAAGTGCTCTGCTCAATTTACAGCGGCAACTGCAGCAGGAAAATGTGGCCCTTAAAGAAAGCAGAAATGAATATGAACATTCCTTACAACATCACCAATTGGAACTAAAGAAACTAAAGGTATTTCTATAATAGAATCAGTCTTATAGAAGTTCCATTCTGCCCCGTATGTTTGGAATGCACAGGCGAAGGCCCTGCACTTATAGCAAAGAGGAAGTGGAAGTTGCTCCTGTTCCAGTGCTTCTGTTAGGTGTCCTGGTAGAGCAGCAGTGCTCCTAAACACAGCAATCTCTGTTTAGCCCCAGCACACCCACTTTCTTATAGGCCCTCTAGGCTCCCTAGGCCCTTTACAATACCTTTGGGAGGTGAGACATGGCGATTTTTTACCCAGTTTGGTCCTGGTATCAAGTCTTTGGAGACCTTCTCTGTAGCAATACCAATGAGTTGCTTAGGCAATATTGCATCATGAAAAGCGTGTATCTTGCAATCAGATTTTCTTCTTTTTTAACTAAGACTCAAACCCAGGATCTTCTACATACCTGATAACCACTATAGTGCTAAATTATATATTCATTCCTGTCTGTATTTTTTCTTTGAAATAAGGTCTTTTGTTGTTGTTGTTGTTGTTGTTTGAGACAGGGTTTCTCTGTATAGCCCTGGTTGTCCTGGAACTCACTCTGTAGACCAGGCTGGCCTAGAACTCACTCTGTAGACAAGGCTGGCCTCGAACTCAGAAATCCACCTTCCTCTGCCTCCCAAGTGCTGGGATTAAAAGCGTGCACCACCACTGCCAGGCTGAGACAAGGTCTTAAGAAGTTGGCATAGACTGGCTTTGAATTTTCTCTGTAGCCCAGAGAAGGGTCCTGAATTTACAGTCCACCTGATTCAGTTTCTCAAGTAGCTGTGGTTACAGGCCTGTACCATAAAGCCCTCACTGAAGTTAATTGTTTTGTTTTTTGTTTGTTTGTTCTTATTCTATCAGATATCTGAGTGCCCAAATTGTAAGCACCATGGGAGGTGTTAGTATATGTCAACAGGCAGTCTTGGAGCATATAACTAGAAAGTAAACTAGTTGCAAATACTAGCAAATGCTATGAAGAAAGCGAAGCCTTGTGAAGGACAAAGGAGGAAAAGGAAGGCTTTGGTAGCATTACAGCCAGAGATGTGACCAATGAGACCAGCAATGTAGACGGAGATGTGAACAGTGAGACCAGCAATGTAGACGGAGATATGAACAGTGAGACCAGCAATGTAGACAGAGATGTGACCAGTGAGACCAGCAATGTAAACAGAGATATGAACAGTGAGACCAGCAATGTAGACGGAGATATGAACAGTGAGACCAGCAATGTAGACGGAGATATGAACAGTGAGACCAGCAATGTAGACAGAGATGTGACCAGTGAGACCAGCAATGTAAACAGAGATATGAACAGTGAGACCAGCAATGTAGACAGAGATGTGACCAGTGAGACCAGCAATGTAGACAGAGATGTAAACAGTAAGACCAGCAATGTAGACAGTTCAAGGAAGGGCTGCTTCAGACATAAAAAGTGGCTCTAAGAGACAAGAAAAAACTTCCTTCTGTTCACAGAACTGCAGGAAGGCCAGTGTGGCCAGTGCTGAGTGACAGAGAGAACAAGGCTGTCAGGAGAGAGCACAGCAAGAATTTGAAAGTACAATGCAAAGCCATTGTGGGGTTTGAGCAGAAAAGCATGGGAGAGGTTTTGTTTTAAAGGGATTTCTCTGTTTATAGGTAGAGGAATTTCTGAAAGGAAAGTTTTTAGTAACACAGACAGGAAAGGATGGTTGTATTAGTTGAGCATATGGAAGACACATTCAGATTCTGGATGAAACTACTCATGGAACATTTAAGACTTGCCACAAATGCAAGGTGAAAATGAGAGGAAGGGGAGTTAGAGTGACTTCTAGGTTTGGTTTGTGAAACTCAAGAGTTCCGTGGCCTCAGCAGTGTTTGCATTTTAGCTAAGATTCTTTTTGTGGGTACCTTATAGCAAATGTGCACTGTTGGACTCTTAGAGTATTTTGGTCTCTGTCTACTAAATATCAATAGCCAGCCCACTGATGACATCCAGAAATGTCTTTTGGGAACCAAAATTCCACCTGACTAGAGAGGGCTGGCCACTGAGGTAACTGAGCACATAGAGATACCATTCACAGATGTCTAGGACATACCTAGTAGTTTTTTAACTGAAAAGTCTGGAAGTCAGGGCAGAGGTTTAAGGTAAATATATAAATTAGAAAAATCATAGCAACCTGGTAGTAGTGGCATGTGCCTTTAAATCAAGCCCTCAGGAGGCAGAAACAGACAGATCTCTGAGTTTGATGCCAGCCTGGTCTTTAGAGGGAGTTCCAGGACAACCAGAGCTACAGAGAAAACCCTGGCTTGGAGATGGGGGAAAGAAAAATGGTGGAGGCTGGGGGAACACATGAGAGGAAAGAAGAGAGGAATGAAGGAGTGGGCAAGAAGGTAGGTAAGTAGGTATTTCTGGTCCAATAATAGTAGGTAGTGCAGCCTTTTTATTTCAGCTGATAGGAAGCAGAGGATCTTTTGAGTTTGAGGCTAGCCTGGTTTATATCACGAATTCCAGACCAGCCAGCACTACATAGTAAGACTCTGTCTCAAAAACAGAAAAACAGTCAGGCACAATATTGGACACCTGTAATTTCAGCATTGGGGAGGACAGCCAGTCAAGCCAAATCAGTGGGTGTCAGGTTCAGTGAGAGAACTTGTTTCAAAAGACAAAATGACAGATGGTTAAATTTAACCTCTGGCCTCCACATTCTCTCCCTCCCTGCCTCCCTCCCCCCCCCTCTTTCTCTCTCTCTCTCTCTCTTTCTCTCTCTCTCTCTCTCTCTCTAAGTCTGTCATTAAAAAAAAAAAAGTATTGAGGCTGGGCAGTGGTGGTACACTGCATGCCTTTAATCCCAGCACTTGGGAGGCAGAGGCAGGTGGATTTCAGGCCAGCCTGGTCTACAGAGTGAGTTCCAGGACAGCTAGGGCTACACAGAGAAACCCTGTCTCAAAAAAAAAAAAAAAAAAAAAAAAAAAAAAAAAAAAAAAAGCATTGATTTTTTTTTTCTAATTACATTAATTTGGGAAGGGAGTATAGAGGTCAGAGCACAAGTTGAGGAAGTTGTTCTCTGGTCCCAGGGCTTGATCAGATCATTAGGCTTGGTTGACACCTTTACTTACTGAGCCATCTTGCCAGTCCCTAAATTTGATTCATTGAAGTTAGTTAAATTGTTAGAACTCATAGACAGATCAAGAAAAAAAAGGAAATCAACACAAAAAAATGGTACAAATAACCAAAGTCAGGAATGAAAATGAAACATTACTGTATATCTTACAGGCATAACATTATAAGAAATATAAACAACTAATTCCTAGCTATTTAGGGAGTTCAGGGTCAGCTAAGCTAAAGACCCTGTCTCAATAAAATAAAAGTAACAACAAAACACACCACAGTGTTTTGCCAATGTATGTTGTAAAAGTAAAAAGTTGCATGAAATTGCCAGGCAGTGGTGGCCCATGTCTCTAATCCCAGCACTTGGGAAGCAGAGGCAGGTGGATCCCTGAGTTTGAAGCTAACCTCGTCTACAGAAAGAGTTCCAGGACTCCACAGAAAAACCCTGTCAACAAAACAAAAATTATATGAAATTGTGTGTAGGAGTGTATGCCATAGTCCACACTTAGAAGCTGAGGCACGGGCAGAAGCTAAAGAGCAGCCTTCCCTCTGTATGCATGTCCTAATTCATAGTCATTTCCTCTGACAAAGAGAGTACTACAGGTGAGATTAAATGAAGGACTGAAACTTGAGTTCTTCCTAGGTTATTTGCATGAGCCCTAAATAATCAAGAGTCCTTACAGAATGAGGCAGAGGCATGGTTCCACAGATGACAGAAAGCATGGTTGTGATAGCAGAAACAAGTAGAAGTGTTTTAGTTTTTGAGACAAGGATTCACATAACCTAGCCTTGCCTCACAAATCACTAACCAAGGCTGGTTTTGAACTTGTGATCCTCCTGTCTCCATCTCCCAAATGCTAGAGTTACAGACATGAACCACTGTGTTGAAATTCCAGCAGAGATTTAGAGATGCTGCATTGCTGCCTTTGAAGGTGGAGGAATGGGCTTAGGTCTGTAGTTTGGAAAATTGGAGAGGCAAAGGAAGGACTTTGCTCCTGAGGGAGCATAGCCTACTAATATCTTGGTTAAATCCTATAAGAAGAACTAAAGATTTAGCTTAATTGGTAGTGTTTGCTCTGTGTACACAAAGGCCTGTAGACCTACTGACATGATCAACCATGTTAACGAGTTCAAGGCAATGTGTTACAGTAGCTATAACAAAGTAAGATACAGACAACAGGGGTTGGGGATTTAGCTCAGTGGTAGAGCACTTGCCTAGCAAGCGCAAGGCCCTGGGTTCGGTCCTCAGCTCTGGAAAAAAAAGAAAAAAAAAAAAAAAAAGATACAGACAACAGAAGCTATGCTGTCTAGGACATCATTTTTGGGTCAGTAAATAGACAAGAGGCACCACAGCCATTTGAATGAGAGCATATTCTAATGTGATATTCTCAGCCAGTTAGAAGCATGTGGCGAAACACATGGGCAAAAGCAGGAAAATGTTGAGTCAAAGGCCACAAATGCCACACTATGGGACCATATCTCAGAACAAAATGAAAAGAGAAATTTTTTTAAACATCTGTGAGAATGACAGCTTTTCGGTTGACTTACAGTTAGAACTGACTACTGTCGGTGCTGTCAACAGATATGCACAGGACCTGGCACTGAGCTTCCATTACCACAGGAGGCCTGTGGATGCTTACTTCTCCATCAGCATCACTCACATTGAAATCCACAATTTTGGATAACAAATACATTGGCAGGATTCTGAGCAGGACAAGTGTCGCTTGTTGAGCATCTCAAGCTCAGACAAATTAGTCCTTGAAGAAAAGATACTGAACTTATTTTCACACTTAGCTGATTTGATTCAGCAAGCCACACAGTTAAAAACAAGAGCCTTACACATTTGGAAGTGGCATCCATATTTTAGAAAAAGAAATAGTACAGCAAGCTGATGAATAAAGTCTGTGATCCAACTACAGAAGCAGACCCTGGATTATAAAACCATTTGTGATATTTTATGATGCAGTAGAAGACTTCTATCAAAAAAGGAACAAAGATATTACAAAGATGGCAACCACAGGGGTATCTTTAGAGCCTGAGAGGAGGGATAACTTGAGAAAGTTAACTATTAAATTTAGATTTAAAAAGCAGTTACAGCCAGGTGGTGGCAGCGCACGCCTTTAACCCTAGCGCTCGGGAGGCAGAGGCAGGTGGATTTCTGAGTTCGAGGCCAACCTGGTCTACAGAGTGAGTTCCAGGA
>NW_022196897.1:26749386-26756610 GCF_008632895.1 Mastomys coucha | reverse complement strand
AAAAAAAAAAAAAAAAAAAAAAAAGGCAGTTACATATTTCTGCCACCCAAACCTCACACCTGTGCTGGTGTGTGTAGGCAAGAGGTAGTGGATGGCTCAGTGGAAAACTGCAAGGTAGATGTAACTGCTAGTTCAGAACAACAAAGTTGCTGTGCCAGTGCATGAGGACCAGGAAGGAACAGCCTTCCCATCCTCCTGAATGCCCCTGAGACAGAGGTTCAGACAGAGCCAGCTGACCCAGAGGGGCAGAGGCAGGCAGATTTTGAGGTCAGCCAGTCTACAAAGCAAGTTCTGAGACATCCTTTGTGGGATAGCATTATTGAAATCGGTGAGTATTTTATTTACTTGTTTTTTCTACTTGGTTCTTGGTTCTTACTCAGAGTTCAACAGATCTCTAATATGCCTCTATCTGCCTTTCTCCCTTCTTCTTGTCTTTGTGCATTTTTAAAGGACTGTAAATTAATGTATACACATCTTTAGGATTTGTTGTTGTTGTGTTGTTGTTGTTGTTTTAAAGATGGGGGTCTCACTCTATATTCCCATCTGGTTTGGAACTCAGAGAGATCTGCCTGTCTCTGCCTCCCAGGCACTGAGATTAAAGGTGTTCATCACCATTCTGGGTTTATTTTTATTTTTTAAAACAAGCTGTTCCCTGAACACCTTCCTCAAAAGTGAAAAGGCTCAACACCAGGTCATAGCTGCCATGTGTAGGAGGCCTAACAGCGCCTGCAAGATATAAGCCATGCTTACTTGGCAGGTGGAGTATCAACCTGGAGTCTGATGACTGGGGGCTTATGGGGCTCTGAGACACTTCAGAGCTATGTTTAACCTGGCCATTAATGCCAATGTAAATACTCACTATCAGAAATCCAGTGTGTGTTGCTGGTCGGGGAGGGCTAAAACCTAGAGCCTTCTTTGTGCTACTTACTACAGAGAAACCTCTAGCCTTGTTCGTTTCCCTTTTTGAGACAGAGTATATCCATGTAGCTCAGGCTGGCCTGGGACTTAGAATTCTCTACCTAAGGCTAGAGAGATGGATAGTGGTTAAGCACTGGCTGCTTGCTCTTCCAGAGGTCCGGAGTTCAATTCCCAGCAACCACATGGTGGCTCACAACCATCTGTAATGGGATCTGATGCCTTCTTCTGGTATGTCTGAAGACAGCTACAGAGTACTCATATAAATGAAATAAATAAATCTTTTAAAAAGAAAAAAAAGAATTTTCAGCCTAGACCCCCCAGGCACTAGGACTACAGTATAGGTCTGTGTTTCCATACCTGGCCTACTTTCTCTTTTTAAAATGGAAATGGTAACCTCTGACTCCAGGAAGACTATTTTGAGGATCAAGCATGACTACAGAAGAAAAGTACCAAGGATAGTTCCCCAGCATGCATTTTTGTTTGTGCACCAGCCTGCCTTCCTGTCTTCTCAGACATATTTTCTAGACACCAGCAGTCTTAAGCATCTCTCTAGATTTCCCCAAAAAACATCCCTGAAGCCAGACAGTGGTGGCACATGCCTTTAATCCCAGCACTTGGGAGGCAGAGGCAGGTGGATTTCTGAGTTCGAGGCCAGCCTGGTCTACAGAGTGAGTTCCAGGACAACCAGGGCTACACAGAGAAACCCTGTCTCGAAAAACCAAAAGGAAAAAAAAAAATCCCTGAGTAGGCAAAGCATTCTTACCAAGCCAGAATGTTTAACTTCTTCCCGTGCCAGCAGTCACATCCTAAGCTCATATTTGGTACTAAGAGATGATCAGAGGATTATGGCAAGGAGGCTTGCACAGTGTACTTCTGAGTACACTCACGTTCAGGTACCAGTTGCCTTTTTCTGCCAGAGCTAGACTCACTGTGAAAACAACTAACTTAAAGTAAGCAGCATGTCATGGCCCTGTAGCTCACCCAACAGAGAGTTGTTAGAAAGAGACAGGAAGCCCACAGACTCAGAGAAACTGATGGTCTTCTTTCTCCTTTGGTGGTATTTTGCTGGCTCATCAATGTAGACAGCTTCCTATGTTGGGGATGGACATAATGTCAACTCTAATCTTGGAACATTATAGGAGGTCTTCAACTTAGCTTTAGAGTATAAAGAAGAGCCCTGATAGAAAAGATTCTTGGTTGTTCTTCTTAGTGACATAACCACCTACTATCCAGATTAATAAATTAAGGGGAAGAAATGCTATGATAGGATAGACTTGAATCATATGCCACAAAACTAGGGCATTTTTATTGACAGCCCAACGTTTGCCATGTAAAGTCTCAAAGGAATGGAATATAGAAACAAAGAACTTACACAGAACCCACAGGGTTCTGAGTAGTCAGAAACAGCAGGTATTACTTCATGTTCTCCCCAGGGCATCTTCCTGACCAAGTGATCAGGACCTGAGAGGTTGTACTTTACACTTGTGACTCTTGACAAGCATGAACATACTCTCAGAGGAGGGCAGTGATAACACAGTCCTGTACTGCAGAAGTGCTTCCAGTCAGCTAGGGGACTGATGTTCCTGCTCGCATTGAAGATGCTTGAGGTAGGACAGGCTGGTATCTAGAGTCCCTGGACTTGGATCCTGCTGGGTTTGGCTCTCAGTCTGCTCTTGCCACCAGCTAGTACTGGAAGCTGAGGCAAATCTCTAAACCTCTTGGAGTGTCTGTTTTTACTCTTTAAAAATGGGCTTGTGGGCTGGTAATATGACTAAAGCAAATAAAGGCCTTGCTACCAAGCCTCGGGCCTGAATTTTGTGCCTGGGACCCACATTGTGGAAAGAGAGAATTAGCTCTTACAATTGGCCCCTCGCCCTCACAGCCACACAATGACTTGCTAACCCACACACAAATGTAACTTTAAATTTTACATGGTATTATGGGAACTATAGAGAGGGCTCAGCAGTTAAAAGAACTTCTTGCTCTTCCAGAGGACTAAGTTCAGTTCCTAACACTCAAGGCAGGCAGTTTATAATTACCTAATCTGCAACTGCAGGGCATCTAAAGTCCCTTCTGGCCTCCACAGGTGTCTATACACATAAGACATATATTTACACTTGCACACACAAAAATAATAAAAATAGATCTCATAAGAGGGCTTCTATGGATGAATCAGTGAGAGTGAATTCTTGTAAACTAAGCAGCTGCTTCATTACCTTTCCTGTGACCAGGTTGTGCCTGTGAGCTTTCTTGTTCTATGTGAGTTTTATTAGGCCAGTTCTGGATATTGGATGGTGAGCTCCCAGAACCACTAGCCCTCATTAATGTGTTCATTTTTGAGAATAAGTGAAGTGTCCAACAAGACAGTCATCAGAAGGGTGCAGGGCAAATGGCCCTCTGCAAGTGGGGGGGTAAGGGTTGGGGGGTGGAGAGGGGTTGTTGGGCTTCAGGTGAAGGATACAGATAAGAAAATAGAATGTTTTGAGACTCAGTCACCTGTTTTTTGAATTCTAGGATGAATGGAGCCAAAGAGAAATTGTGAGTGTGGCAATGGCTCAAGCCCTGGAGGAAGTGCGGAAACAGAGAGAAGAGTTCCAGCAACAGGTGGGTCCCTAACTGGCTACCAAGGTGTAGACCAAAACCACGTTCCCCTGCAGTCTCATTGGCACTGCACCTCCTATTGTGGGCCATCAGAGAGACCCCAATATACCCAGGGTAAGCATGTCAAGAGTCTCTAGGAACACAATCGATTGGAAAATGCCCTATGACTTGTGGGTCACCAGGAGAAACTGTTACCAAGAAACCTTACCCCAGATGATGCCCTCCCTCAATCTTCATGGTTACTTAGTTGTAAAACATTGATTAGAGAAAAGTCATCAGGGAACTAACACTTTGATTCTGTCAAGTGGTACATCGCCACCTGCTATCCCCAAAGGGTAAGCCAGAGTGTAGGAAAAACTATATGTGGGGACAAACAGAGCACCTGGCCCTGGTTCTGCTGACTAGAGGTCTCTAGTGAGTTCTTGACCAGTCTGAGGCCCAGTCTCTTCTGATCATACTTTCTGATACCAGCATGAGGTATGCAACAGGCTGGTGAAATGTGGGTGCTCAGGAAAGGATGTTTATTCTAAGCTGCAGATGTAATGAGGGGTTCTATAAGAGAGGGGATTATGTCACCCCCTCTTATGCTAAGTTTCCTGCTAAGGCCACTGAGCTGACTGCCATTATAGAAGAGAAAAATCAGAGCCTGTGTGAAAAGGATGAGGCACTTCTCAAGAAGGAGCAAGAGCTTCAACAGCTGGAAAAAGGTAAGGAGTCAACCCCTAGCCAGCAAGTGTCATTAGTGAGCCAGCCTGTCACAAAGCAGTGTGCAATCACTAGCTCATACTATATTCCACCACTCTAGGTCACAATTCTGCCCTGCTGCAGATGCATCAACTGCAGAGGGAACTAGAGGCATTGAAGACTTGCAGGGCCCAAGAAGCAATGCCAGCCACAACAGGAGAGGACCGCCTGCCACTGCAGGGCCAGGAGCCACTTGTGAGAGCTCTCCCTATACTGGAGGGAGGGTTGCAGGGAGGGTGGGTAGAGTGCCTGCTCTGCACTGTTAGGGCCCTGCCTTTGTGGTAAAGGTGCTCAGCTGACTAGGGGGCTTGAGACCTATAGGGCCATCTCTGTGGCAGCACCTATGTGGTGTGTGTATATGCCAATTGGTCACCAAAAGTCAGTAGTTGGCCTGGCAGATACTGGATGGAATATTCTCATGTGGGGCTGGCACTCATGTGTGTCTCCCCACAGACCTGCAGCTCACCCTCTGCCTTTGGTCCCATTGCCACTATCCTGTAGGTCATTTCAAAAGCCATGCAGAATCCTAAGTATGAGCTTCCAGCTGCAGAAGGAACTCCAAATGGTGAGGTTGGAGTCATGGATCTAAAGCAGCTACAAAAAGAAAAGCAGGACTTAGAACAGCAACTTACAGAGAAAAATAAGGTGAGGACACCACACCTGGCTAGCTATGCTGGGTCTGCTTTAGCCTAGCCCTCAAGCCAGCCAGCGGCCGAGCTGTTCCTCCTCATTGCTATTACCTCCTCCCCAAGTCTGCCATCTTTCCTGTAGAAGTTGGTGGTGGTTTTTTCATGGCTCTTCCCCCACCCCATCCCTGGCTGTCCTGGAACTCTTCACTGTAGACCATACTGGCCTCAAACTCAGATCTGCCTGCCTCTATCTACTGAGTGCTGGGACTAAAGGCATGTGGCTTTTGACCTCACTCCTCAGACCTACGCTGCTTACATCTCTCTCAGTACAAATTGCAGTCCATGCTGAGTGTAGTGACCCACACCTGTAACCCTGCACTCTGCAGACAGCTACAGAAAAGGCAGGAAATAAGGCCAGCCTGGATTATGGGAAGCTTTCTTTCTTTCTTTTTTTTTTTTTTTAAGATGTATTTATTTATTTTATGCATATGAGTACACTGTAGCTATCTTCATTCAGACACACCAGAAGAGGCCATCAGATCCTATTACAAATGGTTGTGAGCCACCATGTGGTTGCTGGAAATTGAACTCAGGTCCTCTAGAAGAGCAATAGTGCTCTTAACCGCTGAGCCATCTCTTCAGCCCAGAAGCTTTCTTTAAAAACAAGTTTTGCCTGTCTTTTTTTGAGACAAGACTTCACTGTGTAGCCTTGTCTGGCCTAGAACGCATAGAGTTCATACCTTACCAGTGCTGGGATTAAAAGTATATATATGCCACCTCAACCTTGGGTCCTGCTTTCAAGAATGGCCATGGGGAAATTCAGTCATGGTAGTATTCGCCTTTAATCTCAGCACTCTGGAGGCAGAGGCAAGTGGATTCATCTGAGTTCAAGGCCAGCCAGGGCTCTGTAATGAAACCTTGTCTCAAAAAAGAAAGGTGGTGGGAGGACAGAACTGAAATGGGGCTCAATAATAGAATACTTGACTAGCTAACATGCACAAGACCCTGAGTTCCATCCCTAGCATTACAAAAATAAAATGAAATAAAAATAGAAACCCAGTCACAGAGTAAAGCATGGGCATCCCCTACTATCCCATTACAGATTACCACTAGGAAGCCAAGCATAGTTATACATGTCTGTAACACCAGTACTTAGGAAGTAGACATGGAAAATAGGAGTTCAAAGTCATCCTTCAGTACATAGCAAGTCTGAGGCCAGTCTGGTATATATGAGACTCTGCCTCCCGCCCCACTCACACACACACACACACAAAGAGAGAGATACACACACAAAACCACTGGGGAAATAGAAACCAGTGAAAATGATACATGAAAAAAAAAAAAGCTGGACATTCTCATGTCCACCTATAATCCTAGCACTGTGAATTTAAAGCCAGCCTAAGCTGCTTAGGAAGATCCTGTCTCAGAACACAAAAACGAAACAAAAATTTTCACTTTTCAGTACAAGAGTCAGAACATAAACTAGAAAGTCAAGGAAAATTCTTATTTTGCTCTTATAGTTGTAAGATCTGAGAGATATTTTTATTTAAGACTTTTCCAAGGTACTGGAGAGACAGCTAAGCAGTTAAGAGCACTGGCTCTTCTTGCATCATAGGCTTAGTTCCCAGCACCCACATGGCAGCTCACAACTCTCCTAAGTAACTCAGACTGGCTTTGAATTCACAGTAGTTCTCTTATCTCAGCCTCTCAAGTGCTAGGATTATAGCTGCAACTCCAGTTACAAGGGATTCAGTGCAGCCTTCTGGCTTCCATGAGCTTCTGTACTCAGGTGCAGCCCATAAACAGAGGCAGGCATACACACATACACAGATGTTTTTAAAAATAAATCTTTAGCCAGGCAGTGGTGGCGCATGCCTTTGATCCCAACACTTGGGAGGCAGAGGCAGGCGCATTTCTGAGTTCGAGGACTGCCTGGTCTACAGAGTGAGTTCCAGGACAGCCAGGGCTACACAGAAAAACCCTGTCTCGAAAAACCAAAAAAATAAAATAAATAAATAAATCTTTAACAATTTCTCATTGAGTTTGATCACTGTCAGTGAGGAAAATAAAATTCCTGTGTTACAGATTATAAAAAAATTTTTTAAAGATTTAGTTATTTATTATATGTAAGTACACTGTAGCTGTCTTCAGAGACACCAGAAGAGGGCCTCATGTGGTTGTGAGCCACCATGTGGTTTCTGGGATTTGAACTCATGACCTTCCAAAGAGCAGTCGGTGCTCTTCCTCACTGAGCCATCTCACCATCCCCCAAGTTTTTTGTTTTTATTTTTTGGTTTTTGGTTTTTTGTTTGGTTGGTTGGTTGTTTTTTTT
>NW_022196897.1:26744150-26749285 GCF_008632895.1 Mastomys coucha | reverse complement strand
GACCAGGCTGGCCTCAAACTCAGAAATCCGCCTGCCTCTCCCTCCCAAGTGCTGGGATCAAAGGCATGTGCCACCACCGCCCAGCTCAACTATAAAGTTTTAAATTAGGAAAATGAAGCTCAACCTTTCTAATAAATAATGGGGTGTGTAGTAAACCACATTTAAGCCTTGTAATAATAAATCCACTGATTAAATATAAAAATAAAGGGGCTGGAGAGAAAGTTCAGTAGTTAAGATCACACTTACCAGAGAACCTGGGTTCAATTCCCAGCATCCACATGACAGCTCCAGTCCCATGGGATCTGACACACCCTCAAGCAAAACATCATACACATAAAATTAATTTTTTTAAAAAAGTGGAATATATTCTGCAGAGCCACTCACAGTAGCACTCTCAAAGTGTAAGAGCACTACCAATAGGATTGAAGACCTAACACACAAGGTCAGGTCGGGTTGGGTCAGGAGTAAACTGTCAAGAGAACGAGAGTACTGTGACCCCTCAGGGGCCTAGGAAAGCAAGGGGGTGGAACATCAAGAAAGGAAGGCAGCTCAAGGGGTAAGGAGAATGAGCCTTCAGCAGGGCCTCTGAAGACCTAACTTGACACTGACAGCTGGCTTTGGGGTGGGTTACCTCAGATTATGAAGCAAATGCAGCAGAGGATGCTTGAACTTAAGAAGACTCTACAGAAAGAGTTGGTGAGTGCCCTCCACATAACTAACCCTACACCCCCCACCCCCAACTCCCACACCCTCCCTTGACTCTGGTCCTCCGGGGGCCCTTGACTGCCTGGTGTGCTCTCTTAGTTGGTTGCAGGTGTGGACTGGTGGGAGTACGGCCTTAGATCTTGAGAAGTGTTCGTGTGACCATTTGAGTCTGCCTTCTCCATACCTGCCTGTGTTCTCAAATAGATAGAAAAACATGACCTAGTTCACTCCTCTCAGTTAACTTCTAGTCAAAGGCCCTTTAACCCAGTGATGTAGACAGTCAGTCAAGGAGCAATAGATGATCACAGCTGGGGCTGGAGAATCCCTGTGATCCTAGACCTAGCTTGAGGGGTTTGACACAGCACATCTTCCATTGCTTTTCAGAAAATCAGACCTGACAGTGAGCTTTTTGAGGTCCGGGAGAAGACAGGCCCTGAGATACCAAATATGGCTCCTTCTGTCACTAATAATACTGACCTGACTGATGCCCGAGAGATCAACTTTGAATACCTTAAACATGTTGTTTTAAAATTCATGTCCTGTCGAGAATCTGAGGTAAAGGCTTTCAAGCTGCTTTTCTGGGGATGGGGGTGGAGTGGCTGTAGAGTTCTGCATGGCTTCCCTTTCAGCCCAGTTCTGCCTCTTCCCCTCATCCTTCAGTACTGACCTGCTGAGGGAAGTGGTTCCTGGGGAGATGTGGTTCCCTCTCTGAATTCTAGTTTGAATGCTGCTAAAGCAAGAGACCTATAAATAGTCTGTCCACCATGAAGAGCAGGGTAGGATGTTCTCTTGGCTCTCAGTCCCCAAAGTGAGAGATGACTTAAAGCTGGAGCTGCACCCACCTCATCCTCATGAACCAAGGAAACAGGAATGCTGACATTTAGCCCCTTAACTGCCTGCCTACCTGACAAGGCCTATGGCAGCAAAAGTGGGTTTTGTTTCAGGCTTTTCATCTCATAAAAGCAGTGTCAGTGCTGCTGAATTTCTCACAAGAGGAGGAGAATATGCTCAAAGAGACTCTGGAATATAAGGTGAGTTTCCCGGGTCTGCTGTTTCCATTACTGGATGAAGTTGATCAGGCAGTTGAAAGAACATTCTTTAGCCTAATGTTCTTTCCTCTGTCACCACTGGACTTTGTTCATTACAGCATTTCATTGATGACACTTTTAGTTATGACTGGCACCTACACCCTGGTCTAGGGTGTAGCTCAGTGGTAAAGTGCTTGCCTAGTATGTGCAAAGTCTCAGATTGACCAATAGCACAGCAAACCCCATGAAATTGCTAAGGCACCTGGATAAATGCTATAATGGAGTGGGAGAAACCTCCTACAGTCCCACTGTCTTCTCATCAACTCTCTTTCTACAGTTCCTTTTCCTAAACCTGAGCTCTTGGGCCTGCACATTGGAGGCTTTTTGGTTACTCCTCTTACCAACTGGGATAACTAAAAGGCTAGGGGCAGTTCTGCTCCCACTGCATGTAGTTGTTTTCTCAGCTCAGAAACCTTTTCTGTTCCAAATGCAGATGTCTTGGTTTGGATCCAAACCAGCTCCCAAGGGCAGCATCCGGCCATCCATCTCCAACCCTCGGATACCATGGTCCTAGACCCACCCAAGGATAGAGCTACATGGGCTGAGACTCTTCCTGTGAAAAGAATATTGACACACCGGACTGGGTGGGTTTATACATTGATGTAACTGCAGTATTTTGTACAAATGTCTAGACAGTTTACAAGACTTTAGGCCCACCTCCCTGCAGACTGATAATGAACTTCAGAGGGAGCTAATTCTATCATAATGGTCATTAAATGATTAGGAATCCTGGGCTCTGCCCAGATTTCCACAGTGCTGCTAATATCCCAGCTCTGGCCAGCTGCAACTGAGTCCTCTATCTTTTAACATTAGCACTTAAAATTGAAGTGATTGGCATGTCAGGTGAAAATTAATTATCAAGCAGAGGTAACATGACTGAAGGTGGAGATAGTCCTTTCATAAAAAGTCAACTCAAGGGTGGTCTTTTAGAGTCCCCTTCCACTAGTATGTCTGGATTTTCATGCACTGTTGCCTCTCAAGAAAGTATTATTACACTTTGTTTCCCCAACCACCTAGAACTTGAGATGTGTCCATCTCATAGGTTACGGGGCCAGTGTGGACTGATGAGTATGCAACTTTCCAGTCCTGAGAAAACTAGCAAGCAGACGGAATGATCTCTACGTATAGCACCAAATACACTCAATTGCCTTCTTAATGAATGTACTCGTCTTGGATGGGTTGCTGGTAAACCATTTTAAAACTATTTTTATAGCAAAAGTTCTTCGCTATTCTAAACATGTCTTCTGTATTATATAATCCATTTAAAAAGGAAAATCGGAGTTTCAAGACTTTCTAGTGCCAGGACACATGCCCCTTTGTAATTTCTCTTGCCTTCTGTGATACCTGCTCTCTGAAGCAGTAGTTTCTCCAGCTTTGCTCTGATTACTTTCATATTACCACTGAGCAAAACGCCAGTCACACTTCTACTTAAGGACAACCTGCTGAGTTCAATGGAAGCAGGCTGTCCCTCTCCTACCTTCGTTATTTCTGATGACACTACATTGATACATAGCACCCAGGCAGCCCAGCTGGCTGCCACACTTGATAGCACACATGCCTCCGTTTCAGCTGATAGAAACTTAGGTTCATTTTTACACTTGTTCTGGATAAGCCACATCAGATCCCAAGGGAAGCCATTTGATTGAGTTTGATGAAAGCTTCATTAGCAAGTAAACTAATAATTGGAGCTTTTAAAGTTACCGTGTATCTAGGTAAACTTATGTTCTTCAGCTTAAAGTCAACATATGTATGTACTGCATATAATGTGTCATACAGTTTTTGTAGCATTTGCCTTCTAAATCTAAGTCAGGATGGCATTGCTTTGGCTGTGGCTCTTCTTACAGAAGTTTCCCTTTAGGGTGCCACTTCCTACTTAGTGGGGACATGAAACCAGAGTCCCACTGTTATGTGATTTTACAGAGGAAGATGTAGCTTCTCCAAGTAGGATTCCTTCCCTTCCTCCTGTCCCAGGTAAGAAACCCCAGAGGACTGAGCAGTCCACAGCCCTCCAGAGGCAGCTGCAGTTCCAGCTGTGGAAGCCCTTTCTACACCTTAGGTTTCTCAGGCCCTTGAGCTGGTGTGTCCATCTGTCTGACTGTCTGTCTGTCTGTCTCTCTCTCTCTCACACACACACACACACACCTGCCTTCAGGTTGTGTTGTGGCTATGGGGCCCACTCATTTAGAATGGCTTTCCTGCTGCATGTTGAGCTCCTCCAGCACTAGAAAGAGTGCAGTAGCTATTCCAAGTGGCTTCATGCACTTTACTTCTATAAACTTTGGTTAAGAGACAGTGTGTGACCCTTTATATATGAGCACTGGACTGTGATCTTAAGGCCAATGTAAATAGGGATAGTATTATCTAAAAACTGCTGTAGCAGAGTTATTTGTGGTGCAATACTTTTTGATTAAAGCTCTTCAAGATGCAACTACAGTGAGTTTTACTTGATAAAGCTTAAAATGTGTTTATTTTGATGTGTCAAATCTAATCCTTCGGGGGTTTTTGTTGATAGTTTTTTTTTTTTTTTTTTTTTAAAGACAGGCTCTCTGCATAGCCCTGACTGTCCTGGAACTCACTCTGTAGAGCAGGCTGGCCTCAAACTCAAGAGATCCACCTGCCTCTGCCTCCCAAGTGCTGAGATTAAAGGTATGTGCCACCACCACTCAGCATTGTAACTAAATATATTTCAAGGACTATAGACGTAAATATGTGATTTTAATGACCCATAGGCTAGTTTTACCTCTCAAGCATCAGTGGTTCTACAGAGGATCTAGGAAGGCCAGTAGCACTTTGGCCACAGAGCTACAAGAATATGAATGGGGGCCTCTGCCAGCATTTAAGCTGCAGTTATGTGCTCAGGAGCACTTGCTGTATGGCTAAGAGCTGATTACTATTACTGGGGTTTAGAACAGATCCTACATCAAGAGATAGTGACCAGAACTTGTCCAAGTCTACACCTGTAATCACACAAATGGATGACTTTTGAAGCCTCAATTATTAAAGGTTTGGCACTTTATTAAATAAGCTCCAAAATTACATACAAATCAAAAGAGTAAGAAAAATAAACACTCAGCAGAATGTCTCCGTCGCATCCAGCACCACTGTAGTTGAAATATGGCACAGCTGTAGCATCGTCCTGCTTGCTTCCCCTCCCCCAGGGATGGCAGGACAGGGACACCTGTACCCCTTCCACATCAGCTTTCCAAACCAAACTCATCATTCATTACTATCCCTTTCTTTACCATTTAACATACAGAGAACACACCACAATGAATAGACTAATAAGCCAAGAGCTTTATTGATGCAGCAGGCACTTTACAATGAACCCAAGAGAGCCTGTCT
>NW_022196897.1:26742817-26743746 GCF_008632895.1 Mastomys coucha | reverse complement strand
TTTTTAAACAGTCTTTCTTGCTGTAAGAACTCTTATAATGGAGCCTAGTCCTCCTACAGCTAAGGCCTGTGGAGACAGGAAAAGGAAACATGTCAAATGGTACCTGACTGGCCAGAGGGGAGTTTCTCTTACCTGGAGATGAGGACACGTATTTCCAGACCTCAATCCTGCCACATCACAGGCTTGCTGAGAGAGATCAAATTCTAGGGAGAGCCTGACCTAGAGCCAAGATTCCCAAAAGCTTCCAGCTCTTGAAGCAATAGAACTGGTTTGGGACCACTGTCCCCAAGCATACAACAAAGCCTAAGTTTCCTTGTAACTGACCTACCAGTAAAAGCAGCATTCTTAAAACTCAGCACTGCCAAGAGATATAGTTCAGTACAAGATCACTTACCTAACACATGCCAGAACCCTGTTCTGTCTCTACCAGAAAAAAAAAAAAAAATCTCAGGCTGGAGATGTACTTCATTTGGTGGAATGCATTAAGCCGCCAACTGCTCCTCTGGCAGTGAGACTGAGCCTACATTTTTAAGAGATGTCTTCAACTCTCCTTTTCAGCAGCTCTCTTCCACAAGCAAAAGAAACATAATGAGGTCCCAACTAAGCCCCTTCCTACCTGACCACACCACCTGCCAGTCCTATATCAAGGGTAGTTTTCCTGCCTAGCCTAAAATCCACAGGTAGAAAGCAAAAATATGACTAAGTATTTGAAGATCCTCATGAGGATGAATGTTCAATGTCACGTTTAGGCCTGCCATTCCCAAATGTCCATCAGACCATCCTATATCTGTTCTGAGTCTTGACTCCCAGTGTGAACCCTGGAGGAACTGCAAGCTACAGTGCAGCAATGCAGTCAACATACCTTTTCATGCCACTGGAGTAACACTGCACTGCTATTTTCTGTGGGCTTCTCAAACCCTTTATAAATG
>NW_022196897.1:26730157-26742396 GCF_008632895.1 Mastomys coucha | reverse complement strand
CAGCTTGATTCTTGGTGTTGATTGGTGAGTTCCGCAAGGCTGCATGGAACGCCCGAAGCATGTCCCCTGTGCATCAAAGCCAGTTAAGGATGGCTAGGCTCAAACAAGTCCATGCTTTCATTAATGACCACTCTTCATATACAGCTCAAGAGTAGTTAAAGGGATCTTACCCATACCACCCACTGTCTCCTGCTGGCCTCTTGCAAGCAGGCACAAGCTGCTATAGCCACAGGAAGGAGGAGAGGGCACCTCTGCCAACATGCAAGCTTTTCCTGAAGTATCTCTCTGAAGCTTCCTCCTCAAAAAAAACTGCCCTCCTGCCAGGTACTGGTGGCACACACCTTTAATCCCAGCACTTGGGAGGCAGGGCAAGCAGATTTCTGAGTTTGAGGCCAGCCTGGTTTACAAAGTGAGTTCCAGGACAGCCAGGGCTATACAGAGAAACCCTGTCTCAAAAAAACGGAAAATAAATACTGCCCCCTTTTGTGTTAGAATCTAATAGAGCCTGAAAGGAAGAGTATTAACTCGGAACGCCCAATACCAAGTTCTCAGCACAAAAAGAGATTTCTTTGCCTCAGAGGGCAGAGAATAAGAGACAAACATGGGAGAGAGAAGATGAGGGAGAAGAGAAAAGCAAGGGAAAGGGGGCAAAGGTATTTGTCCTAGAGAACGAGAACAAAGGACTGCCTCTGGATAAAGACAACAGATGGGGCACATAGGAAAATGGTGGTTTATGGGCTGGAGAGATGGCTCAGCAGTTAAGAGCACTGACTGCTCTTCCAAACGTCATGAGTTCAAATCCCAGCAACCACATGGTAGCTCACAACCATCCGTAATGAGATCTGATGCCCTCTTCTGGTATCTGAAGACAGCTACAGTGTACTTATATATAATAAATAAACCTAAAAAAAGAAAAAGGTTTTTTTTGTTTTTTTTTAAAAAGGTGGTTTATAAAGGTAAAATGGGCCAGGCAGTGGTAGTGCACCCTTTTAGTCCCAGCGCTCTAGAGGCAGAGGGAAGTGGATTGCTGAGTTTGAGGCCAGCCTGGTCTATAGTGAAGTTCCAGGGCAGCCAAGATTATAAAAAGAACCCCCCCCCCCCCCGAATAAAAATAAAGGAATAACCGGACAGTGGTGGCGCACGCCTTTAATCCCAGCACTTGGGAGGCAGAGGCAGGCAGTTTTTTTAGTTCAAGGCCAGCCTGGTCTACAGAGTGAGTTCCAGGACAGTCAGGGCTACACAGAGAAACCCTGTCTCGAAAAACCAAAAACAAACAAATAAATAAAGGTCTAAATGGGAAAACCATGTTAGAATGAGATATTTCATTTTAATTGGGCATGTTAATTAGGTGAGCCAAAAGGGGCTTTTGATTGCCTGACTTCAATACTTTTTTAAAAAGATTTATTTATTTTATGTATATGAGTACACACTGTAGCTGTACAGACAGTTGTGAACCTTCATCTAGTTGTTGAGAATTGACTTTTAGGACCTCTGCTGGCTCAGGTCAACCCCACTTGCTTCAGTAGACCCCGCTTGCTTAGTCCCTGCTGGCTCGGCCCAAAGATTTATCATTATAAATAAGCACACTGTAGCTGTCTTCAGACGCACCAAAGAGGGAATTGGATCCCATTACAGATGCTTGTGAGCTACCATGTAGTTGCTGGGATTTGAACTTAGGACCTTTGGAAGAGCAGTTGGTGCCCTTACCCACTAAGCCATTTCACCAGTCCCCAGACTTCAATACTTTAATAGCTGGACCTTGGTAGTCAGCCTCAGGCATAGGAAGTAGCCAAATAAGGCCAAATAGACTTTAGGGGCTAGCTTCAGGAATGCAATCTGTTTTTAGCAAGGGTAAGGTCTGCCAGAGCTATGCCTGTTCCCCTTCAAGCTGGCCAGAGACCCTTCAGAGCCTACTTGTATTGTACATCCTTAGTGCTAGGTACTGTCTGCTCTACAGGATCTTCACGGTGAATCATGTACCAATGGACTGCAAGGAGTTCTCACTCTCTCTCTCATTCTAAGAGGGAATAGAACAAACACATCTTAATAGTTTTGTTTTTCAAAGCAGGGCTTCCCTGTATACCCCAGTCTGTCCTGGAACTCATCTGTAGACCTTGAACTCAGAAATCCACCTGCCTTTGCCTCCTGAGTGCTGAGATTAAAGGCATTCGATGCTACCACCACCAGGCTAGACATAACATACATACATCTTCTTCACTCTGGGCCTCTTATCAAACTGCTAAAGAAATCAAGTATGTCAAATATACCTCTCAGGCTAGACCTATAATTCACGCCTTTAAATTTAGGCATATTCAAGGCCAGCCAGAGCTACATAGTTAAAACTTGTCTCAAGGGGGAAAGGGGATTGTTTATCTTCCAAGTCACTTTGGCCCACAAAATGAGCCATTTGCTCCCTTGCCCCACAAACATTAGATAGAATGTTCCTAATTTCTCATTCACTGCTGAGTTCTAAATACCCAGCACACAAAAGAAAATTACAATCTAGGTTATGTCCCCAAAGGTTATACCTATTTTAAACTGAATTACATCAGCCAACTTTCATTTCCTCATGTGAAACACTGGCTTAAGCCAAAAAGCTTCAAAAATAGAACAAGGAATGACTCTGCCCAATCAGGTCTTTACTTTTGTCAATACCCATGTGTGAACAGCTAGCCTCTACTGCAAACCTGAATTCCCAGCTTCCCCAGTGAGTGCCATCTTAAAAACCTAGTCTGTACCACCAGGCAAGTCACTCTCTCACCACGTTAGAATGGGCCTACCTTACAGGGTAGACAGGTCCCCCCACCCTTTACCTTTAATTTTGGATTTCTTTTTCCTCAAACAAGAACTAGTCCTGATACAGCCACTGATAACCCTCTACCCCATAACTTTTCTAACTTGGTATCCCCAGGCAATAAGCAGGGTCCCATAAACTTAACAGAACACATGGACTAACAACCATTTCATTCACAAAAGAGATGAGAGGGAAGGGCAGAAATGATATAATTAGTCCATAAGAATGAAAATGTTAGGCTTAGTACTGCAGCTTGTCAAAGCAACCACTGACAACCAAAGGCCCACAAATGCTGGGTAGAACAGGAAGCAGAGAGGCACCTCTACAATCACACATTTACTAAACTAGCCTCCATACCCAGATGGGCTTCCAGTAATTTCAGAGAACAGGCTGTGGCAACTGAAGAACCCTCTAGACTATTCTCAGCCATGGCCCTACAGCCATTTTAAACCAGATGATTCTTTGATGTATGCTGCAGGATACTTAGCAGCCTCCTTGGCCTCTACCCTAAAGTTTCCAGTAACATCCCAAAACTGTAATAATCAAAATGTCACCAAACACCCAAAATTTCCTTGAGATGGGTGAAAAAACTACCAAATCACTCAAGACCACTGCTCTACAGTCCTACTTCAAGGACCAGACACTGTTTCACTGAAAAAGAAAATGAGCTACAATGGTACTTTAGAACTGCTGGAGTGGAGGAAAAAATTCCCTGGGGGTTTTGGATCCAGGACCAGATGCAGTCACATTTCACCTTATTCTAAAAACCCTCTAGGCCCTAGAGACAACAAAACTGAGTCAGAAGGGAAATTACCTGCCCAAGGTCAAAAAGCTACAATTCAGAGCTGCCTTTCAAATCCATGCCCTCTCTACAATCAATCCCTTGCCCCTACTACAACCTGGGCCAAAGTTTTGGAGTACACCTACTGTGTGCTCAGTGGTACATCCATTGAAGTGGTAAGACCAACATAGTTGTCGGTATCATTTTAAGAATGTTGAGGGCTGGAGACATGGCTCAGTGGTTAAGAGCACTGACTGCTCTTCCAAAGGTCCTGAGTTCAAATCTCAGCAACCACATGGTGATTCACAACCATCCGTAATGAGATCTGATGCCTTCTTCTGGGGTGTCTGAAGACAACTATAGTGTACTTACATATACTAAATAAATAAATTAAAAAAAAAAAAAAAGAATGTTGAGGTTGGGGCTGGTGAGATGGCTCAGCACTGACTGCTCTTCCAAAGGTCCTGAGTTCAGATCCCAGCAACCACATAATGAGATCTGACACCCACTTCTGGTGTGTCCAAAGTCAGCTACAGTGTACTTATGTATAAATAGTAAATAAATCTTGCCGGGTGGTGGTGGTGCATGCCTTTAATCCCAGCACTTGGGAGGCAGAGGCAGGCAGATTTCTGAGTTTGAGGCCAGCCTGGTCTACAGAGTGAGTTCCAGGACAGCCAGAGCTATACAGAGAAACCCTGTCTCGAAAAACCAAAAATAAATAAATCTTTAAAAAAAAAAAGAATGCTGGGGTTGAGAGAGTATGTGACCAGCAGAAGGTTAAAGCAGGTTAGATGGTGCCTATGTGGATGCACAGCCTTCTATTTCCAAGTTCTGCTCTTCCACAATGACAATTTCCAGCACAGCCCTGAGACCACCACCTCCTGACGTCCCCCAAACCTCTTTGCTATTCTTTCCTAAGACTCACTTGAGGTTCTATATATTGAATGCAATGATTGGCACCTGACAGGGACTCAATTACTAGTTCCATCCTTCTCCCTACCTAGTCCTGACATCTGCTAGGGTTTCACTTCTCATCTGCTAGCCTCCCTTCTCCCAATCCCTAGAGGTACACTCTCCATGGTAACAAGGCTTCTGACACTGCCATGAGTGTAGAAGCCATCTCCTCTATGAGCTAAGCCAATGCCTCTAAGCTGCCTCAAAGAAAAAGAAAAACCAGCCAGGGCCTTCAACAAGTCCGAGCAACAATACCAAGGCAGCACCTGACAGATCCCAGTCTCTTCATCAATATAATTAGGATTCTGGCCCAAATGCATCATTCTAGAGCCTTGTCAACAGTAACTGCACCATACTAAAAACCAATCTTCCCTCTAGGGGCCTTCTCATGACCCAATTAACCATCTGAATAGTGCAGGAAATAAAAGTTTGAAATCTCCACATTTCAAAAACACATTCCTGTTCAGTCTAAAAGGGTTGTTTTCAAGATATATTTGAAGAGCAAGATAGGACTCCTCCCAAAAGCAGTATACCTGACTTCCCAGGCTGAGTCAACTGATTAAACACCCAGAATCTGATTTCTATACAGCAAGAGCCTCCAACCCTACCCTGGCAAGTACGGGGGAGGGGTACACACTTCCTGTCAAGCTATTTGAATAAAGAAAAAAAAATCTTCCTGTGAGAATAAATCAGTTTCCTGTGGTGCTAAGAGACCAAGCCAGCTGTGACAATCACCTCTATTTTTACTCTTCTGTTCTAAATGCTTGTTTTCTGTGGCCACCAGCAGTCATTTTCAGTCGCGGGGAGCCACTTTTACACTTGATACTGTATGGTGTTTTTGAGCTCTGAATCACTAGTTTTTTCCACGCTTTCTGCACAAGGCAGTTAATGGCAGAGTCGCATTACTTGTTGCATGTACTTGGTCCATAAAGGCGCAACCCAAACGTGCTGAGGAAAGTGGCGACAGATGAGAAAAGGTAGCAGGCCATGTCACACCTGAGGGCTGGACCTAAAACAGCACCTCCCCCACCTCCGCCCTTAGTCAGTCTCCTGCAACCATCCACCCACCTATTTTCACGCCGGGCTGCAATCCGGACCAAGAAAGCCAGTTAGACAAGTGCAGGAGGGCAGTGGCCCTGGCTGCTCAATGAATCCAAGGTGGGCTCACCTCGGTCCCTCCTGAGGACAAGCGCCCGGGGAATGACCCCGCTTACTACAAGGAGGGATAAAGGGATACCAAGGCCGATGCATGGCCACCCTGAAGGATGCGGAGCGCGGCCGAGCGGAGGGAGACGAGCTGCAGGGCTGCGCTGCTGAGAAAGGCGTGAGGCCACCAACGACGGAACCGGAGAGCCTAGGACTGGCAGGAGCCGGGAGGGGGGAGGGGCGGAGGGCGAGGGGACTGGGACTGAGGTGATCAGGGTGCGAAGGCCGAGTCGGGCCGCCGCGCCGGGAAGGATATTGCCGCAGGAGCCCGTCTACCTCGCAGGGGTCGGGGCCTGGCTCGCCCGCCGCCGCCGCCGCCTCTTCGTGCTCGTCTACGAATTTGTTCTCGTCAAATTCGTCGATATCCACTCGGCGGAAGCGTGAGGACAGCGTGTTCCGGGCCATAGCGGGAGCGCAGCGGCCACTCAGCCGCCTAGGCTTCGCTCCGTACCGGCTCCCCTCCGCACCGGCTCCGCTCGGGGGCGGGAAGCGGCCACCGGGCACCTCCTCCCCTCCTCTGCGCGCAGCCGCCGTCCGCCCGCCCACTTCCGGGCTGCGCCGGAACCGGAAGCTCTTGTGGGCGGGGCTGCGCCGCGGGACCAGGGAACGCGCGTGAAGCGGCGTCGGGGACGCTGCAGCCTTAGCTCTGTCCTCCCAGAAACCGGGCTGCTGCCCTGTGCGGCGCTTCTGTCCGCTCGGGAGGAAGGGAGAGACACGCAGTGCGGAGTCTCAAACACTAACTTCACTGACCCACAAAAGGACCACAAAGGACTTCTTTGTTAGAAATGGACGGCTTTAAAGGCGTTGGTGTGTAACCCAGGGGATGGCAGGCCGCTCGATGACATCTTTACTTAAGTAGAGGGTGTACCGACTCCTGCGGGCGTTCCGGAAAATAAAGATGATTCTGTGGCCACCTGTACTGACTGAAGAGGCATATTTTAAGAGGCGAAAGCTGCAGAATTCCCAGGATCTGACGGGAGGAAGGTGGTGCCTAGGACGTTTGGTGTGCTGGTTTTTCTTTATTTCAGCCGTAGGCTAAAATGAATCTTTGTTTGTAATTATACGAAAACTATTATGTTTTCACCTAATGAAACTCGAGCAAAAACCAGGTGAGACGTGGATTTGCTTTACATAGCTCTCCTTGAATTTCAAAATCAAAAACTGCCAGGCTGATGAACCCTAACCTTGGGATGCTAAATACTAGCTCTCATGGAAGCAAGTAGACGCTGAATAAAGTCTCAGGTCCCGGACCTAGTCCTGCCCTACACCTTAGAAGTAATAGGAAATGCAAGCTGATCAGAAGATAGCAGAAATACATATCCCCAGAACTTTTTTTTTTTGTTTTTTGTTTTTGTTTGTTTTTTTTGTTTTTTTTCGAGACAGGGTTTCTCTGTGTAGCCTTGGCTGACCTGGAACTCACTCTGAAGACCAGGCTGGCCTCGAACTCAGAAATCCACCCTGCCTCTGACTGCCTCCCAAGTGCTGGGATTAAAGGCGTGTGCCACCACGGCCCAGCTCATCCCCAGAACTTTTTTTATTGTTATTTTACTTATATGAGTATTTTGTCTGCAAGTATTTCTGTGCACCACGTGGGTGTATTGCCTACTGGAAGCCAGGAGAAGATGTGGGATCTTTTTGGAACTGGAATTACACAGATGGTTGCTAGCCACCATGTCTTATGGATATTAGGAATGGAACCCCAGGTCCTCTGGAAAAGGAACCAGTGCTCTTACCTGCCCAGCCATCTTTCCAGTCCCTCCCCGGAACATCTTGATCAGAAAGAACTTAATATCCAATACTGGTTTGACAGGGAAATAGCCTCAATAAACTAATGAATGTGTTCATGAATATTCATTAGGCAAATAGGATTTTTGTTTGTTTTGTTTAAGATGGGGTTTCTCTTTTTTGTCCTGGTTTTGCCCTGGCTGTCTTGGAACTTGCTCTGTAGACCAGGCTGACCTCAAACTATGAAAGATCCACCTGCCTCTGCCTCCCAAGTGCTAGAATTAAAGGCATACACCACCGATGACCCGAAGATAGGGTTTTAAATTCAGGATATGAAATCTGATGGCGGCTGGAGAGATGGCTCAGCAGTTAAGAACACTGAATGTTCTTCCAGAGGTCCTGAGTTCAATTCCCAGCAAGCACATAGTGGCTCAAAACCATCTGTAATGGGATCTGATGTCCTCTTCTGGCATGCCTGAAGACAAAGTCTTTAAAAAAAAAAAATGAGCCGTGCAGTGGTGGCTCACGCCTTTAATCACAGCACTTGGGAGGCAGACAGAGGCAGACAGATTTCTGAGTTCAAGGCCAGCCTGGTCTACAGAGTGAGTTCCAGGACAGCCAGGGCTACACAAGAGAAACCCTGTCTCGAAAAACCAAAAAAAAAAAAAAAAAATCCCAGGCTGGAGTGCTCCTGCTGCACATGCCTCTTATCCCAGCACTTAGGAGGCAGTGGCAGCGGGTTCTTGTGAGTTCTATATCAGCCAAGACTACACAGTGAAACCCTGTCTCAAGATTTTTTTTTTTTTTTTTTTTTTTTTTTTTTTTTTTGGTTTTTCAAGACAGGGTTCCTCTGTGTATCCCTGGCTGTCCTGGAACTCACTCCTTAGACCAGGCCGGCCTTGAACTCAGAAATCTGTCTGCCTCCCAAGTGCTGGGATTAAAGGATTGTGCCACCACTGCCCCACTCTGTCTCAAAATTTAAAAAAAAAAAAACCTTGCTATTCTTGGAGAAGACCTGGGTTCAGCTCCCAGCATACACATAGCAGCTCACAGTGCTATGCAACTCCACCTCCAGGGAGATCTAGTTACCTCTGCCAGCACTGCACACACATGGTACATATAAAAATAAAAACTGTAAAAGCTGTCTTAATTACATCAGGGATGGTAAAGTACAGTACCTGTAACTTTTTTGTCTTCAAAGATGGGGGTGTAACCCAATATATTGGGAATTCAAAAATATTGTGAATCCTGAGTTTAATCCTAACACCACAAAAAATTTCCAGAAATATGTATATTCATAACTCTAATAGAATCCTGATCATCTTTAGGCTTGCATTTAAAAATAATTCACACTCTGTTCATTTCTCCTTATCCCACTTACAAAAGGCCTATTAATTCATTCTGTCCAACCAGTATCCACATCCTGGGCCTAGGGAGCATCAAACCCTCAAAGACCTTCAAGACTGGCTCTGGAAACAGGCACACAAACACATGGCTCAGCTTGGTACAAGAGTACATAGGGGGCTGGCGAGATAGCTCAGTGGATAAGAGCACTCACTGACTGCTCTTCCAAAGGTCCTGAGTTCAAATCCCAGCAACCACATGGTGGCTCACAACCACCCCTAATGAGATCAGACACCCTCTTCTGGTGCATCTGAAGACAGCAACAGTGTACTAATATATAATAATAAATCTTTTTTTAAAAAAGTACATAGGATACAAGGGTAGGCTGCTACACTTTGGGTGCAAGGTGACTAGAAATGTTCTCATGATACAGCTCTGAAGAGAAGCTTTTAGGGGGTCCTTGTTACCCAACTTCTCTACTATCCGCATCATGTCATGAACAACAGTTGAAAAACTGCTGGGAAAAGGGCAGCTGCTGATTGGAGCTTGGCAAAGAAAGGGCTCCAATTGGTCAGTTTGGTCACTCATCATAGACACCTAACATCTAGTCTGCTTTGCTCTGATCTAGATGCTGGCGGTCTGTCTGGGACTGTGGGTAAAGGGCCATGTGCACTTTAACTATGTTAATACCAATTGATACTTTCCACGATCTTTACATATCAGGTCTTGGCTGGGAGCTTTGCACGTTTTCAGTTTAGTTCCTCTAATCCTCAAAGATACACTAACCAGAGACTCGAAGAGACTTGCCAAGAAAGATATCAACTGGTACTAGCAATAAAGCAAGACTGATTTTGTTTCTGAGTTTTTATTTTCTTGTGTATCGGTACCCGGGACGGAACACGCATGTCAGGGAAACACTACCACGGAACCAAACTATCAGCAAGATTTGGAATCTCTATAAAGACGAGTTTTTTTGTTTTGGATTGTTTTGGTTTTGTTTGGATTTTTTCGAAACAGGGTTTCTCTGTGTCGCCTTGGCTGTCCTGGAACTTACTCTGTAGACCAGGCTGGCCTCGAACTCAGAAATCGGCCTGCCTCTGTCTGCCTCCCAAGTGCTGGGATTAAAGGCGTGCGCCACCACGCCCGGCCAAACTTTAAAACAAAACAAAACCCTCACACCTCATACCCTCCGCACACTGACACCACCCGCGGCTAGCTCAGACCTGCACCGACCAGGGAACTTCAGGCTTCCCGAAAAAAAAAACAAAAAACGAGTGAACTTAAGAACTGCAGCCTTCACCGCGCTGCGCTAGCACCAGCCATCAAGGTGCTGCTCACCCGGAGCCTCCGTTTCCTCCGGGTTGCTTAGAGACCGGCTTCCCCGGAAGCGGAGGGTACTGCCGACGCGACTGCGCACGGGCGGAGCCGGCTTCCCACGCCGCGACGCTATTGGCCGCGCTCGACACCGCCAGGCAGTAGTTGCGGAAGTCGGTCCCGCCCTTTCCTCTCTCTCTCTCTCTCTCTCTCTCGAACCGGGCGGCCTCAGCCGTGAACAACGCAGCGATGGTGAGTCCACGGGAATCGGGTGCCATCGGGAGCCGGGAACTCGTGGGGACAGTGGCGCGGGGCGCGGGGAGGACGTGGGGGACTCGGGGAAGCGGGGGCCTGCGAATCCGTACGGTCGTGCCAGGTTCGGGCCGGCTCACTGCCTACCCTTGCTTACGCCGCGCGCGGCCTCTGGTCGGCCGCGGAGGAAGCGGGAGCTCCCGCTCAGTGACCCACAGAGACGCCTCTCGTGCAGGCCAAGATTAAGGCTCGGGACCTGCGCGGCAAGAAGAAGGAGGAGCTGTTGAAACAACTGGACGATCTGAAGGTGGAATTGTCCCAGCTTCGCGTCGCCAAAGTGACAGGCGGCGCCGCGTCCAAGCTCTCCAAGATGTAAGTGGGCCTTGAGGTCCCAGCTGAATAATTACCCTTCCCTGCCTTGGACCCGTCAGCCTCCCCCCGCCCCATTGTCCTTGGCTAACAACTCTGGTGAGAAAATAGGGCATTCTTGAAGGGCCACGGTGGTGCCACCGCACATGGGTTGTAGTGAGACTGGAACCAAGTGGTAACGACCAGGGAGACTTGCAAAGAGACACCGAGACCCTGTGTTCCAATCGCGAGTTGATCTCTTATCACCATGACTAAAATCAACTGTTCTCGGGCCTGTACCTGGCTTCAATGTTCTCTCTTCTCACCTGTTCTCTTTCTCCAATTTGTGATTACTTACACTGAACTAGTTAACTTGAAGGCATGGCCTCAGTCTCTGGGCCTTTGTATGAGTTCTTAGCCTGAGTGTAAACGTCTCATTGCCAAATCTGCATTAAGTCTCCACGTGTATCGGTTGACAAACCTGTCCTTACCTCTAGCTTTACCTCCTGGGTGATATAAATGAGGGCCTTGTGTTGGGGAGTTGTATGTGCCTGCCTGATCTTCACTGCCATCTGTTTTTATAGACGAGTTGTACGAAAATCCATCGCCCGAGTCCTCACTGTCATTAACCAGACTCAAAAAGAAAACCTCAGGAAATTCTACAAGGTGAGCACCGGCCAGGAACTATTGTGGAAAGGTTCTAGTGTACATGGGACTGGGGGACTGGGCCGTCATGAGGCTTCCATTATGTGGCCTAGTTTGCCCAGTTATCAGCTTCCCAGACTGGACACTAGCCTTAACTAAGCTGTGTGGTAGTTGTTAGGTATTGCTTTGCTATAAGATGGAACTGGAACCCTAGCCTGAGGTAAAGGCTAGCTAGCTGTTCAGTGTGTCTGTCTCACAGCCAAGCACCTGCTGTTGCAAGGTGTGGAGAAGTTGGGTAACAGGGACCCCCCAAAAGCCGTATCATGAGAACATTAAGAGTATTGATGAGCAGGCCGGTGGTGGTGCACGCCTTTAGTCCCAACACTTGAGAGGCAGAGGCAGGTGAATTTCTGAGTTCGAGGCCAGCCTGGTCTACAGAGTTCCAGGACAGCCAAGGCGACACAGGGTTCCCCTGTGTCGAAAAACCAAAAAGAAACAGTATTGCTGGGATAGTTGAAAGATTTTTGTCATAAGTGTTAGTGCTTTCAAACTCCCATGTTTTACTAGGAATTGACTTCCTGTGACCATGGTTAGTCTCTGGAAGCATTGGGGTAGGGGAAGCTGTGCCATTTTAAGATAATCTCCCTTAATTGAAGCCAACTGGTGGAGTCTTAGATTACCTCTGCGAATTTTACTTAGTGTTGGGGTCTGGCACACCAGAAAGTTGTCGTGGTGTGACTCCACTGCCCACGAGCAATTGGGGGGGGGCTTAGGCGGGTCTGAAGTACAGCTTCTGAGTGGCTGGGGCCCACACGCCTATGGTTCAGGGTGCTGAGTGGCTGGGGACCACACGCCTATGGTTCAGGGTGCTGAGTG
>NW_022196897.1:26718439-26730119 GCF_008632895.1 Mastomys coucha | reverse complement strand
ATGGTTCAGGGTGCTGAGTGGCTGGGGACCACACGCCTATGGTTCAGGGTGCTGAGTGGCTGGGGACCTTGCCTTACTCCTGGGCGGTGGAACTCAGGGGATACTTTTTGTGCTTCACTGCTGATGCTGACGCACGTGGCTGGAGAGCAAGCCTTTTTATTTAGGACACCATGGGGTCTCACATTTTAGGCAGGTGAGTAAACCTGCCCTGAACTACCTCCAGTCCACAAAAAACCGGGGTAGAGTTCTGGGAGTTTGTTTGCTCTTAGACCAGGGTGGTCTAGAACTCACAGGGGCCCTCTGCCTCTAGCTGCTGGGAGTTCCAGGCATCATGCCGTGCGAATACTTGGACTTGAGCTTTGCCTTCTGTCCACACTGTTGTAGAATGAACAGTAGATAGGTGTATTTGGTGGCAACTCTGTAGGCAGAGCTCGAAGTGGATAAGTGAGGTGCCTGATGTGGCTGTGTCCCCCCTTATTCTACAGTGCTTTCTAGGGTCCTCTGTCCACCTGCAGGGGCTTGGTGCATGAGGATATGAACCCGTTGTACCCACCCCTTTGCAGGCAGGAGCAGCCACTCATAGGAACCGCAGTCACAGGTTAAAGGCTGTTTGCATGTCCTGCTCTCTTTACTTTGAGCAGGCTGCTGAGGAGCTTGCTTTGGAGGCTGTTGCCTCCTGAAATTCTTGGTGGGGCTTCTTCTCCTTACCATGTAGGGGCCTGGCTGACAGGGCCTGGTCCCTGAGGACACTAAGGGACAGCCTTGCTTTAGAGCACTTGGGAAGGGCTAGGAGGTAGGGCTCCCTTAACGGCTCAGGGTCTTGCTTGTGTTGAGGTGACTTTGACCAAGCCTTCTTCTGTGGTCAGTGTTGCCTAGAGCATTAGTGAGTCCTGCCCTGGGGGTCAGCCAGGTCATTGTAGCCACCACAGGGCCTGGTATGTGTGGAGTGAGTGCCCTTTCAATTGTGCTGACTTCCTACTTAGTCACTGGTGGGTGGTGCATAAAAAAACTGAAGTTCAGCCCCCTCTTGGCCCTTATATCTTGAAGTAGTGGGGTTGGGTGTGCAGATATTAGGTCTGCCAACCTCTTATGGTACCTTATTTGACAGCCCCCAGCTGAAAGGCTCTGAATGCCCTACCATTTTCTCAGAGAAGTCCCATGTGCTCACCTGCTTCAGCCCAGTAGCCCCTGGTACTCAAACTCACCCTGTCATTTCTGTCCCAGGGCAAGAAGTACAAGCCCCTGGACCTGCGACCCAAGAAGACTAGAGCCATGCGCCGCCGGCTCACCAAGCACGAAGAGAAGCTGAAGACCAAGAAGCAGCAACGGAAAGAGCGGTTGTACCCACTGCGCAAGTATGCAGTCAAGGCCTGAGACGACAGACAATAAAGTGCAAGACTCACTGGATTTCTGCTTCTGTTTTACACTGGCCACCTGGGGCCTTGGGACGAGGTGGGAAACAGGTCACCTCGTGCCTATAGCAGATGACAGCCTTATGGGATGGGGTAGAGTAGTCCCTGCCACAGATCTAGTGGCTGCGTTCTTAGTTACCTTAGGCCCGTGGGTAAGCTACATGGAAGAGGTTCTTGACTTTGAGCAGACTTGTCATCTTGTCACATCAGCAGCCCCTGACACTAAGAGTTTGCCATCTGGGGTGAAAATGCAGGCATGGGCCACATCCAGCTTGCCCTGTCAGTAACACAGCAGCAGTCGGGGTTCGTGAGTCCTGCCAGTCCTGGACACCTTGCACCCGTCTTTGTACTGGCCCTGGTGCCTTACCTTTAGGGTCTCGAGGCATTTTCCTGTGAGGCAGTCCCAGACTTTCACCTAAAAATAAAAACGGGCAATACAGTTGAGAGCTATCTGCTCTGAGGCTCAGATATGTCTGCAGACAAGGTCACATATCTAGCCTTGTCCTTGCCTGTCTTACGCATGGGCATTACTAGTATGGCCGAAGTTAATCTGGACAGGGGGCTTACCGCACGAGAGTAACCAGCACTGGCCAACTTTAGTTCATCGGGAGAAAAGGCTAAGCTATTCACCCAGGTGGTATGGCCCCTGAGCTGAAGAAGCAGATTGTTGGTTGTAGGCTTCCATATACGGATGGTCTTGTCCCAGGAGCCAGATGCCTAAACAGACATTCCTGAGCTCAGTGGACCACCCCCACCCCCAAAGGCAAATAGGGACTGGCGTTGGCCTGGAGCCCCAGTTAACCTAGCTTACCAAGAGACCAGATGCTGAGTAGCGCAAGCAGCTGATGTTGCCAGTGTGGCCCTCCAAATTGTGGTAGGACACAGCTGGGGTTGATGCCCGCAAGTCCCATATATGCACAGTCGAGTCCCAGGAACCAGTGGCCTGTGGGCAGTAATGAGTATGAAACAGCCCTCGGATGGCCACTGATGCAGGTTGTGGTGGTGGTGGGAGAAAGCTCACCAGAGAATCCGAGGTTGGAGAGAAGTCACTGCTCTGGATGGAATCACAATGCCCAACCAAGAGGTGCACGTTGCAACCCGACTGTAAAGAGAGTCTGAGCTGCAGAGGGGTGCCCAGGCCCCTGCAGCTCAGACCTGACTTCCCAGGCATTGCCCTTCCTCCTGCTGAGGCTCAAGCTGGAACCTGAGGCCTAGACCGATTTAGGTGCCTGATTGGGTGTGGAGAGTAGTAAGCACTTAAGAGCAAAGGCTGCATTTGGTCACCTCTGACCTAGGCCCCAGCATACCTGCACTTCCCAGACAATCACTTTCTTGTCCCAGCCACCTGATGCCAGCAGCTTTGAGTCAGGGCTGAAGCTGATGGTTTCTACACTCCTCTGGTGACCTACAGACACCAACCCAAAGGTGTGAAAGAGGATGGGACAAAGTCCACAAAGGAGCCAATGTGGCTCCTGGCCAAACTGCTCACCTTTCAGCACATGTAGACACTTGGATCTTGCCACATCCCACAAGCGGGTGGTGCGGTCACAGGAGGAGCTGGCAACGAGGCGGCCATCAGGAGAGAAACTGCAAGACTTAACTGGGCCTGAGGCAGAGAGCACATGGCACTGCCCTGCCCTGATTTATCATCTGTAGTTCCAACCACACCTGGCCTGAGCTGGGTTCAGCTACATGTTTGCCCAGGGGGGTTGGTCCAATCCAGATCCCTCTTCGCAGCACCATACTCTCACTGCCCCAGCTAGGTCTTTGGCTCTGGCCTAAATTGTCTTTGGTGTTAATCACCCTCTACCACCATTGCTTCATGTGTCTTTAACAAGTCAGGCACCTAGCTTGTGTGGCAATGGTTGAGGTAGTAAGACCAAAAGCAGTCTGACATGTTCACATGTGCAGCACAACAGGTGACCTTGACATGAGGCTGACTGGAATAAGCCTATCAAACATTTGTCCCACTCCGAGAAGGCTTCTAGAGGTAAAACTACATGGGGAGGGGGGCCACATTTCATGAGTAGCTCTGCTGGAAGAGGAGCATTCAAGTCTCTTAGGTCTGATCCCCTGAGTGTTAGGTTTAGTGTCACCCTACCCAGCTGTCTCTGCTGGACTTTGCTCCAATCCTCTCCCCCAAAGTCCTAGGTCACCAAGGTAGACTCAGAATGTCAGCATAGAGTCTTAGATCTCTCTCCAGCCAGGTGCCTGAGCCCCACCTCTGTGGCCTGCCAGTCTCCACAGCAGTCGCCCATTCTTCGTCCCCCATACATACACACAACCATCATCTGAGGCTGTGAGCAGGGTCCGGCCATCAGGGGAGAAGGCAGAGCAGTTGACCTGAAAATGCAGGGCAAAAGTGGTCCTATGCCTGTCAGGAGTCACTTGTCCCCTCAGCTTTAGCCATCCCTAATCTGCCCAGGATCCCCTGGCGGGTCCATAAACTCCAGGTCCCACTCCACAGCCATGCAAAAACAAGTTCTAGCTCAAAAACTAGCAACCTCAAAGTTAACCCTAAGCATTGAGACCAAGCTAGAAATAATGATGCACACACCTTTGATCCCAGCACCAGGGAAGACAATTGCCTCAAGTTTGAGGCCAGCCTAATGCTGCCTCAAAAGACAAAGCACGTCTGTGTGAGCTTGAAATCTTGTTAACGTAAAGAGTTCCTTGGCCAGACCGCTACATTTCTCTGTAGCTATCCTAGAACTCGCTCTAGACCAGGCTAGCTTTGAATGCAGAGATCCTTCTGCCTCTGCTTCCCGAGTGCTGGAATTAAGGGCCTGTGCTACCACGGTCTTTAAAAATGAACCATGCGTAGGGAAAAACCTGGTGCGCACACCTGAATCCCAGCACTAGGGAGGCAGAGGCAGATGGATCTCTGTTCAAAACCAGCCACATAGTGAAACCCTGTCTCAAAACAAACAAACAACAAGAAGAAAAAAACAAAAGAAGAAGAAAGGAAGGAAGAGAGAGAGAAAGAAAGAAAGAAAAGAAAGAAAGAAAGAGAGAGAGAAAGGGAGAAAGAAAAGAAAAAAATAAACCTAGGGTCTATTCTTGAGTTGGGATTTGACCCCACCAAGCCTGTGTAGAGCACTGGGGCCTCACCTCCCCGTGGTGTTGACCGTAGAACCTCACTCTGCCCACGGCCAATTTTCTTGGGGCCCTGATGCTCATGGGCGCCCGTTCCAGAACCGGGAGGGCACCCTCCTAAGCGGGCACCAGTCCCGTCGGAGGGGCCTCGGTTCCTGACAGGGTAGAAGGGAAAGGGAAACTGTGTACAAGCAGTCTCCATGGTAATGGGGCGGGGCGGCGCAGCCGCAGTGGGGGAGGTCTCTGAGCTGCCTCCATGGAAGGCGGTAGTGAGACTGAGCGCTTCTAGGTTGCAGCAAGTGGAGGTAGAGTAGCAGAAGAGTCTTCCAACCTTGGGAACCGCCCTGCTGGCCAGATCTGGAGCTCCTCTGACTGTCGAACAAGACGTTGAGCAGAGTAGCCACTAGAGGGCGCGTTGGCCCCGCACACCGGGACGCCAGCTGTATCGCCCCAGGACTCCTTCCTCTCACAGAACAGGATCCGATTTACCACAATCCATAGTTAAACACGTGAGAGCCTAGCACGTGGTAGTACCCACGAGCAACCAAGCTTCTGGCCAGGAGTGGCTGGCAGCCCTGGGGCTGAGAACAACATCTGCCTCTACCTCCAGGGTGCAAGGAGCCCGAAGCAGAGCGTGCCTAATGCAGGGCATGAAAAATATGTCAGTCTTGGCTAACGTTCCCTACTGTGCCAGCTGCTGGGTCCGGGGGTTGAAGGTGCAGGAGGGAGGTCCCGGGAGCGCTTAGGATCGTAACATGGATTTTGACCTGAAACCTGCAAAGAACAAACCTTTACAGGTGAGAGAACTGAGGTCCAGAGGCAGAGAGTGGTGCTGGTCCTGGATTTGGTCCCTTCGCTCATTAATTATCAGAGCGCTCACAGCAGATGTCTGAGGTCCCTTATTTCTGGTACCTCTGAGAAACAGGCTCCCAAGGGGATGAGGCATGGACAAGTGACTTAGTTCCTCCATGACAGAACAAGCCTGCCAGCTCCCCAACCAGACCATAGTGTGCAGGGATGGATGTTGGGCAGGGCAGTAGAACTTTGGGAGTGTCAAACTCAAGGTTTCCCAGCATGACTCATGCCCCCTTTCCCACAGTCCTTTACCAGAATCTTCTCACGGGATCATTCTATTCCTGTTCTATTTTAGGCCCCAGACAACAAGACGGGTATGGAGACGACAATGGCAGCTTTGAGCCAGGCCACCCTCATCCACACTCCCAGAGGGTGCAAGTCACTGAGTTGGCTCCTTGGAGACCTGTCTGTTCTGAGATTAGAAAGCCACCGCCACTCCTCCCCACCTATGACTCTCAGACACAGCCCTCAGAAACAGAATTCCCTAGCCCCCCCCCCTTCTCTGCTCACACATCAACACCCATGCCCACACATTCCCTAGCTGCCTGACTGCTCCTTTCTACCTTGAGCATATTCACTGGATTGTCTATCTACAGCATCCCTCCCATCTATCCTACTTAGGATTAGTGTTGCTGTGATGAAACACCATGACCAAAAGCAAAGTGGGGAGCAAAGGGTTTATTTGGCTTGTTCTTGTACATTGTGGTCCCATCATTGAACAGGTCAGAAAAGGAACTCCAACAGGGCAGGAATCTGAAGGAAGAAACTGATGTAGATGCGATGAAGGAGTGCTGCTTACTAACTTGCTCATCATGGTTTGCTCGGCCTGCTTTTTATAGAGCCCAGGGCCACCTTGCCCAAGGATGGTACCACCCACAATGGGCTGGTGTTAGTCCCAAAAATGGAAGAAGAAAGACCACTGTCTCAAATCATCATGGTCAAATCAATTAAAGCAAGCAATAATTAAAGCAACCTTTTTTTTTTTTTCAATTTACGTACATGGCTGCCTCCCCCTAAGGCAGGGTTCGAGAAGTCAACATTGGACATGTGGAAGTTAAGGCTCTTATAGTTCAGGGTAGAGACTTTCCAAGTGGGGGATTTGGCAGGCAGAGGGGATAGGGCTACAGGAGCAGAATATAAATATAATAAGTTAGTCCTAACGACTTCCTGGAACAAAGACAGGGTTTCAAGGTTGGCATAACAAGATACTCATAACAGGTATTCATAACAAGGTGCCCAGTTCAGCTGTACCTCAGCCTTGTCATATGTAAAGTAGGTTCTCTTAGGTTTCCCACTGACATTATTTTTAGCTATTTTATTGAGTTCTTAATATCTACCACACTTCTGATCTTTATTCCACCCTAATCCCTTCCAACCTGTAGTAGCTATTCCTGGTTGTCAACTTGACTATACCTGGAATGAACTACAATCCAGAATTGGAAGTCTCACCTGTGATCTTAATCTGGAGGCTGAGAAATACAAGTTTCTGACCTGGATGTTGGCATGGAGATCTTGAGGCATAGTGGCTATGAGTTCCAGAAGATTAAGACAGGAAGATCTCTGAGTTCAAGGTCACCTGGGACAAAGCAAGTCCCAGATTCAGGCACACTGGCATACACCTTTAATCTGGGCCACACCTGCTGGAGACCTACAAAAAGGACATTGGAAGAAGGAAGATTCACACACACTCTCTTCTTCACCTGCTTGCCCTGTGGGGCTGAGCAACTTCCATTCATAGCTGCTGCTGACCATTGTTGGGAGTTGGACTATAGACTGTAAGTCATCAACAAATTCCCTTACTAAACAGAGACTACCCATAAGTTCTGTGACTCTAGAGAACCCTGACTAATACACAACCCTACAACACTAGGTAGGAGAGAAAGAAGATTTGAGAGGAAAGGTGGCATAGACCTCTTTAGACTACTTCCTGTAGATTAGGGGTATTGGGTTCCTTGAGGCTGGTCCAATCTTCATCGTCAGGATATCTCAAACTTTTTCTTGTCTCATTGGTCACAACCACTTAAGAAACTGCAACAAAAGGAACCACCAGCAACAGGGACAGCAGTGACTGCAACAGGTTCTATTTTACCCTCTCCAGAGTCCCCAGAATGAAACTATCTACAGCTGGCAAAAATCACGCCCCTGCTAGTGCATGAGACAAATGATAACCACCTGCTGTGAAGCAGCCTCTTATCCACACACCTGAAATTAAAACAAAAACATTCACAGAATATAACTGGTTTTTTTTGTTTTGTTTTGTTTTGTTTCGTTTCGTTTTGAGACAGGGTTTCTCTGTATAGCTCTGGCTGTCCTGGAACTCACTCTGTAGACCAGGCTGGCCTCGAACTCAGAAATCCACCTGCCTCTGCCTCCCAAGTGCTGGGGCTAAAGGCGTGCACCACCACCACCTGGCTTATAACTGGGTTTTTAAGAAACCAAAATTCTCACTAGTTTGTCTGCAAAGATGCAGTGACATGCTGCCTCTCAGAGTTGGTGACTGATGCACAGAACTGCTCAGAGACTTTGGGGAAACCCTCTTCCAGACATAGATTTCCAAATTGCCCTTCCTACTGAACATACATCTGGGTCACTAGTAATGCATAGAGGGGCCTGGCAGCCAGGGGCTTCATGACCAGTAAATATGCAGGCACTGGATTTAGTCAGGTATAGTCTCTGGGGACCCTGATGAGATTATACTAATGGGGATGACTCAGGCCCTGCCCAAGAGTCTGTAGGACTCAGATCCAAAACCCTGTTTCTGAATGCATTCTCCAGCTTCTCGGCTGCTCCTGGGGGCCCAGAGTGCCTTCCCCACATCCATCACCCCTAGCAACTCCTAGGAAGGTCATAGGAGGCATTTCATACCACCTATCTTCTCAAGAGTGAGTCCCATCATGTCTTTCTTTCAGCCAGTACTGTGGCTTTTCTTATGTCTCTCTGTGTCCCCTGCTCTACAACTCACCACACAAGCACGTTAAGTGTTATAGAAGGGAAGGACATGTCACTCTCCTCTGCAAAAGAGAAGCCTCTAGTCTTTAGGCCCAGGAACTTGTGATCACTTTCCAATGAGCAAGGCAGGAGGAAAGCCCAGAGACAGAGTGAGTGCTTGCCTCTCAGAGACTGGGGAGAGCCAGGGCCAGGGCAGGTCTCAAGCTCTTAGTGAGACCAGTGGGCATCAGCTTCCCCCTCCCTCCTGAGGAGTCAGGCCTATCTGAGCTGCTCCCCAGTCCTTGTATTTGAAATCCCGCACAGGATTTGGATACATTGGGAGAGGCCTGGGGGTGAAGAGCACCAGGATGGGCCCACATTCTGGGACCAGTGTCCTGGAGAGAAGAAACAACTTGTGGCAAGCTCTGCGGCCCTAGCCACAGGCTCACTGTCAGAAGCAGTGGGCCCATGGAAATTCAGTCTCTTCACAAACATCTGGTTCTTGATTTGATAACAGACAAGAATTCTAGGACAGGTCAGTATGAAGCAGAACTGTACTTTATTAAGAGAATTTAATTTTTTAAAGATTTATTTATTGCTGGGCCGTGGTGGTACATGCCTTTAATCCCAGCACTTGGGAGGCAGAGGCAGATGAATTTCTGAGTTAGAGGCCAGCCTGGTCTACAGAGTGAGTTCCAGGACAGCCAGGGCTACACAGAGAAACCCTGTCTCGAAACAAAACAAAACAAAACAAAAAAGATGTATTTATTATTATATCTAAGTACACTGTAGCTATCTTCAGATGCACCAGAAGAGGGCATCAAATCTCATTACAGGTGGTTGTGAGCCACCATGTGGTGGCTGGGACTTGAACTCATGACCTGCAGAAGAGCAGTCAGTGCTCTTTACCCGCTGTGCCATCTCTCCAGCCCCCGAGACTTTAATTTCAATATAACTACAAGTGCTAATAGACTGTCAGAGAAAGGGTAAGGCACAGCTATGTGTGCATGTAGGCCCCTCAAGGGATGGTCATATTCAAGCCATAGCCACATATATGATCTTGGGGACTCTCAATTATAAGGAAAACTGAGCAACTTTGCCCTCACTTCTTTCCTTTTCAGTAAGCAAGGTTATGGAATGGCTGGGGGCTCGGGGGTGGTGCCTTTGGTAGAATTTCAGTCTTTATTATAAGGTGGTTAAGGCATGTCTTATTGTACATGGGGTTTCTTATGAGAGGCCTAGAAAACTGCATGTGCACAACTGGAGGACAAGGCAACACATGCTGAGGCCTTGAGCGTGGCTCATGCCTGGCTTAGTGTTTTTACTTGCAGCATCTCTAGATGAAAGGAATATTGTCTCTATGTGGGTGACCTTCACATTTCCTCTCTTGAGTCAGGGTCTTGTTCTGTAGCCCAGACTGGCCTCCAGTTTGTAGCAATCCTCTTGCTTCTGTCTCAGATTAAAGTCTGCTTGATCAAAATGTTAATTGTGTTGGATTTCTTTAAGATCTGATTTTATTTTGAAGTGTGTGTGTATACGTACATACATGGGTGGGTAGGTATATGCACATGTGTGTAGGAGGGTATGGACACATGGGTATGTGTTCATGTGTGTGGTGGGTGCTCTTAGAGGCCAGAAAAGGACTTGAATTCTCTAGAGCTGGAGTTACAGGTGGCTGTGGGCTGCCGTATGTGGGTGCTCGGGGAACTGAACTCTGGTCCTCTCTGAGAGCCACAAGCACTCTTAACCGCTGATCTATTTCTCCACCTTCCCACCCTCCCGCCCTCCCTCCCACTCCCTTTAACTCTCAGCTGACAGAGACTTCCCCTAGACTCCAAGTCAGGGGCTCCTTTCCCGTGTTAATTTCTCATGTCTTGGTATCCCATCCCACCAGCAGGCCTTGAAGCAAGCTCTACATAAGCCTCAGAGGATTTCTTTCCCTAGTACTGTGCATCCAGGGTGGCTTCTCTCCCTTCCTCTCCCCTTCCCTCCCCTCCCCCACAGTCACTTGCACAGAGGAGTCAGTCTTGGTTTCTCAAGAAGCTGCTGTGAATGCCTGCAGGTGCTGTGGTTTGCCCGTATCTGTATCCGTATAGTAGACCATCCTCCCTGAAATGCACTAATTTGTCATTGTCCCTCTGGATGTGTAGAATGCAGTGTTGATTGGCAGGCCCTGCATTCAAAGGCCCTTCTAGTTTTCCAGAAACGCTGTCTCTCGTAAGGTAGCCTTCGTGCTAGAGTCAATTGAGGTTACAGCAGCAGCTTTATTCTCTTGAAAATGTGATGTACACTCTTTCCCGTGAGCACCTGTTCAGCCAGGGCTCCCTCCCCGTCTGCTACTCGCATAAAGATTCTTCAGACTCGCTTTAGACTTTGTATTATGCTGGCTAAATGTCATTCACTTGGCTCCCTTCCAGCCTGCTGGCCTTGGAAGCATTGTAGGAGTCCCACTCTTGTCATACAAAGCCTTCATTTTCTGATGTATAGACGCTACAAAAGTATAAGATATATAAATCCTGATCGGGAAGTGATGGTCTAGAAGATAGCTCTGTGACCGATCATCCCTAGCGGGTCCAGTGTTGCTCTGTCCCCTATGCCCATGGGAGCTTGGACCAGTGGGTGAGATGTAGAAAAGACACACTCCTCGATAAGAGATGGGGGTGCACACAGCTCAACCAAGGCTCTCTGAGTGCAACTGAGATAAGCCTAGAAGACCTTAAGCAGCTGGGATCCCAGATGAGAAAGAAAGGAAGCAGAGATACACATCTTAGAGTCAGGGTCCTGCAGCTTCTTTGGAGACGTTGTGATTGGTCTAGCCTAAGTCGTGTGGCAGCTTGGACAGGTCATGTGCACCCTGAAGGGCCCACCTGGAAATTTGGGCTTGGCCTGGCCTCCACCTGTTCTTCACAGCTGCATTCTAATCAGACTCCTTATCTCTGTCCTTCATCTGTCTGACCGGTTCCACCATTTCATCAACTCCAGCTGAGTGTGGCAACAGGCAGGGACCACAGCAGGGAGTCCAGTGCACTTGAAGTACTCTTATGGGGGTGAGCTGGGCGCTAATACATTCGGTTTGTGTGAATCCAATGGCCCCAAAGACATCAGGAAAAAATACCTCTTTTTCAAAAACTCAAGGAACCTGCATATAGTGAAGTGCATACCTATGACTCTCATGCTAAAGAGGTTAAAGCAAGATTGCGAGTTTGAGTCAGACTAGGTTACATAGAGAAATTCTGTCTTGACAACTTAAAAACAAAACAAAAATAGGAAGGGGGAGATGTAGAGGTGCCTATGTGTGCATTTAAAAGTTGTCTTGTGCTAGGTGGTGCACGCCTTTAATCCCAGCACTTGGGAGGCAGAGGCAGGCGGATTTCAGAGTTCGAGGCCAG
>NW_022196897.1:26700389-26718286 GCF_008632895.1 Mastomys coucha | reverse complement strand
CACGCACGCACACACACACACACACACACACACACACACACACACACACACACACACAGAGAGACATAAACGGAGCTAGAGGAACGCAGAATGGTTTGGGGATGATAAGCCCTATTTATATTCTCCACAGCCTTGACTCTCACCTCCCACATCTGAGTAAAAACGGCTGGCTCAGTATGTAATTGCCGCAGGACAAACCCTTAATCAAACTTCCAACCTGACTGACACCTCCAGAACTGAAATTCAAAATCATGTACACAAGGTAACCTCCTTCTAGAAGTTCTGAGTAAGGTAGCTCATGGTTGCTTACCCGAAGGTTCAGCAATATTAATTACATCCTCACCCATTGGCCTCAGCCTCAGGGCTTCAAGATGGCTGCAGCAATTCTGGACATCAGATCTGAATCATTGGTGTCCAGAAGTAGGAAAAGGTCTGGCTGATACTTTGCAGTAGTTCCCCTACAGACTGTTCCTCTCTCAACATCAGAATGGGTTCCATGTTTCCCTCTGACCGACCGTATGATTAGCCTGAACTTTGCTGAGGGCTACCCGAGTATACTGGAGAAGGAGTGGATAGAACAAAGCTGGGTCTGTCCACAGTGTTGGAAGAAGGGGGGCTGGCAGCTGGCACTGTAGTCACATCACAACCCCCTCCTGACACAATACACTCTCTTCTTCCCTCCAGATTATTGCTTCTTCCTTCAGATCAGCCATTATCTCCTCCAGAAAGTCATCCCTGCTGTCTCTGGCTTCCTTGGAGAACCAGACCCCACCTTATGGCTCTGGCCACAGCTTCGACCATATACTTCTATGTGTCACTATTTGAATTCAGAGCAGCTCCGCCCTGACTCCCCAGAGTGCAGAACCTGGCACAAGACTGCGTTCATGATGTTTTCTTTTGCCTTTTCTTTTTTTACAGTGCTGGGGATGGAACCTCAGTCCTCACACAGGCCAGGGAAGAGCTACAACTGAGCTACAACCTGGCCTCAACAGACGGGTGCCTGGACAGACGGATGAGTGGGCTACAGGAAAGCGATGTCAGGTCCAGAAGGGACCTCACACATTCTCTGGGTCGTGGGAATTGTCAAAGCATCCCAGGCAGAGCTCAGCAGCTGAGCTCAAGAATGACTTTCATAAGTAGCTGGGAGGTGCCATGGAGAGTAATTTTATTTTTCTTTTGGTCCTCCCAGATGAGTTAAATATTTTTTAATGATGCCATGACCATCATTTATGAGAGGTTGTGTCATTTTTACCAAAACAAAGCTTTTATTTTTTAAAAAAAAATGAAGAAAAACAACCTTTTTTTTTAAACTGGGGGGGGGGGGCGTGTAGAATTTGTGGAATCCTATGAATTCCTTCTTTGCCTTGTGTGGGGCTTCCCTGAACCCAGCAGGAGCCCATGTGGAGTCTAGGGTCCCTCTTTGGTTCCCTGAACCCAGCAGGAGCCCATGTGGAGTCTAGGGTCCCTCTTTGGTTCCCTGAACCCAGCAGGAGCCCATGTGGAGTCTAGGGTCCCTCTTTGGTTCTCTCCCTTTCCTCCCCGACGAGTTTGGGGAAAACTCAAAAGAGAGCAGGAGAAATGGCTCAGCGGTTAAGACACTGACTGCTCTTCCTAAGGTCCTGAGTTCAAATCCCAGTAACCACATGGTGGCTCAAAATCATCTATAATTAGATATGATGCCCTCTTCTGGGGTGTCTGGAGACAGCTACAACATACTTACATATAATAAATAAATAAATATTTAAAAAAAAAGAAAGAAAGAAAAGAAAAAAAGAAAGAAAAGAAAAACCCAAAAGGGTGTGCAGAACTCAGAATTAAAATCAAGGTAAAAGATATATTTTGATGAGAAAATGACATAGATGTGCTGTGCATTCTTTGTGGCTTTGATAAAACACTGACTCACATGTATTACAAATACGTAGATGTTTTAGTTTACGGGTTACAGCCCCATTTGTACAGCAGGAGTTCAAGGCAGGAATCTTAAGGCAGGAACAAAAGCAGAGAACTTGAAGAAACCCAGCTTACCGGCTTATTCCCCATGACTTATTCATCCTGTGCTTGTACCACTCAAGACCACCTGCCAAGGAGTGATCTCACCCATAGGGGCCTGAGTCTTCCCATTTGAATTGTGAATCAGTAATGCTCCCAGACACATTCACAGGCTAATCTGCCCGAGGCAATTCCTCACTGGAGGTTCCCTCTTCCCCGGTGACTCTGGTTTATGTCAAGTTGACAGAGAGCACTCAGCAGAAGGTATTTCTATTTTCTGTTTCTCTCACAGCTGGGATTTGCTTGGGGCAGGGAGTGTTGGAAAATGGTCAAAGGAATGATGCATGGTGAACAAGACCTTGGGGACCTGTGAGAGAGGCTCCAGGACAAAAGGCGGACAGCCTTTTACCTCAGGTGCATTTTGTTCCCTGGATTATTTGTTGGGTGCGGTTGGGTGCCTCCTGCAACAAACATTTACATTCATTTTATTTATTTATTTATTTATTTTCATTTATTTACTTTTTTGGTTTTTCGAGACAGGGTTTCTCTGTGTAGCCCTGGCTGTCCTGGAACTCACTCTGTAGACCAAGCTGGCCTTGAATTCAGAAATCCACCTACCTCTGCCTCCCAAGTGCTGGGATCAAAGGCGTGTGCCACCACCGCCCAGCTACACTCAATTTATAAGACATGTTTATTTTTGTTTGATGTTGGAACATAGCTGTAGAACCCAATCTGGTGAAAGGATATGCTGAGTGTTGTCCTCAGTGTGCTCTGAACCTGGATATGGCCTTCGGCCTTGCTTTTATGCTTTCCCAAATATAATCTCTAGCACGTGTCAGGCAATTGTTTTGGTTTTTTTTAAAGACTTTTTTATTTTATATATGTGAGTACACTGTTGCTGTCTTCAGACACACCAGAAGAAGGCATCAGATCTCATTACAGATGGTTGTGAGCCACCATGTGGTTGCTGGGAATTGAACTCAGGACCCCTGGAAAAGCAGTCAGTGATCTTAACTGCTGAGCCATCTCTCTAGCCCCCAGGCAATTGTTTAAATTGCTCTGTCCTGAGTAAGTTCTGGGAAAGGGCTGCTCTGCTAATATTTAGTATGTACTCACTGGCATTTATTTACATGTTTTTCTGATTGTGTTTTTCTGAAATCAAACAACCTTCCTTGGGTCATTGCTTACCTTGTTACATTTGTGTATAAATGTGTAGCTTTAATTTTTCAAAACCTATGTCTAATGATGCTTCTTAAATGATTTCACTTCCCTTCTAGCCCACCACCCACCAGAGGTAGTGGAAAAGAAAGGTTAATATGATATAGGGAACTGGACCTGTTTAGAAATGGTTCTTTGGAGCAAATCCCATTTGTTGTGATCATAAAAAGAGAAAGAGCTATAAGAATATGTTCTGGTGAGTTGTAGGGGAAGGGGGTGGCTCAGCGGGGCCCATTCCGAGGGATCCCTTCCCCCTAAGAGATCAGACATACACCAGTATAGTATAGAATAGAGTTTATTCAGGGCATGAGGAGGGGAGTTAAGAAGGTAGCAGAGGCAGAGAAAGGCAGAGAGAAGGAAACAGCAGAGAAATAGGGGCTGGCCAAGACCACATGGTGGGAGGGGGAAGGGAACGGGGGAAAGAGGGGGAACAAAGGGGCAAGAGACAAGGTAAAGAAACAGGAGTAAGAGAGAGAGGAGAGGGCAAGCAGCCCCTTTTATAGGGCCAGGCCTACCTGGCCATTGCCAGGTAACTGTGGGGAGGAGCATAGCTGGCTGCTGCCAGGTATCTGTAGGGGTGGAGTGTAGACAGAATACCAACACCATGTGTGTTGTCAGGACATCAGCAGTTCAGTTCACAGGTCAGTAGCAGTAGCTCCATCCACTTGCAAACACTTCTCGGATATACCAGCAGTCCAGTTCAGTAGTGTTTAGATAGCTGCAGTGGTGACGTGACCTCGCAGGAATAGCCAGGCCTCAGGAGGGGGAATTAAGATCAGCAGGGACACTAGGAGAAGCTGTGCCTCTCTTAACAAAACGAAGACCAGGGAAGACCACGGAAACAGCATGGGAGCCGAGGGGCGAGGAGCGGGAGGCCACAAAGAAGCACTGTATAAATGCTGCCTTTATAAAGCAAGCACCTCTCAGAGGCTGTTAAGTCCTATTTATACCCCCTCCAAACATCACACGTCCTCCACAGGACTTGCCTCTCCACCTGTTTTGCCTCAGCATGTGAGCCTATCTTAGCAAAACTCCAAGTGAGTCTGCATCAGCTGACATCACTTGGCCAATCAGCCTGATTGCATACCACCAGAAGTTTTTTGATGCGTTTCTCTCTATGGAGTCCCGACAAATGGAACTCAAATACTCAGTGTAAGGCAGATCAATACATGTATGTCGTTCGTGAAGAATCCTTCATCATGAGTCCTTTTACGTGCTTGCTTTAGCAAAACATCCTTTCACCTGCGTCCACTTCAGGAAAACACTCCTTCATGTGTTTGCCTCAGCAAAACACCATCAGCCGACACAACTGACTTTCTAAAGAATCCTTAAGTTTCCACTTCATAAATGTACAGCATTAGATAGTAATCTATCCCACTCTTTAAGGTCCTCAAATCCAAAATCTTGCAGACAAAACCTACATAGATAGGCAAAAGTTGACAGAGGTGGTTGAATCATCTGGCTCCCCCCCCCCCAAATACTTTTTTCCTGCACCTGTGTTGTGCATCATGCAGATGCACAAAGAGACCAGAAGAGGACAACAGACTCCTAGATATGGCAGTTGTGAGCCATGATATGGGTGCTGGGAATTGAATCACAGTTCTCTGCAAGAGGAGCCAGTGCTCTTAACCACTGAGACTCTCCATTCCCAATCTGGTCCTTTTGATGAAGCCTTAGAATGTGTTTTCAAAGCTATGCCCTAACTAATGACACATATGGGATGAGGTCATCATTTTTTCAAATTCACCTATTTTTTTTTTCATTCACCCACTCACTGATTGGCCATCGTCTCCACATCTAGTACATTCGAAGTGTGGAGAGCAAAGTAATAGCTCTCATCTGTCCCTGTCACCAGGGAGACAAACATAGATAATCATAGCAACCACTTCAAACTGTAGGAGGGTCCAGCTGAGTGTGGAGCAGAAGCTGACTGTCATGGGAGGGATGGGACAGACAGAGGCTTGCCAGGCTGAGATGAAATGGAAGGGCAGTCTTGGAAGAGGAAACAGCCGTGTGGCCAGAACAGTGCCTGGAGTACAGAGGTCCAGCACCTGGGGGCTCACACACATTGTCTGGTTTTAGCAGGCACTTAGACATGGGTAGGTATGGAGGACAGAAAAGGGTGACTCTGTTTCAGACCTGAAGGACACATCCATGGTGTGAGATTGTACTAGCTGGTTTTATGTGTCAACTTGACACAAGCTGGAGTTATCACAGAGAAGGGAGCTTCAGTTGGGAAGTGCCTCCGTGAGACCCAGCTGTGGGGCATTTTCTCAATTAGTGATCAAGCGGGTAGGCCCCTTGTGGGTGGTGCCATCTCTGGGCTGAAAGTCATGGGTTCTACAAGAGAGCAGGCTGAGCAAGCCAGGGGAAGCAAGCCAGTAAGGAACATCAGTCCATGGCCTCTGCATCAGCTCCTGCTTCCTGACCTGCTTGAGTTCCAGTCCTGACTTCCTCTGGTGATCAACGGCAATGTGGAAGCTGAATAAACCCTTTCCTCCCTAACTTGCTTCTTGGTCATGATGTTTGTGCAGGAATAGAAACCCTGACTAAGACAGAGATATATAGTGAAAGATGTCTGGTTGTATCACATAGATCTGGAGTGTGAGGCTGAACCCCTACGCTTGGCTCCTAGGTCCTGCCACAGCAACTCTCAGCTGCTCCAGGATACTAGTACAATCTGGGTGAGGCACAACCAAGTGGGCTCAGCCTCACCATGAGGAAATGAAGAAACTGTCCCTAAAGCACGTCTCCACACCCCACATCTGGCTCGACCCACAGTGGTAGCGTCTTGGAATATAATGAGGCCATTTGGTTCTTCCTTCATTCTGGATGGTGCTAAGCGTACTCATAATGTATGGCTCGGTCTAAGTTTCTTTTTTCTGTTGTTAAGGAAAGTAACTTAAAAGAGAAAGGATTTATTCAGGCTCCCAGTTCAGGGGTACATCATGGTGAGGCAGTCAAGATCACAGCTGACAGAAGAGCTGCATCCACAATGGATGTTCGTTGTGGTCACACTGCATCCACAGTGACCACAACGAACACAACGTGAAGGTAATCAAGATGACATTCTGACACACACCCCCGCCCCCGCTGGGGGAATGCTCAGAGATCCATCTCCCAGGAGAATCTAGAATCTGTCAACCTGACAATGTGAACTGTGACAGTATCACCACTGTGTGTGTTGTGCTGGCGATGAAATCTAGGTCCTTGTCTTGTTAGCTAAGTGCTCTACTCCTGACCTATATACCCCCGAGTCCTTATTTTATCCTGTTTTAGAGTCCTTATTCCATTGAGACACAGTCTGTCTCAATAAGTAACCCAAACCAGCCTCAAGCTTGCAATTCTCTTACCAAAGTCTCCCAAGTGCTAAGACTGCATATGTCAACCACCATCCCTCTCCCTGTTCCCTCCAACTTAGAGAGAACCACGGCTCAGAAAGATGAATGAACTTTCCCAGGGTTGCACAGCAAGCTCATCAGATCAGCGTACATCACAGGGCTCTCAACCGTTCTGAAGGTCTGTGTGAGTCCAAGTTTTTTGTCTTTGTCTTATATTTATATGAAGCAAGGTGTCACTCTATAGCTCAGGTTTGTATGGAAGTTACCATGTAGCTCAGGATGACCTGACCTCTAATACAAGACAATCCTCCTGCCTCAGCTTCCTGTTGGTGAGGGTTATAAGTGTGAACTACCATGCCCAGTCTCATTGCAAGTTTTCTTTCAAGGCCACATTTGGTGATGCACATTTAATAGTAACAAGCCTTCAGAAATCATTTCTGAATGTATGCGTTTATGTTTTACAGTTAGGAAATTTGGGGGCCATAGGTGAGCTGTGGCACACTTGTATCCATCCATAGGCATACACGTGCATTTGTAAATGTAACTTCTTATGGGAAGTTTCTGATGGCTGTGGTGGCCTATACCTACAATCCCAGCATTTGGATTCTGAGACAGGAGTATAGCTCCAGGCTTGGGGCCAGATGTGATTATATGAGTTCTAGAATAGCCTAGGCTTCCAAGTGAAACTGGCTCAAAGCAGAGGGCAGTGAAAACAGCCTCTTCTTGATGGAAAGCACAAGATTCATCTGCAATACACATTGAGCACTTGGAAACTGGTGGGGATGGGAAAGCGACTCACTACAAAGCACTTGGTGGGCCCCCATGCCTGCCAGTTCCAGGCCTGCTGGAGAGCCCCAAGCCTTGCCCCTACTGGTCCTTGGGGAGCCCTCCACCCACTTAGGGTTCCCAGCCAAAGCCACTTCCTCAGCCTCAATTGAGCTCTGCATTTTCCTGGAAGCTAGCCTACTTCCCAGCTGTGGTTTTTGCCTTATTGTGATGGAGCCAACCCACACTCTGAGGGGTGAGCCTGTTTCTTTGCTGCCTTCCTAAAACAGCCTGAGTTAAAATCCCACCCTACGTCCAAGAGGCCCACCAGATCTGAGTGTGATCTATAGGACTACAGACTCAACTACTTTCCAGCTTGGTGGCCCTGAGCCCCTCACTGCCCCCTGAGGGTTTGTTTCTTCTCCTCCCCAGTGAGGATTAAGTGGTACCAATGTCAGAGATATGGTGTGTGTGTGTGTGTGTGTGTGTGTGTGTGTGTGTGTGTGTGTATCTGTCGCTGAATGGCTCAATATACACAAAGGCCTCAGAATAGATTGACATGAATGTGGTTCCCAGTAAACATCTGCTGCCTCTATACCTCTGAGCAGTATCTCTTTCTGCTTCAGTTTTTCTATCTGTAAAGTGGGGATAGTACTGGTCCTGTTTCAGGATGCTAAGAAGCCTATAAGGAACTTGATACTTGAAAAGAGCCTGGCATGGGTGGATATTTGACAAAGCATTAACAATTATTAAATTAAAAGCCTTAGAAAAACTGCCTGAGGGGGCTGGAGAGATGGTTCAGCAGTTAAGAGCACTGACTGCTCTTCCAGACATCCTGAGTTCAATTCCCAACAACCACATGGTGGCTCACAACCATCTATAATGGGGTCCAATGCCCTCTTCTGCTGTGTCTGAAGACAGCTACAGTGTACTCATATACATAAAATAAATAATCTTAAAAAGAAAGAGCTGGTGAGATGGCTCAGCGGGTAAGAGCACTGACTGCTCTTCTGAAGGTCATGAGTTCAAATCCCAGCAACCACATGGTGGCTCACAACCACCCGTAATGAAATCTGATCTGATGCCCTCTTCTGGTGGTCTGAAGACAGCTACAGTGTACTCATTTATAATAATAAATACATCTAAAAAGAAAACAAAAAAAGAAAGAAAGAAAGAAAGGAAGGAAGAAAGAAAGAAAGTCTGCCTGAGAAGATGAACTTCCCATAAGCAGCAAAGCTGGAATAACGTCACCAGTAGCTCCGTGTCTGGCAGAGCCTCTGGACCAGCATTGTGGTGGCCACAGGGAGTCCTGGCAGAGGAAGGAGGGTGTCAGTAGGGAGGTTGGATACTTGGCAATGGAGGGCAGGTGGCAATGGTGGGGTGGGGCTGGGTGGGGCCTCTTGGAATCTGCACTAGTGGGTGGGACAGGGACACAGTGGCCATCTGGCCATGAGCTCAGCAAGCCCCTCCCCTCTCAGCCCCAATTCTCACCTTCTCATGGGGCCATGATGTATGGATGACTCCAAGAACACGTAGCAGGATGGACTGTTAGGGTGGCCTGGAAGCCTGGCCAGGCGTGAGGAGAAGTGTTTAGACAGCTCAGACAAGGGCCTTCCTAGGCACCTTGGTTGCACAGCAGCTGCTCAGTGTCCCCAGTGGAATAGAAGGAGACAAGCTTCCTGGCTAAGGGGCCAGTATGGTCCCCCATGCCCCTGGCCTGCAGGTACGCACCACCCTCTGCAGAGACTCCCGGGCCAGCCTCTGCCCAGCTGACCTCTGGATGTTATAATGGTGCTCGTTAGGTCCTCACTTCAGGCTCTGGGACTTTCCCCAAGAGACTGGCTCTCTTTCTAGTGCTAGACTTCAGACTTCTTCCACAGAGGCCCTGGGGACCTGGCACAGGCCGGGCTGACATTGATTTATAGCCTCAACAGTTGGCACTTCCTGGGAGAAGCTCTAAAATGCACAGCTGGCTGTGGGTAGCACCTACCCTGTTGACTTGGGCCCTGCTATCCCTCCTTAGGGCAGCCTTCCTGTGCCTCCCCCAGCATCACAGCAGATGGTGAGCCCAGCTACCAACAGCCCCAGCTCAACGCATTTGCTCAGGAAAGAAGCACTGGTTCAGGGATCTGAAGACCGGGATTTTGTCTCTTTGTGACCTTGGGCTACCTTCCCACATCAGAGACGGCCTTACCCTGCTTCCTGTGGGTCCTGGATAGAGAACAAGCATGTGTAAGAACCCCTGCCCCCCTGTGCGTGTGCATGTTCAGGCATGTCTGTCTGAGTTGTGCATACCCTACCCCTTCTATTCAGTTTTCTGAGGCAATGTGTAATGTAGCTCAGACCTGTCTCACATTCGGGAGGTGACTTGAAGGTCCTGACCTCCCTACTTCTGCCTCTTGTTTATCTTTGTAATTGTGGGGATGGAACCCCAGACATTGCCAATGTTCTCTTCCTGAACCCCATCCTGGCCCCAGCCAATATACCTCATTTGGAGACAAAGGTCATACTATACAATTCCAGCTCGCCTGAAACTCATCATACAAACCAAACTTCTGTTGATCTTTTTCTTTTCTTTTCTTTTCTTTTTTTAATTTACTATTTACTTTATGTACATGAGAACACTGTACCTGTCTTCAGACACACCAGAAGAGGGCATTGGTTGCTGGGAATTGAACTCAGGACCTCTAGAAGAACAGTCAGTGCTCTTAACCACTGAGCCATCTCTCCAGCCCACTTTGTGTGTGTGTGGGGGGGGCGGTGTTGAGACAGGGTTTCTCTGTATAGCCCTGGCTATCCTGGAACTCACTCTGTAGACCAGGCTGGCCTCAAACTCAGAAATCTGCCTGCCTTTGCCTCTCAAGTACTGGGTTTAAAGGTGTGTGCCACCACAGCCCGGCTGAGACTGTTTCAATAATATATCTTAGGGAGGCTTGAACTCTAGATCTTCCTTTTCCACCGCCTGGGCGCTGTGACACCATGCCCAGACCTAAAGCAATAATTGGAAATCCCAAAAAGTCTGGGGATAATATTTGTACTATTCCATACCACTACACCACTGCCGGGCTCCAGCCCACTGTTAATTGGTTTCAGTGCTTGGATTACAAGTGCTGTACCTAGCCATGCAGTGGTGGCGCATGCCTTTAATCCCAGCACTTGGGAGGCAGGCAGGTTTCTGAGTTGGAGGCCAGCCTGGTCTACAGAGTGAGTTCCAGGACTGCCAGGGCTACACAGAGAAACCATGTCTCGAAAAACAAAACAAAACAAAACAAAAAACTTAAGTGCTGTACCTATGTGTTCCCATTCTTTTTTTTTTTTTTAAAGATTTATTTGTTTATTTTAGTCAGGCAGTGGTGGCCCACGCCTTTGATCCCAGCACTTGGGAGGCAGAGGCAGGCGGATTTCTGGGTTCAAGGCCAGCCTGGTCTACAGAGTGAGTTCCAGGACAGCTGGGGCTACACAGAGAAACCCTGTCTCGAAAAGCCAAAAAAAAAAAAAAAAAAAAAAAAAAAAAACCAAAAAATAAAAACCAAAAACCAAAACCAAAACCAAAAACCAAAAAACAACAACAAAAAAAGATTTATTTTATTTATTTTATGTGTATGAGTACACTGTAGCTGTACAGATGGCCATGAGCCATCATGTGGCTGCTGGGAACTGAACTCAGGAACTCTGCTTGCTCTGGCTCTGCTCGATGCGGCCCTGCTCACTCCTGTGTAATACACTGTGGCTGTCTTCAGACGCACCAGAAGAGGGCATCAGATCTCATCACGGATGCTTTCGAGCCACCATGTGGTTGCTGGGATCTGAACTCAGGACCTTCGGAAGAGCCGTCAGTGCTCTTACCTGCTGAGCCATCTTGCCAGCCCGTGTTCCCATTCTTTAGTCCATGAATGTGGGAGGCCAGGAGGCCAGGAACTCAGGCTGGGTTGGTGCTGCTTTGAGGCAAAATATCCCCTTTGGCTCAATATTTTACTCTTAAGGCCTCCAGCTGCTCTGAAGAGACCTACTCGCCCACTCACGAGGAGTAATCTTTATATCAGGTGGAGATGTTGACTTAGGCACATGAAGAGCACAGGGCCAAACTGTATTAGTGTTTGATTGGATAACCAGTCACCACAGCCTGGTCTACTTGATAATGAGACCAGCCAATATATCTACAGTTTCACACTGAAACTGGGGCTTCGAGCAGTGATATTCACAGCACACCTTTAATCCTAGCAGTCAGGAGGCAGGGGCAGGTGGATTTCTATGGATGTGAGGTCACCCTGGCCTACACAGAGAGTTCCAGGACAGCTAGGGCTAACAAAATGAGATCCTGTCTCAAACAAAGAAGAAGAAGAAAAAAAAAAGGAATAAACAGGCCAGTGCAGAAATGTACATTTTTTTGTTGCTGACATCTTCAAAATGTTTTAAATTACATTTTCTAGTCAGGCACGGTGGTGCACACCTTTAATCCCAACACTAGGGAGAGAGGCAGAGGCAGGTGGATCTCTGTGAGTTTGAGGCCAGCCTGGTCTACATAGTAAGTTTCAGGACAGCCAGGGCTATTACACAAGAAACCCTGTCTCAAAAAACCAAATTGGTAGGTAGGTAGGTAGGTAGGTAGGTAGATATAGGAAGCTGATGCAGGAGGATCAGTTGTTCAAGGCAAATCTTGCTAACTGAGTGAATTTGAGTTCAACCTGCACTATGTAAGAACCTATCTGAAGAAGTAAAAACAAGAGCTGGAGAAGTAGCTCAGTGGTTAAGAACACTGACTGTTCTTCCAAAGGTCTTGAGTTCAAATCCCAGCAATCACATAGTGGCACACAACCATCTGTAATGAGATCTGACGCCCTCTTCTGGTGTGTCTGGTGTGTCTGAAGACAGCTACAGTGTACTTAGATATAATAATAAATAAATCTTAAACCCTCTCTGGGTGGGTTGTGCCCCTGCCCATGAATGTCCACCAGTGCCTGTCCCTTACTCATTAAAGACCTGAACCTGGCAGTGCTCATTCTTGGTATTGACTGGAGCTCAGTCGCCTCAGTGCACTAGAACGTGGGCGAGGCCTTTGCCTGAGAGCAGGGATTGCAGTCCCAGGGCTGCAACCCACACTGAGAGAGTGGGGTGCTGGTCAGATCCCTGAGCTTCTTGGGTTCCCTGTGGTATCTGTGTCATTTTTCTACCCAAACAGGAAAACCATCCTAAAAATAATAGATAAATAAATAACACTAAGTTTCTAGGCCAGGGGAGTTGACTCTCAGAGCCCGAGCAGGCAAGGCTGGTGGCTTGAGTCTGCAGATCCAGCTCTTGGGAGGCTGAGTGGGAGGATCACAGTTCAAGCCAAAATGTGACCTCTGTGAGATTCCATCTCACAAACAAAGAAACAGGGCTGGGGATGTAGCTGGCGCCACAGAGTACTGGGTAAGCACAGGAAGCCCCTGTTAGATCCTCAGCCACACGTTTATGTGTGGGGTGCACATTTGTAATCCTGACACCCGTGAGGTGGAGGCAGAGGGATCCAAAGCACAAGGTCACTGAGGGAAGTATGGGCTATCAGAGACTTGTCTTAGGGTACATTCACCCTGCCCCCTCCCCCCCATGAAAGAAAAAAGAGACATTGATGGAGGAAGGGAGGAAGAGAGAGAGAACAGTGAGATGAATCTGAGCCACACTGGACAGAGAGAGAGACAGACAGACAGACAGCGATGAAATGAATCTGAGTCACACTGGACAGAGAGAGAGGCAGACAGACAGACAGCGATGAAATGAATCTGAGCCACAGTGGACACAGAGAGAGAGAGAAAGAGACAGACAGACAGACAGACAGACAGACAGACAGAGATGAACTGAATCTGAGCCACACTGGACAGAGAGAGAGAGAGAGAGAGAGACAGACAGACAGACAGACAGACAGACAGACAGCAATGAAATGAATCTGAGCCACAGTGGACACAGAGAGAAAGAGAGAGACAGACAGACAGACAGACAGACAGACAGACAGACAGACAGGGATGAACTGAATCTGAGCCACAGTGGACAGCTCTGAGGTTGGGACGCTGTAGTGGTGCTGTTTCTCTTTAAATTGTTTACATTAATTTATTTTAGGTGTATGAGTGTTTTGCCTGCATGGATATATGTGCACCATGAGGTCTTCAGGAGAGGGTTTCAAATCTCCTGGAGCTGGATGGAGTTTTGGATGGTTGTGAACCACTACATGGGTGCTTGGAGTTGAATCCAAGTTCTCTGACCTACATCTCCTGCTTCTGGTCTCTCTTTTACAAGGTCAAGCCTGCCTTAGGACAGTTTTTTGGTTTGATTTTGCTATTGTTTGTTTTTGAGACAGGTCTTCCTGGCTGACCTGGAAACTTACTATGTAGACTAGGCTGGCCTCAAACTCAGAGATCCACTTACCTCTGCCTCCTGAGTGCTGGGATTAAAGGCATGTTTCCTCTGCTACAAGACAACTTTTTTCCCCCTTCCCTTCTCCCTATTTTTCTTTTAAGATTTATTTATTTATTTTATATAAGTACACTGTAGCTGTCTTCACACACCCCAGAAGAGGGCATCAGATCTCATTATGGATGGTTGTGAGCCACTATTGGTTGCTGGGAATTGAACTCAGAGTCTCTGGAAGAGCAGTCCATGTCTTAGTGTCTTATCCGATGAGCCATCTCTCCAGCTCTCCAGTTCTCCCTTCTCCCTCTTGCTCTGGTCCTGCTTGCTCTGGGCCCAGCTCGCTCTGGCCCATAGGGTTTTTTTGTTTGTTTTTCATTAGGGATGATTGTGAGCCACCATGTGGTTTCTGGGATTTGAACTCATGACCTCCCTCCGGAAGAGCAGTCAGGGCTCTTTTTTTTTTTTTTTTTAAGATCTATTTATTATTATAAATGAGTACACTGTAGCTATCTTCAGACACACCAGAAGAGGGCATCAGATTTCATTACGGGTGGATGTGAGCCACCATGTGGTTGCTGGGATTTGAACTCATGACCTTCCGAAGAGCAGTCGGTGCTCTTACCCACTGAGCCATCTCGCCAGCCCCAGTCAGGGCTCTTAACCACTGAGCCATCTTACCAGTCCGCAAGACAACTTTTTTTGTTTGGTTGGTTTGGTTTTTTGTTTGTTTGTTTGTTTTTGGAAGTTGGGTCACTTCTCTCATTTATGAGTCCCAGGGATCAAACTTAAGTCCTCATCAGGCTTTGGGGGAAATGCCTTAACCTGCTAAACCATCTTGCTAACCCTAGATCCATTTTAGGGAGCAACCTTTAACCCAAGAGGTTCAGAAGCTGAGACTCGGGGAGCAAAGGGAGGTTTCCAGAAGGTTCTTCAAAGAAGGCATGTGCCATTTACAGTTACCTGGAGGAATCCTCCCACAGAGGAACAGATGCCCCCAGTGGCCCCAAGGTAGGGAGCCACCTTCTGCAGTGCCCTCTGCTTTAACTTGTGAGCACTTAAAGTTCCACCAGAATTTGTTCTACAGTAGTATTATCCATGTATCTTCTGTTTCACCCTTCATGCTTACATAAGTGTGTGTGGTATGTACATGTGCTCGTGTAGTTGCACACACAAATGTATAGTGGCTTGTGATGGTCTGAATGAGAAATGTCCCCTGTAGGTTCACGTACTTGAACACATCAGAAAAGTAGTTAAGCACAAGCCAGCCAACATCACCCTCCGTGGGACTGCGGTACTTCTTGGCTGTGTGTTTCTCAGTCAGAGATGAAGCAGCATGGCAGGGTGGGAAGCAGGGGTTGGTGGGGAGGGGGAGTGGGGGGGAAGCAGGGGTTGGTGGGGAGGGAGAGTGGGGGGTGCTTAGCTCATTGTGGTTGTTTCCAACTCTGGGCACTGGGTTCTGGGTTGTAGAAGAGCCGGCTGAGCCAGGAAGTAGTGTCACATGTCTTTAATCCCAGCACTTGGGAGGCAGAGGCAGGAGGATTTCTGAGTTTGAGGCCAGCCTGGTCTACAGGGTGAGTTCCAGGACAGCCAGGGCTACACAGAGGAACCCTGTGTCAAACAACAACAAACTAAACTGAATTAAACTTTTTCCTCCCAAGTTGCTTTCAGTCATTGTGATTGCTGTTCTTAGTTGTCAACTCAACTACATCTGAACTTAACTAAAACCCAAAAGGCTACACATACTTGGTAGGGATTTTTAATTGTTCTTAATTAGATCATTTGAAGTGGGAAGACTCACTTCTAATCCAGGTCTTTGAGGTAGGAAGATCCGCCTTTAATCTGGGCCACACCTTCTGCTTGCTCCCCCTCCCTCCTCCCTTCCTCCTTCCCTCTCTCCCTCTACCTCTCTCCCTCCCTCTCCTCTCTCTCTCTCTCTCTCTCTCTCTCTCTCTCTCTCTCTCTCTCTCTCTCTCTCTCTCTCTGTCTGTCTTCTTGCTCTTGCTACCAATTTTATTGCTAGCATTCCCTGGCATTAGAACCCACTTCTTCAGTATTCTGGCATATACTGAAGATCAGCTGAGACATCCAGCTTTGTGGACTGAACAGCTACTGGATTCCTTTCATTGATAGACAGCCATTGTTGGACCATAGTTTGTAAACCACTTTAATAAATCATATATGTATATATCATATAAATATAGATTATATAGTAGATAAATACACTCAGTAGTTCTGTTACTCTAGAGAACCCTGTCTAATATAGTCACAGTCATTGTCACAGCAGAAGAAATTTAATGAAGACAGCAAGGCTGCCATGGGTGTGTCAGGTTATCTCATGCTTGCCCACTGTTCACATTGGCCCTGCTCTAACCTGAGGTCCTAAGAGGGCAGATGGAGGGCAGCAGCCTGGTTTAGCATTTTGGATTAGTTAGGGTTCTCTGTGCCTTATCTTTCTTAAGTGCCTCCCATGGGCCCATGCAGAGTCTTTTCACACCCAAGAACCCACTTCGATCTTACAACCTTCCTGGGAGATGAGGGACATCACCCCACCTCACAGATGGAGAGAGTAATAGCAGAGGCCAGGCCGAATGCCTGGGTTCTGCAGGTGAGGGGTGGCAGAACCAGATGCGGATGAGGGCAGAGAGTCTCCCGAAGCCCAGCTGTTCTCAGAGGAGCTTATCCAGGCAGTGGCAGCTGTTAGTACCCGTCAGGACTTTATCCAGAAAAGTCAGAGTAGGTTGGGTGGACGTCCTGGGGACCGTGACTTTCTATACTCATGTAGGAAATGCCTGCCCACAAAGAGCCTGGGGATCTTGACTTTGGATCTGCTCTGATGCCAAGCCATAAGCAGGGACAACTGCAGCCCCTGAGTAGGGGTGAGGGAAGATTGAGGCTGGGGGTAGGGTTCTGTGCAGATAGGAGTACGGAGGCCTCCCATGCAAGAGGAGAATAAGGTTTCTGTCCTGCCCCAGTTGGAATGAGGGCTCTGGAGCCAAACAGTGAGGGCTAGGTCAGAGCCAGCCAACCTTTGGCACGTGAAGTGCCACCCTGCATTCATGGCAGCTAATCTCAGAGATATTCATCCCGCTAGCAGGCAGACACTCTGAAAGCCTTGACTGTTTCTGCCTCCTGGGGTCTCTGCAGGAATGCCAGGGGTCAGCAGACATAGGCAGAGTTCAGGCTGGTGGAAAGCAGGGGGCGGGCAGCGTCTGGGCACTGCCCGAGGCCAGATGGAGTCTTTGTGCTCTGTGCCCTGGGAACGCTCTCAACCCTGCAGACTGTCCACTGAAGAGAACTGGCAGACGCCAGGCCAGGCCAGGGCCTGATCTCTCTGTAATGTCTGGGCCAAGCAGAGTAGGAGTGCCTTCCTGGACACTCATTGCCACTGCTTTCTGAAGGTGCAGACAGCGGCCTCCAGATCCACCTTGCCAGACCCTGTCTATACAACAGTCTTTAAAATGGGGGTACCTGAATGTGGTGGTCACATAATAAATGGGAGTGCATGGATACTTACTGCTCTAACTGTCTTCCAGGGAAGGACACTTTATGGTCAGTTCTCTTTCCACCCGCATAGGTTCCAGGGATTGGACATGTGTCACCAGGTTTGTGCAGCAAGCACTTTTATCCACTGAGTCACCTGGCCAGCCTGTTGTATGTTGTATGTGATTTTATTTTATTTTATTTTACTGAGACAGGATTTCTCTGTATAGCCCTGGCTGTCCTGGAACTCACTCTGTAGACCAGGCTGGCCTCAAACTCAGAAATCTTCCTGCCTCTGCCTCCCAAGTGCATGCACCACCACTGCTCAGCTATGTGTGACTTTTTTTTTTTAAGATTTATTTATTATTATAAATAAGTACATTGTAACTGTCTTCAGACTCACCAAAAAAGGGCTTCAGATCTCATTGTGGGTGGTTGTGAGCCACCATGTGGTTGCTGGGATATGAACTCAGGACCTTCAGAAGAACAGTCAGTCAGTGCTCTTACCTGCTGAGCCATCTCACCAGCCCCTGTATGTGATTTTTTAAGACAGGGTTTCATAGAGCTTATGCTGAGCCCACTGTATAGCTAAGGATAATGTTGATATCTTGATCTTCTTGCCTCCACTTCCAGGGATTTACCATCTCCTGCAGCTCCCCCAGCCTCTCCTGCAGTTCCCCCAGCCTCTCCTGCAGCTCCCCCAGCCTCTCCTGCAGCTCC
>NW_022196897.1:26700115-26700346 GCF_008632895.1 Mastomys coucha | reverse complement strand
CCTAGCCTCTCCTGCAGCTCCCCCAGCCTCTCCTGCAGCTCCCCCAGCCTCTCCTGCAGTTCCCCCAGCCCCACCTGCAGCTCTCCCAGCTTCCTGGCCAGCTCTTTCTTGACATGCTGCTCTGACTGCAGTGCACTGGTAATCTCCATGTTCTCATTGGTCTGGACAGAAAGCAGCAGTCAGTAAGACCTAATGTGGCAGGGGTCCCCAGATTTGCATGTGTACTCCCTC
>NW_022196897.1:26699040-26700013 GCF_008632895.1 Mastomys coucha | reverse complement strand
ACACCATAGGACTCTGGATGGAGAGGTGCTTTCACCACTACTACCTCATGTGAGGTGGACAGCCCCCCCTTGAGAGTGCTGACCAAAAGGGGTGAGTGTGTTCCCTGGGAGCAAGGAGGGCGTGCAGGCTCTGCACCAGCCTGAGGAAGCTCTGCAGCTCAGCCAGTAGCTCCTTCAGTTCGCAGTTCTGAGACAGCGCTCTGCTGATGGTGGTGCAGGCAGGCATTCTGCGTGCTCTCCAGGATCTGCTTGTGTTCCTCTGCCTGCTTGCTCCAGGGTTGGCCCTTCCTGGTTTAGGTGACTCAGGCTCTCATTGTCCTGCACCTGGGGCCACAGCTGTCTCCAGTTTCTCCTGCAGCTGCTCAGGCTCTCCCTGCAGAGGGCCCAGCTGGAGGCTCTGGGGATAGCAGCTCCTCTGAGAAAGGAAGCAGGTACAGGCTTCTCAGACTCCATCATGAGTCAGGCTTCCCGCCCCAAGCTTTGGCTTCTTTTCTGTCAGGGTCTTACATAAGATAAGCGGTAAGCGTTTCAAACCACGATATACAGTTCTGTGATGCTAAGTCATCTTCAGGGGGTAGCAGTAGGTAGGCATGCTGTCCTGCTCTGCACAGAGGGACACATGCTCAGAGAGATGATAAGGCCTGTCACCTGGTCGGTCCTGGCAGAGACCCTTGACCCCCCGTTACAATGCACTTACACTCACCCTTCCCCTCAGCCCCTGCCCTGCAGGGCAACGGAAGCCATCTCCATGGCCCTTGAACCCACTCCTGCTCTCAGGTCACCCTTGACCTACTCACCCATCTGACTCCTAAGTGTGGCCAAGCTGGTCTCCAGCTCTTGTACCTGAGTTCTCTGTGCTCCTTCACTTCCTTCAGTGTGTGCACCTGCCCAAGGCACAGGGGGTGCTGGAGATCCTGGGCACCATCCATCCCCAGTCCCACCTCTGCAAAACCAAAGCCCCTAACCCCTCAGC
>NW_022196897.1:26661039-26697746 GCF_008632895.1 Mastomys coucha | reverse complement strand
ACAGCTCCAGCTTGAGGGCATCTCGCTCTTTGGTTAGGTCCTTGTTATACTGCAAATAGAGAAAGCTGAGTCTGGACCTGGCCGGCTGAAGCAGCAGCTGGCATACCACCAACGGCCCCAGTGATATTCTGAGGTGATGTTTCCTCTTCCTAATCACACCTGGCATTCTCCCAAGGCATCTCTACATTTCTAAGTCTCATTTGTGATTCTGTGCATTTGTTTTGAGATGGGGTCTTTCTATGCAGCTCAGAATGGTCTTAAATGATCTGCTTTTGCCCTCTAAAGGTCCACACCACCATCCCTAACCTTCAGAGGATTTTTGTTTTGTTTTGTTTTGTTTTGAGACATGATTTCTCTGTGTAGTCCTGACTGTCCTGGAACTCATTCTGTCTGTAGACCAGGCTAGCCTTGAACTCAGAAATTCGCCTGCCTCTGCCTCCCAAGTGCTGGGATTAAAGGTGTGCGCCACCACTGCCTGGCTTTCAGAGGATTTTTAAAAATCAAATCCAGCTGGGCGGTGGTGGCGCACGCCTTTGATTCCAGCACTTGGGAGGCAGAGGCAGGTAGGTGGATTTCTGGGTTCAAGGCCAGCCTGGTCTACAGAGTGAGTTCCAGGACAGCCAGAGATATACAGAGAAACCCTATCTCAAAAATAAAAAAATAAATAAATAAATAAATAAATCAAATCCAGATTGTGATATGCCTGACAATTGTTTTATCACTGAGCCACAACTTACAACTCCATGCTTTTAAAATTATGAATTATTTTTTAGGTGAAAGTTCATGTATCTCAGGCTGGTCTCAAGCTCACTATGTAGCTGAGGGTGACCTGCAACTTTTTTTTTTTAAGATTTTATTTCTTTATTCATTTTATGTATATGAGTACACTGCAGCTGAACAGATGGTTGTGAGCCTTCCTGTGCTTACTCAGTCCCTATTTGCTCCGGCCTAAAGATTTATTTATTATTATAAATAGGTACACTGTAGCTGCCTTCAGATGCACCAGGAGAGGGCGTCAGATCTCATTATGGGTAGTTATGAGCCACCATGTGGTTGCTGGGAATTGAACTCAGGACCTTCGGAAGAGCAGTCAGTGCTCTTACCCGCTGAGCCATCTAGCCAGCCCAGACCTGCAACTTCTTATCCTCAATCCTCTACCTTCTGAGTTCTGGAATTACAGACATGCACCACCACACCCCATTTATGTGTTACTAGGACCAAACCCAAGGACTTGTGCTAGCTCCACCAGGGGGCCCTTTCTAACACATCTATTAGAATAACACCACACCAGTACTTCCTGAATCCACACATCCCATGGGGAGAGGCACGGCCTTAGAGATGAGGGAGCAGAGAGGGCACTGTCCAAACATCATTTCAGAGACAAGTCCTTATAATCCTCCAAATCTATGCAAACACCACCCCTAGCTCCATTAATATGTATCATGTCTCGGGAGAATCAAAGATAAAAGCTGCTTCAGAAGTGCCTCATGTCCACCCCACGGCTCTCAGCACCTCAGGTTGAGATGATTTGGGAAGTTTCAAGCTGTGAAGTTCAGTTTCCCAGGAACTGCTCCACATTATAGATGCAGTTCATCCCAGGGAGCCTGACTTGCGACACTCTGTTTCCCAAGTAGTAGGCAGTTCAAGTGCAAAGTTCAAGATTCTGAGAAAGACTTTAGAGTCTCTCTGACTCTAAAGGGTGGAAACCTGAGGAAAACCAAGCCAACCCAAATCTGTTCCCCTGCAGCCATCAAGGCACGTTGCCAATCGTTCCCGGCTCTGAGTGTACAAGAATTGTAATTTCTCAGATCCTTTCCAACATTTATTTTATATTAATGTTGTTTGTTTGTATTAGTCTTTCTTTTTTTTCTTCCTTTCTGTGAAAGAGTACATTTAATTAAGGCATGGATAAGGGGTTATTTATAACGACAACTTAACAGTGGTACGTGGTACGCTTCTGAGAAAATGTCTCAGAAACCATTAACGGTCTGGGATTAGTCATCTGGGAGGGGTAGTACCTTATCAGCTCTATAATGGGATGCTGATGAGCCCTGTCTTGTGTGTATCTTATGCAGGTGACCACAGCTGCTCTGAGAATTTAGAAAATAGAGTGGTATGCTCTGAAGAGAGTATACATATCATTCCTTCCTTCCTTGGGCTATTATGGCATGATGGTGATGATGGTGAAGATGATGATGGTGGTGGTGGTGGTGATAATGATGATGGGGTTTTTTTGTTGTTTGATTTGTTTGTTTGTTTGTTTTTGTTTTTTCAAGACAGGGTTTCTCTGCTCATAGCCCTGGCTGTCCTGGAACGCACTCTGTAGACCATGCTGGCCTCGAACTCAGAGATCCGCCTGCCTCTGTCTCCCAAGTGCTGGGATTAAAGGGGTGCGCCACCACTGCCCAGAAACCCTGAAACCCTGAAACCCTGAACTCTTGACCCTATGCCTCCATCTCTCAGGCGATAGGATTATAGCTGTGCACAGCTATGCCTATGCAGTTATTCACAGTTATCCATGCCACACGTGGTGCTGAGCTATGCCTATGCAGTTATTCACAGTTATACATGCCTACGCAGTTATACATAGTTATAAACACAGTTTATAACACAGTTAAACACAGTTATAACACAGTTATAAACCCACAATGTGTACCTTTCTTATGATCATAAAAACAACTTCAAAATTCCACTTTTGTAATCACATGCTTGTTATAGAAAGACCTCCTGCCCTTAGTCCAGGGTGCTTCCTTCTCTTACTCTTGAGGACTCTATCAATTTGCCCCAGCCACAAAAATAATTTTTTTTTTTTTACCTTGCAATGTCTAGGTGTTAGCTCCTGATTTTCAACACCATTACACCCAAGCTCTCTCATTCTTTCTATCCCCCCCCCACCCCTTCTTGGTGTTCCCTGAACCTTTAGGGCTCAGGGTTTTAAGTCACACTGTCAGCACTTGACCAGCTGTGAATGTATCTGTAGTAACGACTGATCACTGAAAACACCCAGCTCCTTGGCCTACAGCTGGCATCAGGACTAATGAATAGGCATAAATATATTTAGAAGGTGATTTGACATAGACATACCATGTCCACTTAGCAAAACAGGAGCAGGAGATGACCCAGTATGGCCTATGACCTCTGTAGTAACAGGCTTTCAAACAGGTTTACGATATCAAACATAAATTACCTCTTGGGAAGTGGGCCTTACATCCAATCAGAGCAGTCAGCTGATCCTCAGCCATGCCTCGATTGTACCTGTAGGCGCATCCCCTGGCAGGACAAGAGTGGACTGTAGCATGCAGGTCCATAGTAAATAAGACTGTTGATGAGGAGCCCAGCAGCCTGCACAGCACCTACCGGGACTGTGAGGGTCCGACCACAGGGAGGAAGCATTCTGCTTAGTCCTCACTTGATTTCTCCACATCATGCAAACAAACTGTATACTGTGTTCAGAAACAAGGTTTACCATCTAGTTTTTGGTGGGTAACAGACAACAGTGAGAACATTTGGGAGGCCCAGGAGTGTCAATAGTGTGTGTGTGTGTGTGTGTGTGTGTGTGTGTGTGTGTGTATGTATGTGTGTGTGTGTGTGTGAGAGAGAGAGAGAAAGAGAGAGAGAGAAAGAGAGAGGTGTGTGTGTGTGTGTGTGTGTATGTGTGTGTGTGTGTGAGAGAGAGAGAGAGAGAGAGAGAGAGACATGTGCATGTGCCATGATGCATATGTGACAGAGGACAAGAAGACAATTGTGTGTGGCTAGTTCTCTCCTTTCACCTTTCCTGGCTGGGCCATCTCAGTGACCCTATTGTGAGAGGTTTTTTGTTTGTTTATTTGTTTGTTTTTGAGGCAGGGTCTCACAATATAGCTCTTGCTGGCCTAGAACTCACTATATGTAGATCAGGCTAGAGAGATCCTACTCACAGAGGTCCTCCTGTCTCTGCTTACCAAACGCTGGGATTAAAGTCATGTACTATTATGCTTGGCCAATTGCTAAGTTTTGTTTGTTTGTTTGTTTGTTTGGTTGGTTGGTTAGTTTTGTGCCACTCTGACTTTGAAATAGGATGGACTCATTTGCATTTCTGCAGCACTGTGCCAGAGTTCCCTGGTGCAACATCCTTACCACCTCTTGTTGAACTAGAGGGATCACTTTATTCTTTCACATGTGAACATCCCATGTTCCCCATGTTTTTCCCAAAGGCTTTTCTCCGGTGTGCATCTTTGGCATCTGTACAGCCTGCTTTGGGTTCACCCATCTGCATTTCTGCTTTAGTGCCAGCACGTGATATCGTTGCTATAAAGGCTCTGAAGTCAGATAGTATCATAGCGTCACTTGTCAGGTGGACACACCTGGGAGTTGCATCACCTCAGTTAATGAATTTCCTTCAATGAGTTGGCCTGTGGGCATTGTGGGATATTTGTTCACTGCTGATTGATGGAGGAGAGCCAATCCCACTTTGGGTGGTTCCCGGCCAGGACAGATTGCAGGAGAGCACAGGTCCCTGTGCTCACAGATAAGCACTAGAGACAGAATTGTTAAACACACAAGCTTTTTTCTTCAACAGAAGAAACTGACATCTGTTCACCAGGAAGGCTGGAGTGGATGTTGTTTAGTAGCTGGTGATCTGTTCTGTGGAGCCAGCCCTCACCTAAATCCCCCGACTCCTGAGCTTTGCTCTCAATCAATAGAACCCATCCTCATGAAAGAGGTCCCACATGCTTTGCAAGAGTTTGCTATGATGCTTATTTCGGGCTCTTCCTTCTAGGCCCTTATCCTGAGCATCTTCCTCCTTGGCCCTTATCCTGAGCATCTTCCTCCTAGGCCCTTATCCTGAGCATCTTCCTCCTTGGCCCTTATCCCGAGCAGTCAATAGCATTCATTCTTGTGGAAGAGGTCACAGGTACTCTGCAAAAGTCACACAAGGGATTTTCCATGCAGCCATGCCTTAAGCTTTGTTGTGATAATTGTCATGAGAAAACTTTTTTTCCCAAAGTTTTGCTGTGCTTAAATATATCAAAACAAAATAAATAAAATAAACCAAACAAAACCGCACAGGGTCAGATTCCAGAATTTTGAAACAGCTTGGCTAAGTCAGCCACTAGCCCTGGAATATATACAGAAGGTAGTTGCCAGGCAGTGATGGCGCACGCCTTTAATCCCAGTGCTTAGGAGGCAGAGGCAGGTGGATTTCTGAGTTCATGGCCAGCCTGGTCTACAGAGTGAGTCCCAGGACAGCCAGGGCTACACAGAGAAACCCTGTCTCAGAAAGAAAAAAAAAAAAAAGTAGTTGATCAAGCTGGAGGGAGCAAGCACGTCAGAAGTGTCCCTCTATGGTCTCTGCTTCAATTCCTGGCTCCAGGTTCCTGTTTGAGAGTCTGTTCTGGCTTACCTCAGTGATGGCATGTAACGAGCTGCTTTTGCTCAAGGTGTCTATTCCAGTGAGGGAGAGCACCCCAGACAGACACGGTCCTCTCAGCACTATTCTTTCTTTTCAGAATTGCTTTAGCTCCCCAGTGCCTTCAGTATTTCCTTATGCATTTTAAGATTCTATTTTTTTCCTACTTCTGTGAAGAATTGTGTGGAATTTTGACAGGGATTGTACCAAATCTGTAGACAGCTTTTGGCAAGGTTGTCATTTGTGTCATATTGATTTTTTCCCCAATTTTTCCTGTTTGTGTATGTGTCAGGCTCTGTGGCAAGCACTTCTATTGACTGAGTCATTTCATTGGCATTGTTTTTATTTATTTTGCTTTTTTGTTTGTTTGTTTTTTGGGGTTTTTTTGTTTTGGTTTTTTTTGTTTGTTTTTTTGTTTTTTTTTTTTGTTTTTTTGTTTTTTCGAGACAGGGTTTCTCTGATTAGCCCTGGCTATCCTGGAACTCACTCTGTAGACCAGGCTGGCCTCGAACTCAGAAATCTGCTTGCCTCTGCCTCCCAAGTGCTGGGATTAAAGGCATGTGCCACCACCACCCGGCATTTATTTTGCTTTTTTAAAAAAGATTTATTTATTTTATTTATATGAGTACACTGTAGCTGTCTTCAGACACACCAGAAGAGGGCATCAGATCCCATTACAGAAGGTTGTGAACCACCATGTGGGTGCTGGGAATTGAACTCAGGACCTCGGGAAGAGCAGTCAGTGCTCTTAATCACTGAGCCATCTCTTTAGCCATCTCGGTTTTTTTTGAGATAGGGTTTCTTTGCGTAGTTTTGGCTGTCCTGAAACTCACTTTGTAGACCAGGCTGGCCTCAAACTCATAAGAGATTCTTCTACCACTGCCTCCTTAGTGCCAACATATCTTTTAAAATATTTTATTATTGGCCAGGCGGTGGTGGCACACGCCTTTAATCCCAGAACTTGAGGGGCAGAGGCAGGAGGATTTCTGAGTCAACCCTGAGTTGGGTGCCCAAAGAATCCCTGGCCACGGTCACTCAGAGGTAACTGTAGGGCAAGGGCAGAGTGTCTGAGGGTTCCTAGCTGGCTGAGAAATCTTTCAGTTTCTTAGGCCATCCTCACCTTCTATGCTGCCTAAGGTCACCTCCCTACAGCTCACTCAGCAGCACCCTACCTTTATGATCATGCTGGGGTGGCCCTGCTTTCCCTACTTGGGTGTTCAAGGCCAGCCTGGTCTACAGAGTGAGTTCCAGGACAGCTAGGGTTACACAGAGAAACCCTGCCTCTGAAAAAAAAAAAAAAAAAGAAAGAAAGAAACCAAATATATATATGTATGAATGTATGAATGTTTTCCTTGCATATGTGCCTGTGACCCATATGCATGCCTGATGCCTTTGGAGACTAGAAGAGAGTGTTGAATACCCTGGAATTGGGGTTACAGACAGTTGTGAGCTACCATACAGGAATTGGGAATAGAACTCAGGTCATCTGGAAGAGCAGCCAGTGCTCTTAACCACTGAGTTTATCACTTCAAAAGTCCTTCTCCTGGTCACTTTTATTATATACCACAGATTTTGGTGTGTGCTTTTAAAGATTTATTTTATTTATATGAGTACACTGTAGCTGTCTTCAGACACACCAGAAGAAGGCATCGGATCCCATTACAAATGGTTGTGAGCCACCATGTGGTTGCTGGGAATTGAACTCAGGACCTCTGGAAAAGCACTTAATGCTCGTAACCACTGAACCATCTCTCCAGCTCCTAGGGTGTTATTTTTTTATTTTCTTTTCTTTCTTTTTTTTTTTAAAGATTTATTTATTTATTATATGTAAGTACACTGTAGCTGTCTTCAGACGCACCAGATGAGGGCGTCAGATCTCATTATGGGTGGTTGTGAGCCACCATGTGGTTGCTGGGATTTGAACTCATGCCCTTCCAAAGAGCAGTTGGTGCTCTTCCCCGCTGAGCCATCTCACCAGCCCATATTTTTTTTTTTATTTTCACTCAATTTTATGCACTTAAAATTTTTCTTCTTGATATTTTTCAGTGACTCAATCATTGTTCAATGGTGTCCTGTCTCATCTCAACAATTCTGTATATTTTCTGTAGTTCTCTTCTGGTCAATTTCTAGCTATATTCCACCATTGCCAGCTCAAATATAAGAAGTTACTTTAAGCCAGATGCTGATGGTGCATGCCTTTAATCTCCATACTAGGGAAGCAGAAGCAAGCAGATCTCTGTGAATTTGAGGCCAACCTGGTCTATAGAGAAAGTTCCAGAGCTATGTGGAGAAACCCTATCTCAAAAACAAAACAAATAAACATAAATAAATAAATAAATAAATAAATAGAAGAAAAAAGAAGAAATAGTTATAAATTTCTTTTTTTTGTTTGTTTTTTTTTTGTTGTTTTTTTAAAGATTTACTTTATTTATTTTATGTGTATGAGTACACTGTAGCTGTACAGATGGCCATGAATTATCATGTGTGTGGCTGCTGTTGAACTCAGGACCTCTGCCGGCCTGCTGGTTCCGGCCCCACTGGCTCCAGCCAGCTCCCTATGGTGTAATTCATTGCAGCTGTCTTCAGACACACCAGAAGAGGGTGTCAGATCTCATTACAGGTGATTGTGAGCCACCATGTGGTTGCTGGGATCCGAACTCAGGACCTCCGCTGAGCTATCTCACCAGCCCCATAAATTTCTTTTTTTTAAAAGATTTATTTATTTATTATATGTAAGTACACTGTAGCTGTCTTCAGACACACCAGAAGAGGGCATCAGATCTCATTACGGATGGTTGTGAGCCACCATGTGGTTGCTGGGATTTGAACTTGGGACCTTTGGAAGAGCAGTTAGTGCTCTTAGTTGCTAAGCCATCTTGCCAGCCCAATAAATTTCTTTAATTTTTTTACACTTATTAATACTTGCTATATGTCCTGGTAGATGATCTATTTTAGAGAAAATTCCATGAGCTGCTGAGAAGAAAGCATATTCTGCAGTGTTTTCATGGACTATTCTGTAGATGTTTGTTAAGTCCATGTGTATATGATGCCATTTAACTCTGATGTTTCTGTGTTCAAATTTTATTATCATAACCCCTGTATTCTGTTAGGTTAATAATCAGTAGGGTTTTGATGAGAGTAAGGTATTGAAGTCACCCATTATTGTTTTCTAGCATGATTTAGACTTTACTGTTTTGTGTATGTGTAATCTTTCCATTAGCCTGAAGAATTCCTTTCAGTATCCTCTGTGGAGCTTCATTATTGAATCATAAATTTCTTTAACCTGCTTTTATCATGGAAGTATTTCCTTTAATCTTCAAATACAACAGATAGTTTTGTTGGGTATAGTTGTCTGGTTTGGCAGCCCTGATCTTTCAGAACTTGAAATGTATTTCTCCAAGCCCTTTTGGATTTTAAAGGTTCTACTAAGAAGTCAGCTAGTATTTTTATGGGCTTGTCTTTTTTTTTTTTTTCTGAGACAGGGTTTCTCTGCGTAGCCCTGGCTGTCCTGGAACTCACTCTGTAGACCAGGCTGGCCTCGAACTCAGAAATCCACCTGCCTCTGCCTCCCAAATGTGGGGATTAAAGGCATGTGCCACCATTGCCGGGCTATGGGCTTGTCCTAATATATGACTTGATGTATCTCTTCTGCAACTTCCAATATAATTTTTTAATTTAGTGTTTTAACTGTAATATGATGTATGTTTCTTTTCTAGTCTTGGTGTTCTATATGCCTCTTATAAACAGGGTGGGCATCTTTTTCTCCAGATTCTTGGAGTTTTCTGCTATGATTTAAAAAACAAAAACAAAAACGCCAATGTTATGGTTGATTTTCTTTTTTTTTTTTGAAACAGGGTCGCATTATATATGTAGCTTTGACTGTCCTAGAACTTACAGAGATCTTCCTGCCTCTGCCCACTGAGTGCTGGGGTTAAAGACGTGTTACTATGCCTTACTTTAAAGATTTGTTGTTGTTGTTGCTTTGTTTGAGACAGGGTTTCTCTGTATAACCCTGACTGTTTTGGAACTTTCTCTGTGGACCAGGCTGGCCTTGAACACACAGAGATCTGCCTGTCTCTGCCTCTGGAGTGTTAGAATTAAAGGCATGTTCCACATGCCAGACTTTTTTTTTTTTTAAGTGTGTATATGTGGGTGGGTATGTGTATGTGCCCTTTGAGGTCAGAGAATTCAAATACCCCTGAAGTTGAAGTTGCAGTCAGTTGTGAGATCTAATATCAAGAGGTGTCCAGATTTGAAGATTAAATCAAGCTGATTATAGTAATGACAGTTTAGAAGGGGACTGTATCAAGAGGAGCCAGGGAGGATATAGAAGTCCAGTTTGGGGCCCCAGAACCCAAAAGTCAAGCCTGAGTTGGGTGCCCAAAGAATCCCTGGCCACGGTCACTCAGAGGTAACTGTAGGGCAAGGGCAGAGTGTCTGAGGGTTCCTAGCTGGCTGAGGAGTCTTTACTCCCTAGATGCCTAGGATCTAATACACCTTAGAAGAAGCTTAATCTCTGGCCAGAGCTTTGTGGCCTCAGTCAATTTGCTCTGCCTCACTTTTCCCAACACGGACACCCAAGTAGGGAAAGCAGGACCACCCCAGCATGATCCTAAAGGTAGGGTGCTGCTGAGTGAGCTGTAGGGAGGTGACCTTAGGCAGCATAGAAGGTGAGGATGGCCTAAGAAACTAAGTCAATTGGTTAATGAGAAATAGTAAGAGTTAAGAGACCTTGATCAGGAGCAATGGATGGAATTGATCACTGCTGAGTACACAGCCAGGACCAATCTACAGCTTAACAGAGGAGGGTGGGGGTCTCTCTAGATAGAAGCCCTATTATCTTGAATGTGTTCATTGCTTATTGCTAGCTACCTGACCGAACTGAGGCAACTGTCCATCCTGAGTTCTGGACCCAGCGGTGCCTCAGAAGACCCCAACAGATCATTTTAGCCCAGGATGTCAGCCACAGAGCTCAGGAGGTGGGTGAGGAGCATACAGCATGAGGTGTATCACTTCACAGCCTTTTCCCTCCTCAGGCCTCTCTGCCCAGACTCTGACCCACCACTTCACAACAGGTTCTTTGCACAGTTCCCACAGTGCAAACACCAGCTTTAAAGGCTCCTGCCCCATCATGACAGTTCAGGTGATGCCCTGGTAACTGAATTCCAGCCCAGCGCTTCCATAACCCCTTCGGTCAATAGATCCTCATCATTCCTTCTATAGGGTTTCTCCCCAGGACAGAGTCAGGACTTGCTTTGGGGGAGGGGTCCAGTCTCTCCTGAATATGTCTGCCCCACCCACTCCCTTCCCTTCTTCATGATTACCCTGCTACTCCTTCCTGCTCAGAAGCTGAGGCCTCTTCAGCCACCTCTGCTCCCAGCATTCCCTCTACTCCCAGCCCTGCTGGTTTTTAGTCTGGCATATAGTTCTCCAAGGAATCTCAAGGGATCTCTTCCCTTCCACTCCTTTGGTTACTATCTTCTTTGGCCAACTCCCTAAAGTACTCAGTCTCTTACCCACCCCCTTTCTCCAAAGGTCTGTGTGCTAGCATAGGGGAAAACAGGATTGACTCTGGTGGACCTCCAAGCCAGTAAACTGCTGGATACTGGTTTATGAACAGGCAGAGACCATGGTGCTGAAGCCAAATTTAGAGCTCTGCCTTGAAGGACAGCCTCTGTGAGAAGGTGGCATTTCAACAGAAGCAGAATGCCCCAAGTGGGGCAGGATGTGTAGGTGTCTTAGTCACTGAGTTATTACTGTGGAGAGACTGTGGAGAGGTTTGGTCTGTTGCTGTGTGTTGTAATGCTAAATTCTACACTGGAAGGTTTAGGCTTATTAGCAAGCTTGTTTACAAGCTTTTGTCGTGCAAACCTTGTTGCTTGATCTAAAAACTATTGGTTAAATAAAATTGGCTACAACCAGTTACTGGAGGGATTAGAGGTGGGTGGGTTTGGAGTGACCTGGTTGGAGGAGGAGAGATTAGGAGAAGAGGAGGATGAAGAAGGAAAGAGAGGAGGAAGCCACCACAAGGGGAGATGGACCATGAGCACATAGCCAGGAGTAAGACCAAGTATCTGGAGTACACCTCTGGGCCAGCAGTTAGATAAGAGATTAGGCGTTACATTCCAGGGGGCTGGAGAGATGGCTCACCGACCGCTCTTCCGAAAGTCCTGAGTTCAAATCCCAGCAACCACATGGTGGCTCACAACCATCTGTAACGAGATCTGATGCCCTCTTCTGGTGAGTCTGAAGACAGCTACAGTGTACTTACATATAGGAAATAAATAAATCTTAAAAAAAAAAAGAGTTATATTCCAGTAATTGTCAGAGCCAAATAAAATAAGCATATTCTGAGTCTCATCTGTAAGCTAGTCTTTCTTCCACCCTTCTCCACCTTTTTTCTTCCAACCTTTTCACCCCCTAACTGTAGATATGAGAGGGAAAAAAAGGATAGAGAAGAAAGGAGAGAGATCCCTGAATAAAGTTCAGGGCCAGAAAGGGGGTGATGTTATCATTAGATACTTCCTGCTGATTAGGGCTTATTGAGTTCCTTGGGGCAAGTTTGATCTTTGCTAGCAGGATATCTAACTTCTTCTTCTTCTTCCTTCTTTGCTCATGACTACTTAACAACTACAACAATAACCAACAACCTACCCCACATCTTTGGGCCCTAGCATTCATATCCATTCTAAAAAGTTCCCAGAATTCCAAACATCATACAACTGCAGCTGGCAAAATCATGCCTCTGCTAGAGCATGAGGTAAATCATAGTCAGCTGCTCATGAAAATCTGAAGCAGTGACACATCCCACATCTGAGGTTAAATTTTAACATATTCTTATATTTCTGCATTTTTTTTTAAAGAGACCAAAATTCCAGAGGCTTGGTCCATCATAAAGTGGAGCATGACAGCATGCAGGCAGGCATTTGAGCAGTAACTGAGAGTTACATTCTGAAACACTGGCAGGAAGAGAGAGGCAGATAGACAGAGACATCCCCTGATCCTTCTAATCCTTTTAGTGCCAATTCCTGGTGATCAAGCAGTCAGTATATGAGCCTTATATTCAAATATTTTTTTTAATGATTTATTATTTACTTTTATGTTATGTGTATTGGTACTTTGCCTGCATGTATGCATGGATATTGAATCCCACGGTGCTGGAGATAACAGATAGTTCTGAGCAGTCATGTGGGTTCTGGGAATTGAACCCAAGTCCTCTAGAAGAGCAGCCAGTGCTCTTAATCTCTGAGCCATCTCTCTAGGCCACTCTTATTAAATATCCACAGTAGATGTAGGTATGAGTTGACGGAAAGGTCTTGCTGGCCAGAATCTTGGGTCACAGAAGAAGAGGCAGTGGTGATTGTGACATGCCCAAGGGCCTGTGGTCCATGTTACTTAAAGCCCAGCTATGGTTAGTCCTGTGTAGGGTGAGGGTATAGCCCCAGAGTCCCCTGAATGTCAGATACAGGGCCTAGTTTCCTGATGTGGCAAAGCCCAGCTAAATATATCCAGCGGTGTCTATGTAGGAGCTGGAAAAATGGCTCAATGGTGCAGAGCACTGGCTATTTTTCCCGTAAACCTGGGTTCAGTGTCCAGCCCCAATATGTCAGCTTACAATTGTCTGTTACTCCAGTTCCAGGGGAATCTGTTGCCCATTTCTGTCCTCCAACGGCACCAGGTACGCACATGGTGTACATACATACAGACAGGTAAAATGCTCATACACATAAAGTAAATACATATAAATGTTTATAAAAAGAGAGAGAGGTAACTAATCAGTTAAGTCCTGCCTGGTGAAGGACCATGAGCTCCGGGATTCTGGGACTCCAGGACTGAGCTTAGACCATCAGGCTGGCAAGCATCCTACTGGTAGAACTATCTTACTACTCTGTTTCTTTGCACTGCTGGGGGTGAAGCCCAGGATTTAGGAATGCTAGCCAAATGCTCCATCACTAAGAGTCCCACTCATTACCTTCCTTTTAAACACAAGGCAGGACATTGGTCTGCTGACAAACCCAGCTAGAATATCGCAGCAGTGCCCAAATTCAAGTGGCTTACAGCCAGTGTCTATTTGGGCTCATTGATGCCAGCTTTCTTTTTTACTACTGTAAAATTAAGTTTTCGCCTTAAAATTAAAAACAATTGCTTTGGCTAACAACTTATAAAAGCTTATTTGGGAATTAAAAGTATTTCCATAAAAGGAATGGAAGGAAGCATTTGTAAGAAACAGAGAAGCAGGGAGTTGGGAAGAAGGCTCACTGGCCATGCAAGCGTGCAGAGAGGAGTTTGGATCTCAGAACCCACCTAAAACCTGGGCGGAGTAGTGGAATGTGGATCTCCAGGGAGATTGTGAGGGAGGGTCAAAGCCACTGTAGGCAGAGCCACCCCTGGGCTATGTAAGAAGCTGAGCAAGCCAGTCAGCATTCCTCCACAGTTCCTGCCTCCAGGTTTTCTTTCGAGTCTTTCAGGGATAGGCTGAGCTTTGTTCAATGATAAACCGCTACCTGGACTTGGACATGTAAGATGAAATAAACCTCTCCTCTACAAGTTTTTTTTTTTAATTATGTTTTTATCCCACCAACATAAACCTAACTAGGGCAAATATACAGCAGGACACAGTAGCTCATGTCTGCAATCCACTTAAGAGGCGAAGGCAGGAGAATCAGGAATTCAAACCCATTGTCCTTTGAGGCATACAAAGTTTGAGAGCAGCTTTTTCTTCAAAAAGAAGTTATTAAAGCCTGGCGGTGATGGCTTCAGGAGGCAGAGACAGGCAGGCAGATCTCTGTGAGTTCTAGGCCAGCCTGGTCTACAAAGGGAGTTGCAGGACACCAGGGCTATACAGACCCAGAAACACTTTAATTATTGACTGATGTTTGATGCTGAACCAGACTCAGGCCCTCATACACACTAAGTGAGTGCTCTACCATGGAGCTACCCCCCAAATTGTAGTCCATAGTACTTAAGATTTTAAATCAAGCTTTCAGTACATTTACAATTTTTTTCCTCTTCTTTCTCTCTCTCTCTCTCTCTCTCTCTCTCTCTCTCTCTCTCTCTCTCTCTCTTTTTTTTTCTTTTCTGAGACAGAGAGTTTCTCTATGTAGCTCTGGCTGTCCTGGAACTTGATTTGTAGACCAGTCTGGCCTCTGTCTGCCTCTGCCACCCAGGTGCATGGACCAAAGACATGCGCCACCACATTCAGCTCTAGTCATGGGTTTTATTTATGTATATACTACCCTGTTGCAAAAAGATCCTGTGGCACCTTACAAAAATAGATAAAAAATACAGTAGAATAAAAATAAATCAGGGTAAAGGTACATGCACAAAGCTAGAATGAAGCTGGCTAAACTCCATGCAAGTGTTTGTTTAAAATGATCTCAAGCTTGTCTCTGAGCTTCCTATTGTCTCAAACCAAGAAAAACAAAAACATGACTACTTCAACAGTTAGTTGGGGGCTTTGGTGTAAAGAGACATACTTCTGATCTTACCTCCATATGCCAGATACGCAACCCTGACCAAATTGCTCAACTTCTTTCAACTCAAGGTTCATAACCCATAATAAGAGAAAATACTACCAATTCGGGGGTTTCAGGGTGGATTAGCATGACTGCAGATCAAAGTGAGTTCCAGTTCTGGAAGGTGCTGGGAGGTCTTCTCTTCTCACTAAGCCTTGGTTCCACCTCTCTGAGGGAGTTAATACCCCTACCCAGCCTGAGAGGGAAAGACAGCATGGGGGCCAACTGGAAACTAACCCAGGCTTTCCAATTCCCTTGCACCTAGGACTCTGACAGCCACACGATGCCCTGCACTGGGTCTTCGACATAGGAAGGAGAATAAGATTCTCTGCTGGGTCCCAGGCTGTGCCAAGCACCACTGGCAATCTCTTGAGAGGAATCAGTGATGGAAGCGGAAGCCCTTTCAACTATAGAGTTGTTCAGAGACACAGGATGTTTTGTCCTTATAAAAAAGTCAGTGGGCAGTTCTGTACAGTCCAGACCTCTCCTTCTGTGAAGTACCTTTGCCCTGAAAAATACAACCCAAGGTATGTGTGAGTGCATACATGTGTATGTGTGGTATGTGAGTGTATGTGTGTGGATGTATGTAGTATGTATATGTGTGTTGTGTATGTGGTAAGTGTGTGAAGATGTCTGTATGTGTGATTGTGTGTGTGGTAATGGGAAGCCAGATTTCCTTTAGAGCTCACAAATTGGCAGATTCAGGCTCCTCAGCACAACCCCTTGCATACTTCTCATCACCAACAGGACAAAATCTAATTTGAAACCGTGTCAGAATCTCCTTGGCTCTGTTAATTTATAGTGTTGTTCTAGACAAGGCTAAATGTGGCCCCTCCTGGGCTTGGTGTTCAAAGCTTTGTAGAAATCAGCCTTTTGGGGAGCTCTTGACCTGGCCATCTTGAATGACTGCAACTACCAGCACTTTTGGAGCTTGTTACCAACAAGGCACAAAGACTCTGATGAGCCTTGAACCCCTAGTCTTTTTTGTTTTGTTTGTTTGTTTTTTGTTTTTTCGAGACAGGGTTTCTCTGCGTAGTCCTGGCTGTTCTGGAACTCACTCTGTAGACCAGGCTGGCCTTGAACTCAGAAATCCACCTGCCTCTGCCTCCTAAGTGCTGGGATTAAAGACGTGCACCATCACTCCCCGGTAAACCCCTAGTCTTGACACAGGCTACACTGTTATGTGATCTAGAGTAAATTCCTGTCGTTGTCCTCACCTGCCAATGAGCCCTTTTGTAGTTTACTTTCTACAGTATGTCCAGCATACTGATGGTTCTCAGATAACAGTGACAGTTTACCTGATTTGGAAACCTGGCTCTTCCATTACCAGCCTATGTGACAAGTGAGTTACTTGGGATCCAGTAATGGCCATTTACAAATGAGGAAATGGACTATGTTTACCATACAACACTTAAAGGACTGAAAACAGAAGGGGCCTGGAGGACAATTGGGGACTATGGCAGGCCCTGTTGTCCCACCCCAAGATACTATGCCACATATTTACTTTTCAAAACTAGTGTGTCCTAGCGTTCCCTTTTCTCGGGCTGCTGCAATTGCCTGAGCACCTCTCACATGGTTAGGCTATGACATCACAAAATAATACAGAGTCTTGAAAAGACCCACACCCAGGGCCAAGGGAAAGGCTGGGGCCTCCAAGTTCTCTGAAGAGGCTGGAAGAGGAGCCTGTGGTGGTCAGCTGGGTGGGGGAAGCTGGATGTGGCTACCACTGTGAGTCAGACCTGGCTGGGCTGGCTGTCACTGTCCCTCTTTATTTCAGGAGTGAGTTATTCACCCAACAATGTCTGGAAGAAAGGAAGTCTGCACAGAACCTGAATCTCCCTAACCCAGTACTGCACAGTAGGATTTCACAAATTGGTATTTCACTTCAGGCATCCTAGGAACGGGCATAGGGCACAAGGAAACCTCCAGGGTCCAGGGGCAGGCTAGGGGTCAGCGATAGACACCTTCAAAGGTACTGGGGATCTGTTTTTGCAGGCAGAGCTCAGTATAGGACTTAACCAAAGGAGATCAGCTATATCCTGCCCCGTATGGCTCCACCCATACCCTAGAACCATTGGGTAAAACCATTGGGTAAAACCTTTGGTAAAACAAGGAGATGGGCAAAAGAACTTCTCTCCACCTTTAAAAACAATGGCCAAAGCTGCCATAGTCTGGCTTGAAAGGTCATGTTCTCAGGGCTATCTGGGGGCCACAAGTGGCACCAGGGCAGCTAGCTGCCAACCCTATTTTAAGGTAGCTTATATATGTTCACTTAGGTACCCACAAACCCAAGTCCTATCTCAAAAAAAATTCTGGTGCTGAGACCCCAGTCTACGCTCCCCTGCCTCTACCTCTGGGTTTTATCCTGCAAGCTAAGAAGTCTCTTCTGAACCCCTCTGCCTTTGTTTCCCTCAGATTCCCAGGCTGCTGAATCAGCCCACCAAATGACCAGATTAAGATTGACAAGGGAGACAGAGCCTGTTCCATCTTGGGGCCACCCATTCTGGGGACAAAGGCCTTACTCTTAGCAATCCCTGAGTGTGAACAGAATAGCTTTGAAGGCCCAAGGCTTTGGGAAGGGCTAAGGAAGGAGTCGAGGCCTAGTGGATGGCCAAGGTGAGGGCTTCTGGTATAGTAGTTAAGGTCAGGGGAGCTGAGGCTAGCACCCCACACTGCCAGAGCTGAGCTGCCTGTACCTTCTCATCTGCTACAAAATGTGCAAGAAACGTAAGGACAAGAAGTAGTTAGAGAGGAAGGGCCATGGACCTGGCCAGCATTTGCCTCAGTTACTGCTTAGTGGCTGTGATGGTGACCTTCTGGAATGTGGTTAGACAGCAGAGCAGAAGAGCACAGGGGCTGACCATAGGTCAAGAGGCTCTAAGCTCAAGGTTACCAGTATTCAACCAGAAGAGAGGCCTGAAGCTGCACAGCAGCCGTGCATAGGTCCCAAAGACCTCAGGCTTTGCAGAGCCCTGGGAGGGACTAGAGGTGGGAAGACTATGGCAAGGTCATCTCATCTGTAAAATGGGGCTTTCGTGAGGACATAGCCCGCCCTTCTAGCTGGGATGCTGCTCCTTTGGGCTTTAGTCACTTCATCTGCTCAACGGGCTTAAGGGAAGAAGAAGGAGTCAAAAGGGTAAGTGCAGGAAAAGCTCCTAGCACAGCGTAGCTGTGGAAGTGTCACCTACTGGGCACTGAGAAAGTACTCAAAGCCATCAAAGCCAATACCTAGCCCAGGACACCCCCACCCCCAACTGATACTTATATCAATTGCAAGAGTTGCTAAGGATAGCCCTTTCTCCTCTGCTGCCCTCCCTTGTGAACACAGGTCCCCACTCAGACCACAAAGTGGAGAGTGTAGGTGAGCTGGTGGCCATTGTCCCAGGCATAGAGCACCCGCTCCTTGGGGTTGTAGTCAACCTGGGTAGTATAGGAATACTCATTGAGGAAGGGCAACTGTGGGTGAGCATCAGTGCCTGTGTGGGTGTCGAACGCATAGGCCACCTGGCCTTCGTGCTGGTTGTAAGTGTCCACGGTGTAGAGGATGCCACACACCAGAAAGCAGTTCCCATAGGAGTTCCTCCTCAGCCTTGTCTTCCACGTGGTCTCCCGGTGCACAGAGAGGTCTGCAGGGTCCAGGCGGCTCAACACAATCACCTCATGCTGTGTTTCATCATGCTCATCCACAGCTGGGTAGATGACCCACAGGCCACTCTCATCCACGGCAAAGTCAATGTCCGAGTGGCCACGCCACTTCCAGGGTGTGGTGTCCTCATAGACCACATCAGGCAGCAGGGCCCAGGAGGCCACAAATCGTTGGCGCAGGTCATATTTGATGATATTCTTGGTGAAGGCACGGTTGTAGTAGAAGGCACCTTGGTACACAACATGGCCTGTGCCTATCCAGTTGTAGGGTAACTTGTACATATTACTCCATCGGCCTGCATATGGAAAGAGGAGGGTCATATCAGGGCACCCTGTTCTGGTTAGTTTGACACAACCTAGAGGAACTGCCCAGTCTGTGGTCCTGTGAGAGATTATTTTGCTTGATGATGGAGTGTCTAGCCCTCTGTGGGTGGTTCCATGCCTAGGCAGGTGGCCAGGGCTGTGTAAGAAGGCTAGCTGGGCCAGGTGTAGTAATATATGCCTTTAATCCTAGCACTTGGGGGGCAGAGCCAGGTAGATCTCTGTGAGTTTGAGGCCAGTTTGATCTACAGAGTAAGTTCCAAGACAGCTAGAGCTATATAGTAAGACCTGTCTCAAAAAACCAAAACCAAAACCAAATAAACACCAACAAAAACACAAACAAGTAAGGAAGCTAGCTGAGATTTCTGAACAAATAAGAGAGCAATCCAGTAAGCAGTGTTCCTCAGGGGTTCCTGCCTCGATTTCCTGGTCCTGACTTCCCTCAGTGATGGGCTGCTACCTGGAAGTCTGAAGTAACCCCTTCCTGTCTCAAATTGCTTCTGGTCATGGTGTTTACCACAACAACAGAAAGCAAAGTAGAACATCACCCATTCACCACAGAGACCACCAAGGGTCCAACAAGTACTTTGCACCAAAACTCAACCATGTGGCTGGACCTAGGTCCATCATCTAGTTCACAAAGACGGTGTCACAAAGGACGCACTAACATCATCCATGTGTTTGTGAGTCCTGGGCTCCGGGGCCCCATCTGTAACACCGGTACCTAGGAATGAGGTGGAGAGTGACACCATTCCTGTGCTCTGTCTTGGAGACTTTGCCTTGCTGTCCCTTGAATCAGGTTTGCTATTCCCTGTCTGATGTGCATAGGGAATGCCTATGTCTTTCAGTGCCCTAAGCCAGTGTGACCTTCCTAGGATATATTGAAGGGTTTCCCCTTAACCCTTTCTCTTGACACTTGCCACATCTACCAGGCTGTGACACAGGCTGGTAGCTACAGACACAGACATAGTCAGTTTTTAAAAGGATGCTAGCAGCTGGATGTATGCATTCAATCCTAGCACTTGAGAAACAAAGGCAGGCAGATCTCTTTGTTTGGGGCCAGCCTGGTTTGCAGAACAAGTTCCAGGACAGTCGGGGCTACACAGAAAAACCCTGTCTTTAAAAACAAACAACAACAAAACAAAAAAGAGAAAGAAAGAAAGCAGGCTGAGCAAGCCATGGGAAGCATGCCAGTAAGCAGTGCCCTCCATGGCCTCTGCATCAGCTCCCGCCTCCAGTTCCCTCTCCTGCTTGAGGTCTTATCCTGACTTCCTTTATGCTGAACATTGATAGGAAAGTGTAAACCAAATAAACTCTCTCCTCCCTAAGTTTCTTTGGTCATGGGGTTTCACTGCAGCAATAGAAACCCTAACTAAGACAGACAGACAGACATAGGCAGTTGGCACAAAACACATGGAAGCTCACTATTCTTGATAGCAAGTCACACTCGAGGCAGGACATCTATCTCCTTTGGCCCCGTACTCAGTTATCAGCAGTGGCTAACAGGATTCTCTGGGCTCCCAGACACCCTTCCCTGGGCTGGGGTGGTTATCTGGAACTAGGGCAGGGTGGACATTGAAAATTTACAGGAAGGCTGAGTCTTATGGGAGCCCCTCCCCAGACCACCCACATCCTTCCCCCTCTCCCTCCCAGCTTCCCTGACCTTGTTTGAAATTTTCCAGGTTTCGAAACTCCACCAGGCTGTTTCCGTAGTAGTAGTTGGTGACATAGATCCTGTCATCAAGAGCTGCAGGGTCCTTCATCCAGGCCCCCTCATGGCGCCCATAACTGTGGTGCTTCACGGGGGGATCCACCGCTCGGAGTGTGCCCTCACAGCTGTCCTCCCGACCTGCAGGGAGCAAAGCGCACAGCGTGTGGGATGCAGAACTACTAACCTCGAGCTGAAACAGTTGGTCTAGGGAGGTGATCCAAATCCTGCTGTTAGGAGACACCAAGACCAAGGCAACTCATAAAGGAAAACATTCAGTTGGAGCTGGCTTATAGTTTCAGAGGTTCAGTCCATCGTCATGACGATGGCAAGAAGCATGGCAGTGTGCAGGCAGACATGGCGCTAGAGGAGCCAAGAGTTCTACATCTTGGTCTGCAGGCAGCAAGAGAAGACTGCGTGCTACACTGAGCATAGCTTGAGCATATATAACCTCGAAGCCCACCCCAGTGACACACTTCCTCCAACAAGGCCACCTCCTAACAGTGCCACTCCCTATGGGCCAAGCATTTAAACACAGGAGTATATGGGGGCCATACCTGTTCAAATCACTGCACCATCTTTGTTTTGAGACAGGGTTTTTCTGGCTGCCCTGAAACTCCCTCTATAGACCAGCCGAACTGGCCTTGAACTCAGAGATCTGCCTGCCTCTGCCTCCTGAGTACTGGGATTAAATGTGTATACCACTATACCTGACTTGTCTGATTCCAACTTAACTCTCTCTTTATGGTTTTGCTGGTGACCTTTGACCTATGAGCAAAGCAATGCCTGATCACTGGAAAAGGCATGAATAGTCAGAAGAGGGAACAGATGAGATGTATACCATTCAAAAATCCAGCATCCATCGTATGTCAAAATAAAACAAAAGAGCCCATCTCTGAGAAGCGGAGAGTATAATAGAGGGCAATAATACGACTGAAAGACTTTGGCTAAAACTTCAAAAGTACAATTTGGCAGAAGGGATGCGTTCACGGTATTTCTGGATACTTGAAAACTGAAGCTTCGTGTTGTTGGGAGTGCCTATAACCCTTCGTTATGGAGGCTGAGGTGGGAAGACAGCCCTTGCTGTGACTTTGACGCCAGTCAAGCGACATAGCAAGACCCTGTCTCAAAAAGGAAGGAAAGAAAGAAGGGAGGGAGGAAGGAAGGGAGGTCTTAAGATAGACTCCAGTATACAACTGAATGTGTTGCGCTTCCTTCCCTTTCGCCCTTGCACACAGTCACACGGACTGTTAGGAAACCGTGATCCCTCTGAATCCGTGGTTCTGTGTGTCCTGTTTTCTCCTACTGACTGATGCTTACACCATTAAATAGCCTTTCAATGATGTGATTTCAGGGTCTTGTCAAGCTACCAGACAGCTGTGCCTTTTAATTTATTCAACCCCACCCCCACCCCCAGAGTCAGCTCTGTAGGTTATTTGCCTTTTCTGACACCAGAAACTGTGTTGGGAGGAAAGCACATTAGTCCGCAGCTGTTGTTCACACAGTTTGTGGATCCTTCTGGAAAGACGAGTGTGAAGGAGATGGCGCTTGGGCCAGAGTGAGGCAGGAAGGGTCTGAAGGCTTACCACCACAGTCAAGAGACTTCAGAAGGACAGAGCTGTGATTTACTGAGGACAGCGTCAACCGTGTGACACAAACTACAGCCATAAGTATGGACATAAAAACAACCAGAGAGTGTTGGGGGTGAAGTTCAGAGGTGGCAGGCAGCTGGAGGCCACGAGCTCAGGTCTAGCAACTTGAAACCAAAACCAAGCCAACTGGAGGGAGGATACAATGAGAGATAACTAACAGTGGCTGGATTCAGCGATGAGGTTCCAGGTCATATTGTAATGAGCAGTTTTTCTGTAGAGGATCCTGGGGTACCTGTTAGGCGGGGAGAGGGCAGATGTCTTCCCCACACTCATTTTTTTCCTAATAACTCTTTAAAAACACATGAGCTGGAAGGATGACTCAGCAGCTCAGTGCTTGCTTTGTAACCTTGAGGATTTGTGTTTGGATCCCAGCGGCCTTGTAACAAGTAGGGTATCCCACACACCTGGAACCCCAGCTCTGAGGGGCACAGAGAAAGGAGAGTCACTGGAATTTTCTGGCTTTCTGCCGAATCAAGAATACACACATCATAGGTTTAGGGAAAAACCTTGTCTCAAAAATGGAATAGAAGCCAGACATGGTAGCACACACCTTTAATCCCAGCACCTAGGAAAAAGAGGCTGGTGGATCTCTCTGAGTTCGAGGCCAGTCTGGTCTACATAGTGAGTTCCAGGACAGCCAGAGCTACATAGTGAGACTGTGCCACAAAAGGACTAGATAGAAAGTAATTGAAAGAAGGGATCTCAGGGGCTGGAGAGATGGCTCAGCTGGAGAGATGGCTCAGTGGGTAAGAACACTGACTGCTCTTCTGAAGGTCCAGAGTTCAAATCCCAGCAACTACATGGTGGCTTACAACCACCCTTAATGTGATCTGACGCCCTCTTCTAGTGTGTCTGAAGACAACTACAGTGTACTTAATTATAATAATAAATAAATCTTTAAAAAATATTTTTAAAAAAGAAAGAAGGGATTCTCTCTCTCTCTCTCTCTCTCTCTCTCTCTCTCTCTCTCTTTCTCTCTCTGTGTGTGTGTGTGTGTGTGTGTGTCTCCCTCCCTCTCACACATACACATGTCTTTTTAAAAAAGTTAAAAACTAAAAATTTCCAAGTAAGCCAGGCAGGTTGACATGTCCATAATCCCAGCACTGTGGATGCTAACACAGTAAGGTCTAAGTTCCGCGGATGCCCTGTCTCAAAAGAACGAAAGCTCAAGACAACAGCAAAACAAACAAACAAAAACCCGCAACAATCTGATAAAGCTGAACATTCTCAGATCAAGAACCTAACAAGACACATGTTGGATTTAGTCTTAAACTGAGTTTTCTGATGCTTTGGAAACTAACTCACCTTGGCTGGGGACTTCTGGATGCAAAGGTGGCTCAGTGGGCCAGGGAGTGGTGATGGGGGTTGGGGTGGTGGTGGTGCTGGTGGTGCTGGTGGTGCTGGTGGTGCTGGTGGTGCTGGTGGTGCTGGTGGTGCTGATGGAGATGTCAGGGGCCAAGTTGGCTCCTTCTGAAGCCTGCAGCCTGACGTCATCATGTTTGGCAGAGTTAGGCTCTGGAAGCTTAGCCTCTATCTTGGGTGGTAACTTCTCCAGCCAGGAAGTACCTTTGAGGGTGTTGTCTGTGGAGAGAAAACAGCTCAGTACCTTTGTCACAGCAGTGCTGAGACACACGTCTGCCACAGACCTCACTTCTCTGACCATGGAAGAGTTAAAAGGCCTCAAATGGGCAGGCTTCCTAGTGAACAGGGTAGGACTTTCTGAGTTTTTACTCAGCAAGCCCTCTTGTATTCCCACCTTTGTAAAATGAGTATCATAATGATAGTGTTGATTAGAGGTAAGTGTATATAAAACATCTGTACTGATTCTGCAAACACGTGCTAAATGAAAAGTTCTTTTTTTTTTTCTCCTGAGTGTTACATACTTTGTTCCAGTTCTATCATGCCCTAAACTTAGTTCCAGGGACAAAACTTCTTGCTTCAGGAATTGTAGACTTTATCTTGGTCACCTTCCTGGGGACCTTGATAACCTCGAGTCTCTCTCACCTAGTGTCTATCACTGGGTCACTTCTGGGCCACAGATCTCTGGTCCTGCCTCTGACCCTTGCTCACTTCCAACACTTACCTCTCTAGCTGTGTCTGTGCCCTCCCTATCCCACCACTGCTGGCAGTGGCTTAACTGCCCAGGCTTCTCTTTGCCTGTAGTTGGACAGGCTAGTCTGACCCCATACCTGGGACCCAGTGGGAACAAGCAAAGATACTTTAGTCAGGGAATCCACAGGGAACACTGCCTTGGCAGGGTGTCGGGGCAGGAAGCTTGTTCCCACGAGCCTTCCTGGCAGAGTAGATGCCCAAAGCCGTGCCTGGGCAGTGGCCCAGCCAGGGGTCAGAGGCTCTGTGTTGTGGCCAGCCTGAGCTGGCAGGACTCAAGGCCAACAGCTGGCATCAGGGGCTAGGACGGGGGAGGTTGTACCCTTCAGGTACAAGAAATCAAGGCTAAGAAATCAGGGTTAATGCTGGGCGATGGTGGCGCACACCTTTAATCCCAGCACTTGGGAGGCAGAGGCAGGCGGATTTCTGAGTTCGAGGCCAGCCTGGTCTACAGAGTGAGTTCCAGGACAGCCAGGGCTATACAGAGAAACTCTGTCTCAAAAAAAAAAAAAAAAAAAAAAAAAAAAAAGAAAGAAAGAAAGAAAGAAATCAGGGCTAAGAAATCAAGGGACCTTTTCTTTTCTAATGTGGGGTTTTTTTTTTTTAATGAACATATATATATACCCATGTTTGTGTATGGGTACACACATGTATGCATATGTGTAGACAGAGGAAAACTTTAGGTATCATCCTCAGAAATACCATCAACCGCCTTTGAGAAAACTAGTTAGGCTAGACTGGCTGACCAGTGAGCCTGAGGGATCTTTTGGTCTCTGCCTTCCCAGTACTGGTTTGACAAGTGTGTGCTACTGGGCTGGAGAGATGGTTCAGCCATCTGACTAATCTTCCAGAGGACCTGGGGTCTGTTCCCACACCCATGTGGAGTTCACAACTGTCTGAACTTCCTTTCTAGGAAATCTGGTACCTTCACACAAACATGCACATAAGATGAATAAATCTTTAAAAAAAAAAAAAGTTATTTAAAGTGGGGGGGGGGTATTCTAGAGAGATGGCATGGCTCAGCAGTTAAGAGCACTGGCTGCTCTTCTAGAGGTCCTGGGTTCAATTCCTAGAATCCACATGGCAGCTCACAACTGTCTGTAACAACAGTACCAGGGAATCCAATACCTTCACACAGACATGCATGCAGGCAAAACACCAATGGAGACAGAATAAAAATAAATAAGTAACAAAACCCTGAACAAACAACAAGTATGTTACCACACCCAGAATTTTATTTTATTTTATTTTATTTTATTTTATTTATTTTTGGTTTTTCGAGACAGGGGTTCTCTGTACAGCCTTGGCTGTCCTGGAACTCACTCTGTAGACCAGGCTGGCCTCAAACTCAGAAATCTGCCTGTCTCTGCCTTCCAAGTGCTGGGATTAAAGGCGTGCGCCACTACTGTCCAGCTCCAGTATTTTTTTTTTAATGTGGCTTTTAGATATTATATTTGGGTCCTTATGGGTTGAGGTAAGTACTGACTGAGCCATCTCAACAGAACCTGAGGTGGGAATTTAACTTATGCCTTGAATATGCTAGATAAGCATTCTTCTCTCTCCCTCTCTCTCTCTCTCTCTCTTTCTCTCCCTCTCCCTCTCTCTCTGTCACACACACACACAGATCTCTATATTGCTATATCCCCCTGCCTTCTTTTTAAGTTATATCTTGAGACAGGGTCTAAGTAAGTTGTCTAGCTTAGTCTTTAAATCATTCTGATTCCCAGGGAGACCTTGAACTTAATGCTTGAACAATACTATTGCCTAGCAACGAGTCCACTTTAGTGCTACCAAGCCTAGGGTAGCCCTTTTTGTTGTTTTCGAGTCGGGCTTTTTAGTTGTGTGGTTCAGGCTGGCCTTGAACCTCTTGAGTACCTGGAATTTCACCATTGCACATGACTGGAGGGAATTCCTGAAGAATACTGGGCTCTTAAGTGCCCCACCTTTCCTGTTCTTAGAAGAGCCCAAGCAACTACTTCTTGTATTGCCCTTGGCTGTGAGTCATGTGGAGATTCCAGGGACTAAGCTGGTAGGGATGAAGTACAGGGTTCATGGGCTCTTCTTCAGGAAGATGACAAATAAAAGAACAGGAGAGGCCAGTCCAGAGGTGAGAGGGCTCCCCAAGGGCCCCATGTTCTCCCACCTCTACTGTCACAGGTGTGGCTCCTCCCACTGGACTGTAAAATCTGTCTTAAATCACGTGTCACCTGGCCTGTAGCTGACCTGCTGCAGGTCTCTGAACAAAAGGAAGTGCAGAAAAGGTGAGGACTGAAGGAAAGGCCTCTATAATCTCCTCCTTAGCAACCCTGCCTGCGGGCTTCTACCCACTGTATGGTTGAGCAAAGGATCCTAAAAAAGCAAACAGTGATCAGTGGCTTTGTGGCTGCTGAGAAGGCAGGTGGCTCTCTGGAGGCAGCCATCCCTCAGCCAGGGCCTGCTCCCTTCCACTCACCAGCGGCAGCCTTGGGGGCCTCCTGTCTGCCCGCCTTGTAGTAGGTGAAGCCTCGGATCACTGCCTGCTGCTGAGCTAGTGCACGTGGCCTGGCTGTAGGCTGGGGTAGTCTGCCCTTGATGTTCTCCTTCCTCAGCTTCTCCACTTTCAGCAGCTTCTCCTTGGGAGGCTTTGCAAGGCTCTTGTCTGAGAAGCTCTTCTGTATGCTGCCATATTTGCTGAGATCTTTGCCTTGCCCTCCAGCTGTGTCCTGGGAAGAAGAGAAGTGGCCAGACTTGGGTGACAGCAAACATGAGGGGCTGGCAGTCACTAAAGCTCATTGTGTGGGAGCTAGAGATAGCCACAGTGTCTGTGAAGTTCCCAGAGTAGAAACATCCCTAAGTTGTTGTCCTGTTTTTCCACTCAGATTTCCTCTGCAGGCTTGAGATCCAATCCAGTAGGTTACATACTCATTCTCAACCCCTGGCCACTTGTTTTGTTGACTCCTAGGAAGGCCTCCTCGCCTTGTTTCTCACTCACTGGTCTTAGTACATGGGGTTCTTAGGGTGCTTTAGAGAGTACCTAAAATGTTCCTCATGTTAGCATTGAAATCCCAGCATTCTGAGCTCTTCAGTCCCATGTTGGTCTGGCTAGCCCTAGGGAATGCCGTGTCTAACATTTTGTGAGCCTCATTATTTTCACTTCCTACTCAAATGCTCTGAGGCTGACTTGGCACAAGAACACAGGGCCTGTGACACCACCCATTGTGAGACAGAAGCTCAGGCAGATAAGGCTTGTACAGTATCTGACGCCATCTGGGCAGCTGCCAAAGCGAGACTCACTCACACTTCAGAGCTGGCATCTCACTGAACAGGCAGCCAGCTCGGGCCACAGCACAGGCTTCCTCATGCTCTATTGTGTCTAGGCGGTCCCACTTGCAGTCACCAAAGGTGCCACTCTCACAAGTGTCTGCACAGGAGGCTGCAAGTTGAGGAGGAAGGGCTGGGACCAGACAGTCACGTAGGCTGGCTACAGCCCTGGCTCAGCCACCCAAGTAGGCAGGGGCCAATTGTACTTTCGGGTTTTGGGATGAACTAATACTGTACAGGAGGAAGTTGGGTTCAGAGGAGTCCTACAAATAACACCAGAAAATGAGGATACTAGGTCGTGTCCTGCCCATGGATGACTGATCTGAGGGGCACTAAATGGGTGACTATCTGCTGCACTCCATACCAAGTGGCACACTCTGAGTGCTATCAGAGGAAGGAACACCCATAGATGCTCATAATTCCTGACCTAGCTGGAAAGTGGGAGGGTCAGTGTGTCTGCCTATAGGAGTATGCTGGCTATTATTTCCTAAACTTGACACAGTCTGGGAAGAGAGAATCTCAACTGAGAAAAAGCCTCCACCAGATTGGCCTGTAAGCAAGTCTGTGAGGCATGTTCTTGGTTAATGATAGAGCTGATTTGGCTTAGCCCACAGTGGGTGGCAGGTAATCCAGGTCATATAAGAAAGCAGGCTAAAGATGCCAGTGAGCAGCGTTCCTTCACGGCCTCTGCTTCAGTTCCTGCCTTAAGTTCCTGCCCTGACTTTCCTCAGTAATGCAGTGTGAACTGAGAGCTATAAGACAAACTAAACCCTTTCAGACCCACATTGCTTCTAGCCAGGGTCTTTATCATAGCAATACTCCTAAATGCAGGCTAGATCAAGGGGATCTACTAAAACAAGGGGATCTACTAGAGCAAGGGAATCGTGTCTGTGCACACGTGCTATCCACTATGGGTGACATGACATTAGTCTTCAAGGATCCCCAAGGTACTGCCCACTTGCCCTGCATCCACCCAGGGGCCCAGCCACAGCAGGAGAGATTAGAAGCAATGTTGCAGGAAAGCTGGCTTGCTCTTCTAGGGCCAGGCAGGGAGGTTCCCATAACCTCAGTTTCAGTACTTGGGAATGGGGAATAGAGAAAATACCCAGTTTAGGGCCCAGCCATCCCTCTGGGCTGAACATGCAACTCTGCCTCAGCTTACCTGTGTTAGCCACAAAGTGGAACATACACACTCACTGCTCAGCTCTCAGTTCTGCACACCATGGGCTCCCCTGCTGTGCTTTCTGTTAGCCCTCTCCTAAGGCTCGAAAACCACATCCAACCCTGTGTCCTCAAGCCTAGCCACCTTCCGTCCCTGTGATCAGAGCCAAGGCCTCACCTGAGCCTTGCTGTCCGGGCTGGAGGCTGGGGCAGTGGCAGGGACAGCAGCTGCATCCCTCTGCAGCAACTGGAGGCCCAGGCTAGACAGCTCCTTCTTGATGCTCATCATGATGGCTGACTGGTTCTCATAGCTCTTCAGTTGCTCGCTGAGGTGGCGTACGCTGTCTTTCACAACCTCGTTCTCCAGGCTCAGGTTGGCCTTGATGCTCTATGGGGCAGGATTCATGGTCATTCCTGGCTCTGTTTCTTCTGAGCTGCCACTCTAGAGGGCACCCCAACTTGGCCATCGAGACTTCAGGGGCATAGATGTAAGTGGCACTGGTGAATGGGGTGTAACCATTCCCTATAGTTAATGATTTTTATTTTTTTATTTTTATTTTTATTTTTATTTTTGGTTTTTCGAGACAGGGTTTCTCTGTATAGCCCTGGCTGTCCTGGAACTCATTCTGTAGACGAGGCTGGCCAGAAATCCATCTGTCTCTGCTTCCCAAGTGCTGGGATTATAGGCATGTGCACCACTATCCGGCATGATTTTTATTCCTTAAGAGAAAATGAGCCGGGTGGTGGTGCACGCCTTTAATCCCAGCATTTGGGAGGCAGAGACAGGCAGATTTCTGAGTTCGAGGCCAGCCTGGTCTACAGAGTGAGTTCCAGGACAGCCAGGGTTACACAGAGAAACCCTGTCTCAAAAAAAAAAAAAAAAAAAAATTCTGAAGGTCATGAGTTCAAATCCCAGCACACGGTGGCTCACAACCATCCATAATGAGAAACAAATTTAAAAAAATCTATTTAAGAGAAAATGAATGAAGAATAGGTAATATGTGTCTGAAAAAGGTGTGAGTAGGCAAGGTATGGTGGTGCATGCCTTTAATCCCAGTACTTGGGAGGCGAAGACAGGTGGATCTCTGTGAGTTTGAGGCCAGCCTAGTCAACATAGGGAGTTGTAGGACAGCCAGGGCCACATAGTGAGACCCTGTACCAAAAAAGAAAAAGTTCCTCTCATGTTTGTTTGTTTCTCACTGATGACAATGTTATATGTTTTTATGGTAGGGACAAATATATGTACACCTATTTTTCAACACTTGGATTTCACTTCATAGTCTATTTTTGGACCATTCCATATCTGTCCACAAAGCCTTCCCCATTCCTTTTCATAAATGCATATGCCACTGTATGCTTAGGCCATAATTTAGTCAGTCTCTATGGATGGCCCCTGAAAGTCTCTAATAATCTGTTAATTTAATATTTTTTTTTCAGAGTTGGGTGTGGGAATGCTGGGCTTTGATCCCAGCACTCAGACTAAATTTGTTAAAGAGACAATCAGCAGACTCAGAGCTCTGAGGAACTGGTTTACACTTCCAGAGATAACAAAAGGAAAGGCTGGAGGAGGAGAGCCAGCAGTGTGAGCCTGGAGTGCGCAGGTAATACTGTGCCCAGGAAAAAGCCTCAGGACAGCTTCCCAAGCTGGCCGGGGATCAGCCAGGAGGAGATACTCCAACAGGTTTCACATAATCCAAACGACTGTGACCTTCAGCTCCGGGTTTAGTCAGGGGTTTGTCTTCCCTCCTGTGGCACAGGATACCCAGTTACCACCTCCCTCTGGAAAGGAAGCTGGGAAAGGAAGTCCCGACGCCTGCTCCTGGCAGCTGCCTGTCCCCAGACCCCTGGTGCTCAGCAGAGGCCGGATGCAGGAAATGGGTGGAGGCCAGGCGAATGCCAGGAGAGAGGCAAGCTTTGAACCTTCAGCCTGGACCTCCAGGCTTGTCCTGAGAGGGTTATCCTGTAGCACACAGTCTGTGCACTCTGTAGTGCCTTTGCTTCCATGCAGGTCATACTGGAATTGTCAAAGCCAGGGAGGTTTGACCATTCCGGCTTACATCATACCAACCCAGAGGCACCACTGATATGGTACCCAGTACTCTGATATGGTACTCTGTGAGTGGTGCCCAGTGTTGTGCAACATGGACCCTGATGCTAGCAGCACTCCTCAGGTCCTTGAAGCACCTCACCCCTCCACCCCAAACCTCTTCCCCCAAGGCAGGACTCTGCAGTCTACAGCTCTCTTCCCAGCTGCCTGCTGGAGTTCTGCTTCCTGTGGCCACCCAAGTGAAACAGAATGGTCCAGGCCCCTTTGGATACAGTCCTGGGCCCCTGGCCCTGCCCTGCCCTTACCTCCTCCAGTGTATTCATCTGGGAGGCCACCTTCTGGATGTAGGCATGTACTTTCATCAGATCCATGCTGTACAGGGCACCCTCCAGGAGATCCACCATAGACTGCAGCTAAAGGTGACAGGTGGAGTCAGGAGACAGGTGGTTAAGCAAGAATATGAACATACCAGGCCAGAGGACACACAGCGAGTTCCATGTCATCAAAGAACCCCAGAATGTCACAGTGGCTACTTGGACTCCAACCTACACATAATCACAGGACAAGTAGCACATTAGATTTTATTGAGGCATTTTGCAAATATGTGTATTTGTGTTGTTGCTTTTTTTGTTTTGTTTTGTTTTGAACTACTGGGGATGAATCTGAAGACCTCCTATACACTAGGCAAATATTCTACCGTTGGGCACATCCCCAGAAGAAAGAAATTTATGTGGATGTGTACATGAGTGCAGGTACACTCAAAAGCCAGGAGAGGGCGTCAGGTCCCTTGGCACTGGAATTACAGTCAGTAAGCTACCCAGCAGGAGTGTTAGGAACTTAACTCTGGTCCTCTGAAGGTAGAGTAAAGAGGTCTTAACTGCTGAGCCATTTCTCTAGCCCAACCTAGCACAATTCCTGGCTCACTACAGAGCACACTGCCATTGTTAATCAGCAGCTGTGTCCTCAGCCTGGCAACTCCTCAAGGATGGGGCCATAGCCGCCTATGTCCGAAAAGAAAAAGAAGGAAGTGGTAAGGGGCATTTCTTTTGGCCAGTCTACCCCCCAAAATGGGACAGTACCCTCTCCTACACAGCCATGCAGTACAGGCCAGATCATAGCTGTAGTTATTAGCATGGTTCAAGGGGCTGCTATAAAAAAGGTGGGCTACAAGTTCTGTACCCAGGGGATCTTCTTAATTTCCTCCCTGAGATGTATACACAGAACCTCCTGCTGAGGGTATCAGAGTCAACTGAGTGGGAGAAACCCTGTGCTATAGGTAATCTCTCCTGCCTCTGGAGTGTCCTACCTGGCGGGGTTACTCCACCTCTAAGGCCAAGTCAAGACCGTATGCAAAACATTGTGCAACAAAAAGACCAAAGAGACAATGGGTTGGTGGGAGAACCTCAGCCTGGTGACCTCATAAGGTGGGTATGGAATGTAACGGAGAATTTGGGGCTCAGCTTAGTCCTGTTTCTCCTTTCTACGATTTCAGGCAATGTTCATCCCTTCTTTGGGATCAAGTAAAACTAGTCCCATAAACTCCCTTCCCAAAGGGTTCCAGCAAGGATGACACAAGGCAGTGTTTAGACAGAGGGCCCTGTTCATCTTCACAGTGAGCATGCTCATAACTCAGCTATAGGTGTGGGATAATTGTGGTTGGGCCTGGTGCTGTTTGTATTTTGATGCTAACGTCAACTCTCTTGGGAGGGGCTATAGACAAGGAGTGAGTCACGTACTCAGGTGACTTCTTGTGAACCAATCCCCTCATCAATAAAGAAGCCAATCACTGGGCAAGTAACTGGGACTTCCAGGTTGGACAGAAGAAGAGAGGAAGGAGGAGAGAGTTAGGTTTTTTTAGGGAGCGGGGATAGCATAAGAGCAAAATGTAGTTGCTAGCGTTTCCCAGTATCATGGTGAACCCGACAGGATTTGCCACAGGAGGAATCAGATTAATAAGGCCTACAAGACTTAGGTTTTAGTTGTCACATCCAGAGATTGAGTTACCATTGTTTCTAAGCTAAGTTTGTATGGTGTTTTTCTTCTCCCAGCGACTTGACCCAGTTCAAGAGAGAAAGGTAGGGTGGCAAAGCGTGGGTTTGCCTGATGTGCACCACAAAGGTCGTGGGGGCTTTGAAGCATGAGGCTGGTGTGGTAACAACCCACCAGTGGGAAATTTTGGAGTTCTGAGTCAGAGTCTTCAGGAGATAAAAACAGGTCAGCCATTGCCTACCAGTGCATGGCAGGCCAGCCCCACAGGGTCGAGTTTTGCCAGCAGTAGCTCGGGAATCCTGCTGGTCATCAAGAGTTTTGTTTCTACCGGGTTGCTGCGTGTTGTGGCGGCTGACCATGGGGTGGACAGTCATTGCATGGAGCTGGTGTGGCAACAATCCCCCAAGGGAACTTGGGAGCTCTGGCTCAGAGAGACCACCAAGTTGAGATCACCCAACTAGAGACATGTGGCGCCAGTGCACAGAAGTAGCGAGGGAAGCCTGCTGGTCATTTTTAAATATTTCTTGCAACAGAAGCTGGGCATGATAGTGTGTACCTGTAATCCCAGCACTTGGGAGGCTGAGGCAGGAGGATTGTTTGTTTGTTTGTTTGTTTGTTTTTTTGAGTCAGGGTTTTTCTGTGTAGCCCTGGCTGTCCTGAAACTCACTCTGTAGACCAGGCTGGCCTCAAACTCAGAAATCTGTCTGCCTCTGCCTCCCAAGTGCTGGGGACTAAAGGTGTGCGCCACTACCACCTGGCAGAATTGTTACGAGTATGAGGTCAGTCTGGGCTAAAGTATGAGATCATGGATCCACAAACCAAAACAGAAACAACGGAACCTCCAGTTATTAGACCATTGACTTGAGAAGAAACTGGATCTGGCCCTCTAACTGCAGACAGGCCTATGGGTTAGAAGCCTGGAATCCACAGGGCACTGGAGAGGTCCCAGGGAGACACTGCTATCCAGGCACTGCCAAACTGTCAGAAGGCCACTTGGCTTAAAATGTGCTGCTCCTTCCAACTTTGATAATTTTGGCATCAATTTATGTAGTATAAATAAACTTAAAGTTAAATTTAAAGAAAACATTTTTAGCTACATGCTGGAAACAATATTCCATGGGTCTGTCTCTTGCTTCCCTGTGCATTTTGCATGCAAATGAACCAACCACCCCACTTTGTAAGTCATCTAGTTAAGAGAGCAGCCTTAGGTTATGAGACAGCATTTTCTTGCAAGGAATGACACAAGGTTAGTTCTCTGAGCTCATAACTTCTCTATCCCACATCATGCTGAAAACAGTATACTGGAGCACACAGCAAGCCAGAGAAAGAGAATGGCGATTAGCCGAGAGTCATAAGGTCCTTTGTGACCCAGTAGGCTGTGTGTGTCACCAGCATCCAGGGCTCCATCACTTGTAAGCTTATACAACACACAGGGCAGCATCTCAGGTATTTCATGGCCTCTGATACCAAATAGGCTAAAGAGATATGTGTTTGGAAGGGACTGTTTGAGAAAAAGACTTTCAAAGATAGCAACAGGGAAATAGAAAGATGGCTCCACAATTAAGACCACTTATGCTTACAGAGGACCTGGATTCAGCTCCCAGCACCTGTAACTCTAGTTCCAGGAGATCTGATGCTCTCTTCTGGCCCCCATGGACAGCATGCATACATATGATGCACTTATATACATATAGGTAAAACACTCATGTACATTATTTTATAGAGATATGGGCTGGGAGGTAGTGGAGGCACGCCTTTAATCCTAGCACTTAGGAGGTAGAGGTAGGTGGATCTCTGAGTTTGAGGCCAGTCTGGTCTATAGAGTGAGTTCCAGGGAAGCCCAGGCTACACAGAGAAACCCTGCCTCAGAGGGAAAGAAGTGGGGCTGCAGTATGAAATATTCTGGCCCTTTACAAGGACTAACAAAGTAGTTCTTTAGCAAACAGAGGAATGGATGGTTCATATGCATGATTTAGACACAGCAGGACCTGGATTCAAATCTCAGCCCCACCAAGCCTACTGAGTTGTGGCATGGCACTGTGTTTTCAGTACTTGGTAAGTTAAGGCTGGAAGATGAGAAGTTCAAAGTCATCTTGGGCTACATAAGAAGTTTGAGATAAGCCTGGTATACATGAACCCCTATCTCAATTAAAGTAAACAAACAAAAGTAAGCCTGGTATGGTTAGTCCATGCCTATCACCCCAGAACTCAGGCAGGCAGAGGCAGGAGGACAGCTGCAAATCCCAGGCTAGCTAAGGTGGTCAACAGTGTGTGATCTTGACTCAAAAAAGCAAGACAGAACAAACAAAATAACAAAGCGCCCCAGTGTTTATAATACAGCTAGGTGAAAGCATGTGAAGTGAACTGGGCATACTCAGGATGGTGAGGGACTCAAGGGGCCCCACTGACTTAAGCTGGGTTCACTCTGGAAGCCTCAGTTTTCCAACCGGTGACACAGATATCATGGGAGAGCCAGGCTAACACTGTCAGCGTACCTTGAGGAGCTCAGGTGCCTGCTTCTTCAGTTTTTCCATCTTCCACTCGTTCTCACAGGGGTTGAGTGAGGAGGGTGGTGCGGTGCATGAGCACCGGCAGTCAGACCCTGAGCTCACAGTCTCCACAGTGTAGAAGTCCTCTACTCGTGCCCGTCCACTCCGCACCCGGCTGCATGCATCCTTGCTCAGCGGTCGCATGATGCATTTGCAGCGGCAGTCAGAGCCCTCTGAGGTCATCCGCACCTGGTCCAGGTCACTGAACACCTACAGAAGGGGAGCAAGAGGGGCTCTGTTTGGCCAGTGCTATGAGGACAAGCCTGATGTGTGGGTGTAGCAGTATCCAGCCTGCTGGTCTCTAGGTAGAAAAGAGGGAACAAGGCACTCGCATTATCATAATGACAATTCAAATGCTAATACATGGTGGTGGAAAAGTCCAGCAAGTCTCCTTTTGGCTCTTGCCTTTAATCCCAGCACTCAGGAGGCAGAGGCAGGTAGATCTCTGTGAGTTAGAGGCCAGCCTAGTCTACATGGTAAGATACAGGACAGCCAAAGCTGTATAATGAGACCCTGTCTCAAAAACAGACAGACAGACAGACAGACAGAATAATGAGACATGACACAGGATTCATTAATTGACTGGAAAATGATATCCAAAGACTTGTGTTCATAACTGCTATGTCTACAATGGCCACAAGAGGAAACAACACACTTATCCAGTTACTCAATAGACAGAGAATGTGGCATCTAAATACAATGAATTTCAGCAACATGAATCAACTCTGAAAGCTTATGCTAAATGAAAGAAGCAGGATCTATGGGGACTGGAGATCTATGGGAACTCAGCTGTTAAGAGCACACACTGTTCTTTGGTTCCCAGCGCCCACATTGGCCAGTTCACAAATCTTCTGTAAGAAGCTGAAGGGGATATGACTTCCTCTTCTGGCTTCCCATGGCACCTCCGCTCATGTGTGCATACCCACATCCATTAATACATATGATTAAAAATTAAAAAACAAATCTTACAAAGCCAGATACAAACAATCCCTTCCTGTATGATTCTTGAACCCAGCCCTCCCCCCCAAAAAAGTACCTTTAATTGAACACTTACTGTATTCTGGGTGTTGCAATGCATTATGCCCTTTTTGTTGTTGTGGTGGTTTCTAAATTTTATTTATGAATTAATACAAAACATTCCAGACCAATTGTCTTAATCATCATCTTGGTTAATCTGGAAGTAACATCATCTTGGTTAATCTGGAAGTAACATAGCTAATAGTTCTCTTTGCTGTTGGTGACAACACACAACCAGTCTTGAAGCTAGTTCTTCATATATTTCTTATATGGTTTTTTTTTTTTTTTTTTTTTTTTTTTTTTTT
>NW_022196897.1:26646746-26660976 GCF_008632895.1 Mastomys coucha | reverse complement strand
CTCAGAAATCCACCTGCCTCTGCCTCCCAAGTGCTGGGACTAAAGGCGTGTGCCACCACCGCCCGGCCATGTATTTCTTGGTGAGACATTTCAAATACCTTTTGGAGAAAGGCATTCTTAGAAGTGGCAGAGGTCTTGCTCTTGCTTACTTGGATGGTCACAACCCCTCCACCAAGATTCCAAGCTTTCCTGTTCACCTTGAGTCTCTCCTGGAGGAACTACTCCAAACTGGTAACATTTATACTCTGTCTTCTACACAGTGGATCCAGTCAGTGGTGAACTTCAAAACACATTTCTTCTTTTTGATTTTTGGTCTCTCTTCACCATAAGCTTTCCCATGGGAGCCACAGCAGCAGAGGAGGCAGAAAGGGTGCATCATGCAGGGTTTGATTCCCAGCACCTGTAAGGTTGCTTACAACCACCTGCAACTCTAGTTCTGGGGATCTATCGCCCTCTTCTGGTCTCCTTGGGTACTGTACATACCTGCTGCATAACATCTGTTGTGTGTGGATGTGGGTTTTAAGATGTATGAATCCGGGCTGGTGAGATGGCTTATCGGGTAAGAGCACTGACTGCTCTTCCAAAGGTCCTGAGTTCAAATTCCAGCAACCACATGGTGGCTCACAACCATCCATAATGAGATCTGGTGTGTCTGAAGGCAGCTACAGTGTACTTACATATAATAATAAATAAATCTTTAGGCCTGAGAGAGCTGGGCCAACTGGAGTGAGCAGAGGTCCTAAAAGTCAATTCCCGACAACCAGATGAAGGCTCACAACCATCCGTACAGCTACAGTCTGTACTCATATACATAAAATAAATAAATAAATCTTTAAAAAAAAAAAAAAAGATGTGTGGATCCTGGGTGAGAAGGTAGTAGGAAGCTCATATTTTCTGTTCCTGTAATCTTCCTGGATCTGCAAAGTGTGATCCTGACTCAGTGGCTCATGAGGTTTAGATGAAATATAAAACAAAACAAAACACCAGAAAACAGGAGCTGGCACGTACAAAATGTGCCACTGTGTGAGCCATTATAAGGAAATAGGCTCAGAGAGGTAAAGTCACAAGCTCAAAGATCACATGCCTTTGATGTAGAAGATTGTCTCCAAGATATATCATTGTAATCTCTTTTTGTTGACAGCATCGCACATCTATATAATACATTTTGGTCATTTCCCCCTATTACCCTTTATCATCCCTTACTCTTTCCTGCTGAAACCCTTCATCTTCCCGAGCCCCCCTCCTACTTTGATAGTGTCTGTATGTTTGTGTGTGTTTCGCTGAGATTAATTAGGGTTCCACCACTGGAGAAAATGACACCCCTCCTCTACAACTATTAACTGTCAATTGTCTGAGTGGAGAGGGGCCACAAGAGCCTTTCTTTCTTTCTCTCTCTATTCCTCTTTCTCTCTCTCTTTTTTTCTAGACTTAATTATTTTTATTTATATGAGTACACTGAAGCTGTCTTCAGACACACACTAGAAGAAGGCACTGGATTCCATTACAGATGGTTGTGAGCCACCATGTGGTTGCTGGGAATTGAACTCAGGTCCTCTAGCAGAGTAGTCAGTGCTCTTAACCACTGAGCCATCTCTCCAGCCCAAGCCCCTCTTTCTATGTGACTCCCATAGAACTGTTCTCCTGTGCCCTGGGTAGTGGTGACCTTCGACAGGTTCTAACTCCATTTCTTCAATGACAGTATGGAGGACTCTTAGTATGCAGCCTTCTCAAAGTGGGGTTCACATGAGATATGACCTCAAGCCAGTGGTTTTCTCCCCCTCCCCCTTCAGCTCCATCCTTGGATGTGACACACTCTACGACCAGATGTAGCCACCTGTTTCTGGGATACTACCAGCTCTGTATTCTCAGATATCGATGCAGTGAGTGACGGGTGCCTTGCATAGATACACCTGGCCAAACCCTGGGCTCCAACCCTTAGTGCACAGCTAGTCCTAGGGCAGTCCGCAAAAACTCACCCAGGCCCGTGGATGCTCAGCTATCACCAGCGAAGGAACCATAAGGACACAAGTGAGCTCATGGCACCCTGGGTCTCTGCTAAGCATAAGGGTCCTAAGGAGAGGAGCTGAGACATCTATTTCCTTTCTAGGCCTTCAGATACCTGGTTGAGTCCTGGCCTCTGCCAGGCCCTGAATTGGTGACAGCTAGAGGTGCAGGGGAGCTAGACCAGGGAACATTCTTGACTTCTTTAGCCACAGAGATCCAACCCAGCAAGCTCTGAAGCACATTGACACTTTGAGGGTGGCGAGGAGGAGAAGGTATCCTTTGTGGAGAAGGCATTGCTGGGAAGCCAATCAGATAGGCAAAAACAAGAGTGGCTTTTCAGGAGGCCTTGGGGTGGGGTGGGTAGGAAAGTCACTCTGGCTGGTGATTTCAGGGGTGCAGGGTGGCAGGAGGTGAGGCATTAGGGCATGGCAGAGCCCAGTCTTGGAGGGTACTGGAATCAGCTGACTGAAGATCTCAAGCTTTCTGCTTAGGACTGAAATGTTACCCAAGATTCTTGTGCTGAAGTCTCAGTTGCCTGCTGATGAGCCTGGGAGGTGGAATCACAAAGGCTCTGAGCTCATCAGTGGCTTAATCCACTGATGGATTCATAATTGGATGGCATTTTTGGGAGGCACTGCACCCCGGGAGGGGGCCCAGTTTGGGGAAGTAGGTCACTGAGGGTGTGCCCCTGAAGAATGGATCTTATCCCCAGCGTATTCCTCTGCCCTCCTTCTCCTCCCTCTCCCCCTCCCCACTGCTTTCACCGAAACCTGCACCCTCCGTAGCTTCAGCAGAAACAGACGAGGTCTACACAGTCTGAGCTCATCCTCTCCAATGTGCTATTTGATGCAGGCCCAAGTTGGCTGGAGTCCATGGCCAAGCCAGGTTAACTGTGTTCATCTGACTGGGCTGACACCTGTGGGCACAGATCCCTGCTACAGGTGTGCTCCCAAGGACACAGGTGGACTGAGAGGTGGAAGTGGGAGTGAGTGCCAGTCCCACACTCAGCCAGGGCAGGAACACACTGGGCTGTATGGCATGTGCAATGGTTATTACAGAGATCAGCATCCTGGAGGGGAACTAGCTATCTGTTTCTCTGTGTACTGGTCTACTTTTTTTTTTTTTTTTTTGCTTTTGTTAGCAACATCCTACAGATGAGGAAACAACCCCCTAAGTCATGAAATGCCAGGTTGGAGAGGATGAGCCTGGACTGTATAGATTTCCTCTATTTCTTCTGCAGCTGTGCAAGGGCCAGGGACTAGTGGGCGGTGAGGAGAGTTAGAAAGGATGCTTTGGTCCTGCCCTCTGTCCTGGTCCTCTGTGGGTGAAGAGTACTCTGGGGGTTGCAGGCTCATTTTCCCCTGCTTTCGAACAGTCAGGCTCAGAGGACTATCCATTTCCCAGGCTTCTGCTGGTCCCAGAACCCTACCAGAGACAGGTCTCTTGGAGGACCCCCATCTATTGACGCTAATCCCACCGGTCCAGCAGCTACTTCCACATTAGGCTGTTATATTCCTTCCTCTTCAGATGAAGTGCTACCTCCTGACGGGGGTGGCCAAAGTTCTCACACTGCCAGGAGCTGGAAGAAGGCCACAGCTCCTGGACCCAGGTGCCAGGAAAGCAGCAGGATCCTGCCTTCAGTGGGGTAAAGCTGGAGATGTCCAGGTACTAGAGTGAAAAGCTAGGTCTGGGCTATATATAGTCTTAGCACCCATAACTCCTTCCTGCATGGCCTCAACCCCTCTGAACTTCAATTCAGCTCCCCTCTCTGTAAAATGGGCTAGCTATTAATCTTCTCTTAAACTTGTCAATGAAACAGTAAACAGTCAGTGTACACAGAGCAGCTGTCACAGTTCTGGCCCAAAATAACTGCTAATTTAAGTAACGTGCTATATATGCAGCTTCTGGAACCCCTCCCCCCCCCCACATTATTACCTGTTTTTCACCTCTCTTCACCCTTACCACAACTCCATGTTACATCTGGGAAGGCTACATGGTATCCATTCCCTGAGTACCTACAGTTACCAAGCCAAGACTTCGACCCCAGCAACTGAGCTGGGATACACAGAGGTCTATACAGAAGGATGGCATGGGATTTGGGGTTACTTCCTGGGCTTACCCCTTGGCATGAAGTCTGAATGTTGCTGTCAAATAGGAAAGTCCCTGCCTCAGTCCTCATCGCTCCCTGCAGCTGTGCCCAGCACACACGCCTGCCAAAGCTCCCAGATGTGGAGGTGGTATGTGCTTTGAAGGCCTTTGGATGTTTGCTGGAAAAGCTCACAGTGAGATTGCTAGTGGGTAGCTTGAGGATTTTTTTCTTGGTTTTGTTTTGTCTTTATTGATTTTTTTTTTTAAATTTGGGGGAGAAATAGATAAATCTGGCTACACTAAGGGAATAGGAATATTCTCATAATGGTGGGGCAGGTTCACATGAGGTTTTTCTGAGGTGTTACCATATTTCTCAACTTCATACCTTGCTGTCAATTCCATGGCCACAGACCAATATGTCAGTATGTATTCCTCTCCTCTATGCTGGATTAATCTTTCAAAATCACCTCCTTTGATGACTCCATGGGGAGCTGTTATCTGGGACTGCACTTGGAAAGTGCAGTGTGATTCTTTAGGGTGTTCAAATTTATCCCTTGGGGCAGGGTTGGCAGTGCTGTGTGTGATGCTGGATGTAGGATGCTGGGCATGGACCTTGGTTGTGCTCCCAAAAGGAGTGCTGCGGCAGGCCCACTTCTTTTTTTTTTTTTTTTTTTTTGGTTTTCAAGACAGGGTTTCTCTGTATAGCCCTGGTTGTCCTGGAACTCACTCTGTAGACCAGGCTGGCCTCCAACTCAGAAATCTGCCTGCCTCTGCCTCCCAAGTGCTGGGATTAAAGGCGTGCATCACCACTGCCCGGCAAGGCCCACTTCTTATAGAGTGGGGTTTGGCTTGGCCTGACACTGTACCAGGAAGAGAACTCCATTACTCTGTCATTCTGCTTTTTCTGCCCAGGGGCCTGCTTCCAATTACACCCACATGCGGAAACTCCAGGAGTAGATCTGAAACAACACCTAAGCCCCTGGGACTGGCCTGCCTGGAACGTCTGACCTGGCCCAGGAAACCACCATGACCTGCTTGGCTAAGGCCCCTCTGTTCCCTTGTTCAGCCCCCTCTCCCCACCCCAAGGCCTCAGTCTTCTCTCTCTGCTCAACCCCCTTCCCACCCCTGCATGTATGCAGAAAATGAGGACCCAGCAGCCCCTTTTCAGATGGAGAGGCTGGTAAATTATCACTTCCTAGGAGTATCTGCTGCCCTGCCATAGTGACTTGGGGCTACCTGCCTGTCCACCTCCAAGTCAGTGCTGGGCAGCCATGAAGAAATACCAGGGCAGCTATGAGTTCCCCCTCCTACTTCAGGTCAGACAAAGCACTTCCTTAGATGGAAACTCCAAATCCTGTTTAGGAGAGCCTCACCATAAACATCAACTTAAAATACAGAGAGACCAACAGAATGCCAGGGTGAGTGAGTGTCATGGGTAGGAGCCTGCCAGGAAGAAGCAGCCTGCAGAGGGGCCAGGTTAAAGCCCTAGGACCCTGAGTAAGCACCCCTATCCCACCCCAACAAAAACAGGCTAGGCTTGCAGGGGAAGACACTGGGGTTGTTACTGTGGAGAGAGAGATGGTGATAATGAAAACAGCTCTGCAGAGCCAGCAGGAGTCTGGCTGGGCTAAGGAATGCAGAGTAAATTCACCCATCACTTGATTTTTATTTTTCCCAGCTGGCTGAAGCGGAGCAGGCATGGGAGGTGTCTGGGGGAGGGTTGTGCTGGGTCCCCTATCCACCAGCCCCAGCTTGCCCTGGGACAAGTAAATATACCCCCTTCCCAACCTAGCAAGTGTTTGGCTGACTCACTACATAAACAGGGTGTTGGGTTTTCTTTGTCTTAGCTTTGTTTTGGATGTGAGCCCTCCCGCTCTATAGCCTTTCTGCGAAGCTCAGAAATGCCCAAACCTAAATGTCCTTCTGAGCCACAGAGGATAGGCAGTGGGCAAGAGAGTGCTGATCAGGTTATCTGGGGTTTTGCTCACTCGTGCTATCTGGGCCAAAGGGGACACTGATTTTCAGATAGGCAGGCACTTAAGTCCAGAGACACAAATCATATTTCCAAGTTTGCACAGCAAAAGAATAGCTTTTACCCTTTACCTACACACAGGTGGACTCAAGTTCTATTAAAAAAAAACAAACAACAACAACAAAAGACAAAACAAAACTGAAACGACATCTAGAGAAGCCGCTGCTGCCCTTATTTTCTGCAAGCAGATCCCTATAGTTTCCTTCTAGGCCAGGGGTTCTCAACCCTCCTAATGCTGTGGGGTCCTTTAATACAGTTCATGTTGTCGTGACCCCCCCATCATAAAATTATTTCACTGCTACTTCATAACAGCAATTTTGCTACTGTTATATGAATCATAAACATCAGATATGTGACCCCTGTGAAAAGGTCATTTGACCCTTGGGATGGAAACCCACAAGTTGAGAACCTGCTGCTCCAGGCCCATCTTCATCAGTTCATTTCTAGAATGTCTTTAAGGGGCTCTTGATCTGTTCTTGTCTATGTTCTGGATCTCATCCAGGACTTTGGGGTTCCTGTGGAGCATAGTATCACTCACTGGGCAACTATTAAGCATAGTGTTTAGCATTCTGCAGGTATACCTCACTAAGTCTAGAAAATCAACGGTAGAGAGTACAATGCCCCCCTTCCCATGCTTAGAGGTGAAGAAATGGTGGTGAATGTCTTTAATCTCAGCACTGGGGAGGCAGATGCAGTCGGATCTCTGTGAGTTTGAGGCCAGCCTGATCTATGTGTTGTGATCCAAGCTAGCCAGAATTATACACCGAGATCCTGTTTCAACAAAAAATGCAAGGGGGGGACAGGAAGAGGAGAGAAAGGGGGAGGAGGGGGAGGGAGGGAAAGAAGGAGGGAGGGGAGAAAGAGAGAGAGAGGGAGAGAGAGAGAGAAAGAGAGAGAGAGAGAGAGAAAGAGAGAGAGAGAGAGAGAGAGAGAGAGAGAGAGAGAGAGAGAGAGAGAGAGAGAGAGAGAGAGAGAGAGAGAGAGAGAGAGAGAGAGAGAGGCGGGTGTAAAACACAGCTGACAGGTGAATACAGTATGTGGACTCAAGTCTCAGAGACAATGGCAAGTGGGTGGCAAAGAAGCAACTTTGGGTTTACAGCCTCTCCTGAAAGCGTTGGTCTAAAGCCTACTGCAAGTCCTTTGGTAATAATTGCCCCTGGGTCTACCCCTAAGTGGTCACCCTTCCATGGAAACTCTCAATCAGTTGTTCTTACTGTCCACTTTCTCTTGCCTACCCAGCCCCAGAGCACCACCTGGGACTTCTCAACTTGATCCTGGATTTGAAGCCCCATCTCTGAGCATAGTGACAAGGTCCAAAGCGCTTCTTCCTCAGGCTCCAGGACCTAAGCCCTCTATCATAACCAGTCAGTGTTTCTTCCCTCACATTTTCCTTTCTCAAGGCTTTGATTCCAGCAGAGTATAGACTAAGTTCCAACTCTCATCTGCCTTTCCCTAGTCCCCCACTCCCTGCTGAATGCACCCTCCTCAAGCACCCTCAGCCATAGCGCCCCCTCGCGCCGGTCACCGCCTAGTTGTGCCAGGTTCCAGTACCTTACTGTCGGGCCACACAGGACCAGCCCGAAGCAAAACCAGCAGCAACAGAACCAGCAGCAGCCTCAACTGGAGGTACCTAGGCAGGACAGCTGCGGCTTCCATGGTTGGATGGGCTCCGACGCCTCTGCGCGCACGCTAGGGAGCGCCGGCAGTATTGCGAGCTCGGCGCTGCAGCCCAGCTCTGCCGAGGGGGCGCCCCCCAGCCTGGAGCCCTAGTAGTTTTGCTAGAGGCGGAGCTAGGGTGGAGGGGTGCCCGCTCCTCCTCTCCCCTCCCCGCCCATTCTCGGCGGTCCCGCGGCTTTGCAAAGTTGTCTCTGGGAGAGGACTGTAGCAGCAGCCAGGCAGTAAGAGAAGTACAGCCTCGAGACGGACTGAGGTCCAGTTCTGTGACATGAGGGACCTTGCACATGTCCTTTTGCCTTTTTGAGACCCAGTTTCCCCATCGATAAAAGGGAGAAAATAGTCTCTTTGGAATGATTGCAAAGTTCAAGTGATACTTCCAGTTCAGTCCTTGCTCTGACAAAGCCATCCTGTCCCCTCCCCCCGTCCCCCAACACTGTCGGTTCCAGCCTTTTCAGGGTTCAACCTCTTCTCTTCCATATCTTCCATCTTTCTCCTTTTTCTGCTATGCCAAAAACAACCCTCTTCTTTCTATCCACAGCAGAACGTTTGATTTCTCAGTTTCCCAGGCAGCAATTTCGGGGTCTTAGGGCTCTGCTGCACCAAAGTGCTTTGTTGGGTCTTTTGAGATCCACTGTAACGAAATTCAAGACGGAATCGCTTACCCTTCCTACTTGCATATTCTCTCTGTCTCTCTGTCTCTGTCTCTCTCGTAATATTTCCATATGCTCTCCTGAAAGTGTGTGAGCCTGATGGTTAGGCTAACACATTTCTTCCTCCATTGGTTGGCTAGTGAGCTCTAAGGCCCCTCCTGTTTCTGCCTCTCCACTTCTGATGTTACTTACACACACACACACACACATACACATACACACAACCACATTTAATGTGAATGCTGGGAGATCCCAATTCAGTTTTTTTTTATATTTGCAAAGCAAGCCATTAACTGTGGAGCCAGTCACTTGTTTCCTTAGCCTCTGAGAGCTGGCTCAGACTCTTAAACTGCCTCCCACTTCTCAGTTTCCCTTTGGCTTCCCCCTTTTATTTCAACAGGGGATCCTTCCCAGACTCTTTTGTAGGCCCTTTCAACCTTCTGCATACCCTCAGAGTCTGGACTCCTTTTCTAGGCTGTCACTGAAGGTGACCCCTCTTCTGCTCACTTGCATGTTTACCAGGCTTATTGAGCCTGTATTGCACAAGCAAGGAACATTGACTTGTGCCCTGCATTCAGCCACACCCATTCACTCCTTACCTCTGCTCTCAAGTATTTCCTCCAAAGAACTGCAACCTCTTCATTGCCATTTCCCCACAGGGTGTTTTGTGTCTCCAGCTCCCTGTAGAGAGAGGCAAATACGCCAACAGAGGACTCACGATTTGTCTACCCTTGCAGCTGGCTCAGGGGCTTTCAGACTCTCTGCCTCCAGCCAACAGCCTCAGGATCACCTGGGAACTTGTTAGAAATTCAAACTCACAGGCCTTAGCCTAGTTACTAAACTAGAGATTCTCCGTTGGTGGGGGAATCCAGCAACTTCTGTTTTCAGGAAACCCCCAGGGGCTCTTGAGTTGGAGAATCACTGACCTAGTCAGAGATTACTGTATTAACTCTTAGCTGACTTCAGTTAAAAAGTCATGTGTTTGTTATAAATGAGTTTCTTCCTTTCTTTTAAAGATTTATTTGTTTTATATATGTGACTACACTTTTGCTGTCTTCAGACACACCAGAAGAAAGCATCAGATCCCATTACAAATGGTTGTGAGTCACCATGTGGTTGCTGGGAATTGAACTCAGGACCTCTGGAAGAGCAGTCAGTGCTCTTGACTGCTGAGTCCTCTCTCCAACCTTCTCCCCACCCCTTTCTTTTTTTCTTTCTTTCTTCTCTTTCTTTGAAACAGGGTTTCTCTGTGTAACAATCCTGGCTCCTGGCTGATATGGAACTCACTCTGTAGATCAGGCTAGCCTTTAACCTCACAGAGATCCAACTGCCTCTGCCTCCTGAGTGCTGAGATTAAAGGTGTGAGTCATCATGCGATGTTTATAAACAACTTTCTAGAGTTCCTTGCAGAGAAGTCAAGGCCTAGTATAAAAGCCAATCATTGGTCATGCTCTTCTGTACACAAGACGCTAGCATGGAGGTTATTTCCAAGAAGAAGATCTTACAGACAGGAACTGAAGATCTCCACTCTTGCCTTGTTTTTAGCTGTAGCCCTGTCTGCCTGCAGACTCGGAACCTCAGGATGGGTCTCCTTTAGACTAATCCTCATCCTTAGATATATTCCTTTAGGTATATTCCTTTCCTTTTTAATTGTAGATTTTGTAATGTGCTTCCAATCTTTTCAAAATATAGATAAAATGTACTTAAAACAAATTCAACGAGGCAGGAATTCTCTTTCTTAGCTTTCTCATGGATGCAGGCAGCCTGGCTGACTTTAAGGCAGGCCCAGCTAGATAGGCCCTGCAGAGGCCACAGAAGGAGTTCTGTTCTCTCTGGACAACGTATGGTATCCTCCAACAACATCTCTATCACAATGAATAACCCACAGCTCAAATGTATCAAGTTCCTAAGGCCTTAGGACCTTGGTTTGTGTTGTTAGTTCCACAGTCTTCTCACCTATGCTAGACCACCCCACTTTTGATACTTTCTATCTCAAAAATCCTGTCACTCTGCCCCCCACCCCAACCCTAGCCCCTCTGGCACACCTGACCCTTCTTAGCTATAGCACTCATGCAATTATTTGACTTGTGTCTACATCATTCACTGTAGGGTAAGGACCCCATGATGAGGCCCATTCTTACCTTGCTTTTAGCTGTAGCCCTGTCTGCCTGCAGACTCAGGACCTCAGAATGGGTCTCCTTCAGACTAATCCTCATCTTTAGATATATTCCTTTAGATATATTCCTTTCCATTTCTTCTGTCTTCCTTGTAAATGCTGAGAGCCCTTTAAATCTGCCTCACTAAACCTGTCTCTACAACTGCATACTCAGAGCAGAGGGCACTTACTTCTCAGGGTTGTAAGGAAAATGTCAAACAATTAGAAAAAAGACCCAGTGTGGGTGCTGGACTCTTAGTGGATGCCTATTTACTGTTTACTGCATGCTGACTAGCAGCAGAGGAGATAATGGTGAGAGAGTAAAGGGATTGGCTGGGCAGGGGTATCTGGGAAGGTTAGGGAAGGAGGGAGCTCAGAGCTGAAAGGAATCCAGAGCTGTTTCCAGGAGCTGAAGATGTGTTGAACTTCTCTTTGGGTTGATAAACAGTCTTCATTCCCTTTTCAGATCTCAGGCACAAGACGTCTGCAGGGCCACTTGGCTTCAGGGAAGAGGAACTTCTGTACCAGGAGCCTGTGATAGAGGGAAACTCTGGCTCTGAGAAGGCTATGTGATCCTGGCACATTTTAGAATCCAGAGCTGAAGAAGAATTTCTTCCCTATAACACAAAGGTCTCATCTTATATTTCAGGGGCCTTCTGCAGAGCACTGCTCCCTGGCCTTGGGAAAGCTCAGAAACCTTGGCAAGGACATAATCACTTCAAGATCATTTTGGGGGGCTGGAGAGATGGCTCAGTGGTTAAGAGTGCTCAGATAGTGCACTGACTGCTCTTCCAGAAGTCCTGAGTTCAATTCCCAGCAACCACTTGGTGACTCACAACCATCTGTAGTGGGATCCTATGCTCTCTTCTGGAAGACAGAGCCAGTGTATAGTATACTCATATACATAAAATAATTAAATGAATCTTAAAAAAAAAGATCATTTCTTATAGTCTACCTAGATAGGGTCATGTGGGAACACAGAGGGACCTAGTTGTCCCTTGATGGGAAGTATGAGGAAGGTGCTACTGAAGAAATGGAACAGGATCTAGAAAGATGAATTAGAGACGTACAGAGGTTAGGCCAAGGGCATTTCAGCTTTCTCACCCACTGAGTATATAACAGACATAATTTTTATGCCATTTCATTTGTATGTGAGAGCACCAATATCAGAGCTACCTCAGTGAGCAGGTGTGGGAGATTTGAACCACATAGCATTAGTGTAAATCTCTAATAACAGCTGCTGGCACAGATTAAGGATGAAACCAGGCCAATTAATATTGATAATGGACAGCTATTGGAAAGTACAGGAAGGTGTGTCAAAGCCTCCTCAGTAGCAGGTAAGGGAAGAGGCATGGGGGGCAGGAATCGGAAGGACAGGTTAGATTTCATATGCCAAGATAAAGACTTTTAAACAATTAAGTAAAGGATGACTCACAAGAGCTAGAGGATTGCAAGGGCAGATGGGGCAGAATGAGGTGACAGAATGAAGTTTCAGTATGGCCCGTTAGAGGAAAGCAGAGCAAAGCACCAGGGTTTTTTGATTTATAGTAGGCCAGATAGTATTTAAATTCGGGGCTGAAACGTAACAAGTCTTCTCCTAAGGGACGTGTGTGTGTGTGTTGTATAGTGTATGTGTATATGTGGTGGTGGGGGATGTAGGGGGAGGGAGCGAGCGGCAGGGGGGACGGAGGGGGGGACATCACTGAAAACGCCACCACAGCTGGTCCTGAGGGCTCCGTGGCCGCGCGCCACCTGGTGGCAGCGGGAGATGGGCCCTGGAGAGGAAGAGGAGAAAATCCAGGATTTTATTTGGTGGGAACTTCGGTAAACTGAGGCGATAGTGTGTATATGAGAGTTGGCCTCTTACCACTGGATCCGGTCCTTATTACAACTCTCATTTTTCAGACAGGTAAACTGAACAGTAGTGGGAAGGGGAACACTCCGGGAAAGGGACACTCTTAAAATAGAGCTCTTTAAGACACAGAGTCAGGAATCTCAAGTTTTCTTTGGTGGCATCAATGGAACTGATCTTAGTTTGCCCATCTGTTCTATGGGCAGGGTGCGGGGAAATGAAAGAGGAGGAAGAGAAACTTTAATCTTTCCCGCCCACCCGGAGGTAAAGGGGCTTTAAACACTTCTCCGGAAAGCAGAGTTGTATAGATTCTATTTGCATACGAACGCAGTCACCTCGGGTTAAACTCGGGTCCTTTAATCTCTGGTCCAATTTGTCGCGCAGCCCGGGAGAAAAACCCCTCTTGAGTACCTACACACCCCGCCCCCTGGGGCCTTCCCCCCACAGGGTTGGGCTTGGTTGCACGTGCTCACCGGCTTCCCGGTGGATCCGCCTCCTTGGAAAGGCTCACTATTAGTGGGGGGAGACAGTTGGAATCACAGAGGACTATGAACACGAATACGTTACAACAGAGAGAAAAATCTGACATAATCGTTTATTATACTATTGTAGCAGAAACTGTATCAGAGTTCGTAATAGTGATTGGTTTTGGTTCTCCCTACTCAGCTCTTCCTAGGTTTCCCCCTAACCCCCTCACTTGGTAGAGTCCTGTGTGGCCAGCCTCGCCAGGAGGACTACATTTCCTAGCATTCCCCACGGGCACGTGCGTGGCAGCGACGCGTGACGTCAGAGGAGGGAGCTGGCCAGTGCTGAGGGGGCGCGGCGCGGAGGGGCGCGGAGCCCGGCGGCTCAGGGGCCCAGAGTGTGCGGCGGCCCAGAGCCTGCCGGCCCCTGACAGCCCCCTCCCCCCGGTGGAAGACCAGGACGACGACTACGAAGACGCAGGTCATGGCGGAGCAGCGAAGCCAGCGAGGGCCCTGAGCATCGCCGCATGGAGCGGGACGAACGGCCACCTAGCGGAGGGGGAGGCGGCGGGGGCTCGGCGGGGTTCCTGGAGCCGCCCGCCGCGCTCCCTCCGCCGCCGCGCAACGGTGGGTAAGGGGCCTTCTGAGCCCAGGCGGCCCCAACGCTCGCGACCCCCCTCTTTCTCTAAGCTGACTCGAGCTCCGGGATGCCGGGCAGCTCCTCCGGGTGGACTCCACCCTGGACTCGCACTCCCTACCTAGGCAGGGTCCCGGGTGCCCTCAGCTCGGACCCTCCCCTCCCCCCGGTCCCCTCTGCGCCAACCCTTTCTCCTCCCCCAGGAGGCCCCGGTGCACGGAGCACCCGCTTTCTTCACCAGGGAGCTCGCAGACGCCACACCTTTGCACCCAGCACCTATCCCGGAGCATTTTCCTTCTCCGCAGTCCCGCGCTTCCTCCCAGCCCCGTGAGCCTGCGCCTCTGGGCAGACCGGTAATGGTCCTTCTCGGACCTCGGTGCTCGCTCCTGACCCCTGGCCTTCCTTTACCCAGGCTCCCTCTTCTAGGCGACGACTTTCTGCTGGCTCAGGTCTCCAGCGGGATCCAAGAGCTCCGGGACACCTGCCTTTTCCCGGTGTTTGCCGGACGCTTCCCGCGCCGCCCAACCTATCTCTTCCGGGGTGCTGAGAATTCCTCACCTGGCCGGGCCGCTTGAGTATCTCCTTGTCCCAGCCCAGTCCTCTGGTTCCTCAGGGTTGGCTCCCGCTCCCTCCCCGGCTCAATGTTTTATTTGTTTCTGTTTGATATCCCC
>NW_022196897.1:26632227-26646736 GCF_008632895.1 Mastomys coucha | reverse complement strand
CACCTCCATCGGTGTTTGCGGCGGAATGTTTTTATTGGTAAAGTGTAAGGAGCTTTTGTGAGGTCGTAAAAGGTGAACTTTTGAACTTGGAAAGCGCCCTGGAGCAATTAGCGCAGGCGATAGCCCCGAGAGGCCTGCATTACAAAGGGTGCTCGTTGCGGCAAGCAAACGCTCCCGCGGCAAACCCGATTTATTTATTTATTTGCCCTGCCTTCCACCTTTCACATCTCCTCATTTCCGAATAAAGGGCAGGCTCTCCGAGATCCCTGCCTCCTCCCCTCTCTGCGCCATAAACGCGCAATTCTCTGGAAGATCTAGGACCCGAACAGTGTCTAACAAGTAACAGATTTCAGATTGAATGCAAACACTGGGGACAGTTAGGAGGCACTAAAAATTAATTGCTTTGGCAAGAAGTTTCTCAATCAGGACAGTGACCTGGCAGGTGTGGGGAAAGCAACCTGAAAATAGGTCACCGAGGTTCTGGTGAATGAATGAGGAGGCACAGAAGAGAGTTGGATTTGGTTCTTCATAACCGTATAAATTAATTAAACATTCATCGTTAATTCAGTACATCGTTAGTTTCTTTCTTTCTTTCTTTCTTTCTTTTTTTAGAAGAAAGTCTGCTTAATTTGATACGATAGCGATCAAATGGTGATGTTTTCAAAGCTTGTGAGTTTTAAAGATGTGTATGATGTGAGGGATCGAGTTGGCCTGGCATCCGGTCGGGACTGATTGAGCCTGTTTAGGATCAATAAAATCCCACGTCACAAAGAAAGAAATATAGTTAGAGTAGAAAGGGACAGTGTGTAAAAGAGTAAAGATGATGGTTTTGGCGTTTTAAATTTATGCATAGGTTTGGTTTGGTATTAATTTGTAAATATTGTAATTCTTGATGTAAGGTTTGCCACGCAGACTTTCTAATTCAGTCTCCAGATTTGTCCCTGTTAGAGTATTTTGGAAATGCCTTCCTGTTTGCTAATAGTTCCTGTTCCCACCTGTGCTTACTATCAGATGACAGATTTTATTGCAGCCATCACTTTCAATTTTACATGAGAATATTATTGTAAGGAAAGCCAGAGAACAATGCTTTTGCTATTAATTATTCATTGGAACATTTTAAAGAACTGAATAGCAGTTTTAGCTCTTAATCAGATTATTTAATACTCTTCATTTCCTCAACTGGTCAGAACCATTGAAAGAATCTTAAGGAGCAATCAGTCCGTTAAGGCTAAGAAATATCTCTAATATTTCACATCAGTTCAGATTAGTGATAAAAATTTATTCTTTTTACCGAAAAAAAAAATCAGTGGGAACTTTTGGCAGCTTTATTGGTTTGAAAGATAATAGGAATTTTTGTAGCACTGCTTGTTTTTTAGTAGAAAAATAAGCACGGTGTATGTAGTGTTTTACAGCTTATGTTATAGTTAATTAGTACCTAAGAAGTGCTCGTAAGATAAAAATTGCCTTTGGAATAGTGGACTCTTTTTCTTTCTTTCTTCCTAGTGAACATTTTTCTCCAAAGATAAATGAAATTGCTTGATTTCTGCGGAGAAAAGTACTTCAGCTTCCCATCCTGGTGACATTTCCATTTCTCGTGAGGTTGTTATCTAGAGAGAAGGTCTTTGGTCTGTGTTGTGAAGAAGTGAAGTCCATTGATGCTGAATTTACAGTCCTCCAGATGTCTTTATGATTCCATCAGAACAGACTCGCTAGCCTTTTGATGCACTATCACCCTTCCAGGAATTCCTTGTGCTGACTCTGCTATTTTCCGCTGTTGCTTGTGGTTTTCATAACAAACAAACTCATTTACTTGTAATAGTGATTGCTCCCTTTTGGGATTTCAAAGGAAGATGAATGATTTGAGGGAGCGTTTGTTCATTTTATTTCAAGAGGGCGAGGGAGTAGATTTTAAATATTTAAAGCCAAGGAAGGCTATAAGCCATTATAAAGAATTAAAAGCATATTTCGTGTTATGGTACTTTCCAGGAAACTGGTTCACTAAATACTGTGTGCTTCCCTCCACATGAGTTTACTAACAAAATGCTTAGTAAACTAACAAGTATTTTACGTCACAAATTTAACTTTTTAGTTCTGGGACTTGAGAACTTAATTCTGAATCAACTGAGAGAATTTTCTGGTTTCCTTGAGAAATCTGAGGTGTTAAATGGCCAAATTTTCTATCTTGGATGTGCCATTCGCCAAATGCTGAGTATGTCTCCTCCTTGCAGAGTCTGAGCCTTCGAGTTTACTAATCTGATTCTGTATTTTGTAGCAGAAAGTTTTATGCTTGTGCGTGCAAGTACACAAAAAGGTGTGAGAAGGGAAACTACTGAAAAAAAAATGCTAGCAGATTTTCAAAACATTGCTCATACATATATCAGTATTTCTTGATTTCCTCCTGGGGTTTGGTGGCAAAGCTAGAAAATGTATTTTAGGTAAAGCATAATTTTAGTACAGTTGGTAAAAACCATTTTAAATAGAAGAAGAAAATGACTTATTTGTATGTAAAAACCAGATTATAGTCATCTTATTTGTGGAAAAGTGTCAGACTTAGAGAAAGCTCTTTCTACAGGTAAACAGATAGCTTCTTATGAGTAGTGTTAGTTTCTTCAGAGAAAATGTCAAGGGAAGTGTTTGCTTTCAAATTTTGTATTCTCGAGGTCAACTTAAAAATAAAATTTTTTTCTTATTAAATGTATTCCTGTTGCTGTACAATATTCCTAAAATCAACCCCAGTCTTTACATCATAGTTTAGGGACTTTGATTGCAACTCATGGAAAATTAGAATCAAAAAAACCAACACCCAAACCCGTAACGTGGTGAGATATCCATTGTTTAGAAACAAGTAGGCATAATTTATTGGAATGAAATATTTCTTGCGAATTTTTTCTGTTCTTATGACCTGTTAAACAACATTCTTCTAGAACAGTTTCTGAAGAAAACAGATTAGTTTCTGTGGGTTATAGTTATTTAAATTATTTTAATAAGACTTTTCTAGTGAACCCAGCAATTCTAATTAACAGTGATTTAGCTTGGGAGGGACCAGGATTTCCTCAGCTGGCTGCTGGGGAGCTGAATTGCTTTTTTCCCCACCCCCAGCTGCACAGAATCGTTTGATCCCCATGCTACTACCATGGTTGTCATTTGAGAAAGCAAATTGAGAGAAAATAAGTTGGGAAAATAGCCTACTTGAGCATCATTTGCATTTTTTAGTTTTTGCTCTTAAAATATAGGAATAATTGTACTTGAGATTTTTAACATTGGAAGCAAGCCAGCTTTACTATTATGTCTAAGAGAAAATTCTCAAGTTGTCTTTTAAAAAAATACAGGTTTTGTTTTAAAATTTTCAAAAGTTAGCCTTTGTGCAATGGAAACATTTTTTATTCAAGGTAGTTTGTGGTTTTTCCTGTAGCATTATATAATCCCAGATTAAGAAATTATAAATTCTTGAGTTTTTTGTTTTTTTTGGGGGGGGGGAGGTTCAAGACAGGGTTTCTCTGTATAGCCCTTGCTGTCCTGGAACTCGCTCTGTAGACCAGGCTGGCCTCGAACTCAGAAATCCACCTGCCTCTGTCTCCCTAGTGCTGGGATTAAAGGTGTGCGCCACCACCACCCGGCTAATTCTTGAGTTTCATACAAGTAGATGCTATCTATAACTTTGTTATAGTAAGAATTAACTTTGAAAATTATCGTCAAAAATATCTTTGCATCCTAGTTGTAAGCTCTGAACCCTTAAATTTGTTTACAGCAGAAAAGTTATTCAACTATAAACCACAGATGGCAGTAGTAGTGTATTTTTCCACTTTCTAGACTGATTTTTGCTTTTAAGCAGGCGTCAATTCTATGAACACTGTTGGTAAGTCTTCTGACAGGTGTAATATTTCCCTGGACAGCGGCATGTAACGTATTCTGAAAAACAGATCCCAGCATCTGATTTGAAGATACACTCTGGGCGGGTGGTTTGTGCCACAGTAGTGACTGACTTCTCCCTGTCAAAGTGAGATTTTTTTTTTAAAATTGGTAATTGTAATTAAAGTAATTGTTAAAATAGCTACAGCACCTTGAATCTGTGGTTGTAGTGTTGTAAGTAATGAATGTGTCTTACAGTTGCTTGGACTATTATTTTAGTTGGAAACTATTAAGTGTATTTGAGGATACTTTTCCTCATGTAGAATTTATTGATTTCTTAATTTCAACTTCTTTCATTTGATAGAACCGTGGAATTTTAGATTTCTTCAAAAGCATTTCAGAGGTCTGGTTTATTCTGTTTTTCCAATTCTTTGTTGTAGCTAAGATTTCCGTGTTTTTTATTTTCCTCTAAAAAATTAATTGGGTAAAGAAATAGTTGAATTTCCCTTGGTATTTTGCCTAAGTTTCCTCAAGACATCTGATAAAGATTTATGAAAGAGTTCATTAACATCTGTTTCAAAATAAAGAAGAGATTGGTTCAGTGTGGAGAATTAGCTTCATTAGTTTTCACTTAAAAGCATTTCTAATTCATGTGTTCATTTCAGCTTTGAAGCACATCATCTTGGAAGAATTAAAAGATTCAGTTTGACTATTTTTGATAATGTATAGTCTACTGGATCAGATTCAATATTATGAGAAGAAAAGTCTGAACACCACTGTGAGGCTTTAATGTATACTAAATAACGTAGTTACAAAGTAATAAGGTAGAACTTTTTGCCTTTCCCTTCATTCATCACTTCTTGATCATTTATTACTAAATTGTTTTACACTTAATCTTTTCCAACATGTTGAGTCTTTAAAATGTAGTTTGTATCTAAACCAGTGGTTTTCAAAATGTACTCCATAGACCTCCAGGTGTATTTGTGTGTGTGTGTGTGTGTCCCTGAGACCCTTTCAATGATATTTTCCAGTCAAAGTTTATCTGTCTGTCTATCTATCATTATATATATATAATATCAATGTTATATATATTCATTTGAGAATTTCCTTGGAGAAACAGTAGAAATGATTAGTTAAATCTCTAGCTTTGAGTATATGTTTTTGATGTTTTGTGTGATGAAGTTTTATAGAAGTGAAAACATTTCTGTGTAATAGGAAATTTCTGTGTTTTGAGGTAAAATGTTTTGTGAGTATGTTGTGAGATGAACTAGTTGCATTTTTTTCATGAGCCATCTTTTTTACTTGAAAAAATTGCTGAGATACTGTTGTTTCTTAGTGAACTTACTACACCAAAGAAAACAGCATTTGTTGCCAGTAATTACAGTTTGAGCTTGCAGGTAATGGGATTTTTAATTTTTTGTTTTTCTTTTAGAGACAGGGTTTCTCTATGTAGTTCTGGATATCCCGGAACTTTTGCTGCAGACCAGGCTGGCCTCGAACCTGTCTCTGTCACCCAAGTGCTGGGATTAAAGTCGTTCACAACCACTGCCAGGCATAATGAGATTTTTAAAATATTGGACCTGCTTCTATGAGCTTCACAGCTTCTTAGTGCTAAAAACTTTATGGTGAGATAGGTACTGATATTAAAAATATGATTTTTGGTATTGTATAATAAAGGGTGCTTATCATTTAGAGGATCTGTGTAACTCAGTGACACATTTACCAAAACATGTCTAAGTGTGCTATTTGAAAATAACTGCCTGTTTGGGCATGGTGCCTGCTATGGAGATTGAAGCAGGAGGAAGTAAGTTCTGTGTGGGTAAAACATCATTCAACATGAAATTTAGTGGTAACCAAGTGCACATATTTTACTGATCATGTTTTTAGTTTTTGCAGTTTTGGATATTGAACCAGGGTTCTTGTGATTGCTAAGCAACCCTCTACAATTGAACTATATCCCCAGACCAACAATAAGGTTTTAAGCTCTACCTTTGACATTAAAAAAATTCATTTTTAAAAAAGCAAGTATTATTTTTCTAGTTATAAGTCTGTGAGGCCAGATTTTCTGCTTACACCTGTAGTCTACATAAATATACTGAATGAGAAAGTGGGAGTATCTAGCTGTTAAGGCAGATTTTGAAGAGATTTGGAGAATGGTGCCATCTTAGAATTTTATATTTTATTAGAAATGGCCTTGTTAATATATAACATGTAATGAGTTACTAATTATTTTTAAGAAAATAATAGTTTAAAATTTCCAGGTTTATTTTTCAGTATGGTAAATATCAATACAAAATCCATATAGTACCAGCTCTTTGGGGTCTCCAGGAAGTTTGCAGAGTGTAGAAAGAGTTCTTATAGTTTAGAGAGCAAAATATGAGAGACCCCTGACTTAGGTGAAAATATTTAATGTATAAGAGGTTTTTTTTCTTTTTTTCTTTTTTTTTTGGTATTTTCGAGACAGGGTTTCTCTGTATAGCCCTGGCTGTCCTGGAACTCACTCTGTAGACCAGGCTGGCCTCAAACTCAGAAATTCACCTACCTCTGCCTCCCAAGTGCCGGGCTTAAAGGTGTGCGCCACCACTGCCCTGCCTGACTTTACCATTATTACTAGTACTTGACTATTTCTTTTCTCCCTTTTTCCTCCTTGTCCTCTTTCTCCTCTTTAGATTTCTTCTCCTCCTGTCTTTCCCTATCATTTCTCTTCCCTTCCACATTTTCTGAGATAGTGTTGCTGCCAAATGTAGTCTAGGGTGCCTTCAAACACTTTTTCTTTCTTTAGGTTTTCAGGTACTGAGGTACAGGCAAATACCACCCTTATGCCCGACTTAGATTCTTTTCTTTTTTCCATATGGATCTATATTTTACTGGAAAAGAGTGAATATTATTTTATTTTCTCTGTTTGTAGCTAAATGAAATATATCATAGTCTGCTCTCACTGAGCTCTGATGATCCTTTTGTTACTGCTTCATGAAGCCTGTTGCTTGACTGCTGTGTCAGGCAGCAGTTTTCCAACAAGCACCATTTTTCTGCAAGAAGTATATATATTTAAAGTTATGGAACCAAATTTGGTAACAAAAACAATAAGATTCATTGCTACAAAATGTTTGCTTGAGGGCCCATAGGCCAGCTTGATCTAGATAATCCCTTACTGAGTCTTTCTTCCCAGGTGATTCAATTGAGTTGACAATTAAAACTCCCAGGTGATTCAATTGAGTTGACAATTAAAACTAACAATTCTATGGGCTAGTGAGGTGGCTCAGCAGTAAAGAGTTGTTCTTCCAGAGGAAGAGAGTTCAGTTTCTGGTACAAGTTGGGCTGCTCAGAAATGCCAGGAACTCCAGCTTCAGGAGCTCAAATTTATTCTGACCATGGGCATCCCAACACAAACACATACACATAATTAAAAATAAAATAAAAATATAACTGAGAGGTTGGCTTTTTCACTTTCCTCAGATAAGTTTGTCTTTATTCTTGTTAAAGTTGTGATTTGGCAATGCCATTTTGTAGATTGGTTTGTGTTCAGCCTGTTTTTCACTGAGATAGTAATGAAATTTGCATAGAAGAAGCATATCCTTCCATGGCCTTTCTTAGTGTGAGTCCCATTTTAGTGTAAGTCAGCTACTGTGTTGTTAACACAGTAGGGTTAGGGATGTACACCCTTCGGTAGGTAGTTGCTAGCTAGAACTCATTCTCTAGCATTTGTTAGAAATGTCACAAAATGAAGAATGAAATGAGATGAAATGCCACAAAATGGCGTGAATAACAATTGGGAATTGCTGCATCAGAACTTAGTTTGAGTGAATAAGGAAAAGTCATAAAAGTATTTGGGGTTCAGTCCTAAATAGTTCTATAACTATTTTGGTGTTTGAGAGTTCATGTTTGTTACAAATGTGTTCTATGGAATTTGCAGTTTGGTTATAAGGAAATTATAAGCTTATCTCTTGATTTTGATGCCTGGATCAAAATCATACTTTCAGATAAGTATTTAAACGAGTTCTTTAGTCGAGTCAAATGATTTTAACCCAATTGTTGAAGCCAATCCTTTTTTTTCCACCATGTTGATACTGTACCCTTTAAATCTGACTTATCCTTTCAATCCTTTCACCAAAGATCCCTTTTCAACAGGATAATAAACCACCTGGGGGAACCCCCTACTGACATCCATTTAGAGAGCTTTGTTTTTTAGAAATGCTGCTAGTGCCAGCCAGGGAGGAAGGATTTTAGTTAAATGGTGTGTGAGGCAAAGAGCAGGATCTGGAGCAGTGGTTCCCAACCTTCCTAATGCTGCAACCCTTTAATACAGTTTCTCATGTTGTGGTGACCCCCAACCATGATATTATTTTCGTCGCTACTTCATAGTTGTAATTTTGCTATCTTTATAATTGTAATGTAAATATCTGTGTTTTCTGTTGGTCTGAGGTCACCCCCACCCCCACCCCCGTGTGAAGGGACTGTGACCCACAGGTTGAGAACCACTAGATTGGAGTGTGACTCAATAAAGATCCTGCCAGTGTAACTTTGTTCTCTGAATTCAGTATTTCCTTTTAATAATAGCTAACTTGTAGTGTTTAGATACTATTTTAAGCCTCTTCCATATACTTTATCCTTGTAACCTTGTGAACCATGAGCTCTGTTATCCATGTTTTAGTTTTTAGGAACTACTGAGGCCTGGGGCCTAGGGAGGTAGTAGCTCATTTGTTAATGGCTCTTGCCTCCCAACACGGAGGACCCTGGCAGCTGCTCTTACAAGTTGTCCACTGACTTCTGCACACCTGCCCATGTACACATACACAGTGGTTGTTAAAAATGAAAGAAAGAAAAAGAAAAGAGCTATGAAGTTCATAGAGGTTAAACCCTCACTCTATTTCACAGTAACAGTACTAATAATTTATTTTTAGATTAAACATCCCCTTCTCCTTATATATTTGAAGCTCTCTGAAATTGCCCAATGGTGTACTAGCATTAGGGACAAGATCTGTGATGTGACAAGCATATGTTTACCCCAAAACAGATATCTGAGAATGCAGGCTACTTACATTTGTTGAGAAAGTTCAGACTTTAGTCCTTACAGGTGAGAGTCACAAAATTCACTTGCTTGAGTTGCAAGCAGCTATTTCTTCTTTGCATCATGGATTTACTGAGTGATTGACTAGAAGATAATTTTGCCACTAAAGGAACAATTCTTGCTGAATAAGAGGGTTGGGCACTCAGAAAAGAAGGGGTTTTGAGTTCCTGATGTTCTTGAACAACATACATGAAATTGCTGTTTCATAAGTGTTGAATGATTGAAAGAAACATCTCAATCTTTTGCTGTTATCAGCCCTTGCTGGTAGTTAGAAACAGTTTACAAAATAGAAGAGAAGGAAATTGAGAAAATTTGGGTCAGCGGTGTTTTTTTTTTTTTTCTGGGACAGTCAGCAGTGTTTTTTAAACAAGTGTTTTGTAGCTAAATCTAAAGTTTGATGGGCCCTCCTAAAACTAGAACAAAGTTTCTATTTAGAAACTTTGTTCTCCTTAAAGTTTAAGAGACTAGAGATCCCAGGTTAAGGTGAAATAGCTAATAAACTGCCTGTTTGCATGACTGAATTTGAGGATGTAGCTTAGGAAAATGTGGCTTTTGTCCTTACTACCTGTTTCATTTCTGGCTCATAAAAGGCTGGTTATATGAAAAGGGAGATCCAGTGCCAAGAGGTTGATCTGACCCTTCCCAAATGCAAATATAAAAGCTGGTTGCCTAAGGCTTGTAGGATACAGCAGGTGATTTCCTAACAAAGACAGAAACTGCAAAAAGGCACTGTGGGTCATAGATTGTGATAGCAATGTAGTTTGAGCAGGAAAATTTAATGACTCCAGAGAAAACTCATCTACATCCAAGTCATGGTTGCCTGGACTCAGAATTTCTCTCCATCTCAAAAGTATGTATGTTTCTATGGGCACACCTCTAAAATGCAACTGAGTTAATCCCTGGAATGATTTTTCCAGCTTTCTGGTGGGAATGAATTGGGTAGAATAGAAAGCTGGGATTACGGAGCTCTGCGTAAACCAAGTCTTTACATCTCAGAGTCTCAGAGGGTTGGATTTCAGATACTTTCTAATCATTCCTACATATAAGTTGTCTCTGTTTTTATATTAGAAGGCCTGGTTTCCAAAAAGTGCATGTCCTGACACTTATATGTAAATTCCTGTGTAAGTCACCTTTCTGTTTACTATTAGAATACTAATGTTAGGGTGATTTGTAGTGTAATTTGAGAGAAATTCAGTATTTCTTTTAAAACAGGATCACTTTTCTTCCCATTTGTAACCTGTTTCTGTCATACTTTCTTTTGTGAGTACAGTTTTATTTACTAAGCCAAGTCCATAGTTAATTTCAGAGCTTTCCCTCTTTGCATGTAAAGGGATTTTTAGCTGTAAAACTCCTTGAGCATTGAGAAGAGTGCCAACTTCTGAAGATCAAGTGCCTTGCATTTGAGAACATTGATTCATTAAGGAAAATTAAAAAACAGAAGGGAAACCTCACATGCTGCGGAACTGTGAAAAGGGAGCTCAGCAGGAAAGGGGCTGCAGTGTCATGGGGGAGGGGCAAAGAGGGCGTGCAGCCCAGAGCTGCATTCGAAGTACTCATCAATCATTTTACTGGCACCAGGAAGCCAATCAGCCTTTAGAGAAGAGAGCTTAATCAGTCACCTAATGTGGGAAAGTACAATTGCTTTCTCCCCAAATATTCCTTTTCTTGCTGATAAATTAAATCTCAAAGATAGTTGTAGTGGTTGATATTCAGGATTCAATCAATTATGTCAGTTACTGAAATACTGTGATGAAGTTAGATAACATTTGAAGATGAAATTTCCTGTCTGCTGTGAGCTTTTTCCAAAAATATTTCACCAAAGTTTGCTTTTCACATAACATTTCCATTAATTAAAACTTAGAATTTATGGGTAACTTGTTAAGTATTGTAAATTTCTCAGACGTATGTCTGGAGAAAACCTAGTTTTGCAAAGGCCTTGTTTGTAAAGCAGTGCTAGAGCATAGTGGAATGAGCATATTCTGGGGTGCAACAGCTGGAAATGCTTGCAGATAAATAAAAGTGGGAGGGCTTTGGTAGCTTGTGTTTAGATTTTAAATAGTGATTTCTTGTGAATTGAGTTACCTGTTGCTATTTGGATTTTAGGCATGAGCTCCTTAACAATTTGCTGGTTTTAAGGTTGTTGAAAATAAGCTCTACTTTCAAGCAACCTTTTTAAAACTTTTTATTCAAGTTTTAGTTTTTTGGGTTATGTATGTATGTATGTATGTATGTATGTATGTATTTATTTGCCTGTTCTTGTGACCAAATGATAAAAACGCTTCTGCTTTTTATTTTATTTTTTTCTTAATGTTAAAAATGTCATTCATTCAACATAACTTTATTTGAAACTTTTTTTGGCATATGAATTACTATCTACTTAGTTAATAGTTTTTCACTCTTAAAACAGTAACAGCTGGTTTGGAGAGAGATGGCTCAGCAGTTAAGAGCACTGACTGGTCTTCTAGAGGTCCTGAGTTCAGTTCCCAACAACCACATGGTGGCTCGGTGGCTCACAACCATCTGTGGTGGGATCTGATGCCCTCTTCTCGTGTGTCTTAAAGACAATGACAGTGTACTCCTGTATATAAAATAAATAAATCATAATTGTGCTTTCTTTTTTTTAAAATTTTATTTTATTTTATTTTTTATTTTTCAAGACAAGGTTTCTCTGTGTAACCCTGGCTGTCCTGGAACTCTGTAGACAAGGCTGGCCTCGAACTCAGAAATCTGCCTGCCTCTGCCTACCAAGTGCTGGAATTAAAGGCATGCGTCACCACTGCCCAGAGATAAAATAATTTCTAATTTCACCCCCCCATATATATATATGTTTATATATATATATACTATCTGTGGTGCAAGTGTGTACCTGGAGGCCAGAGGTTGACTCCTAAATAAATGTTATTTACTGAGAACAGTCTTTGATTGGGAGTCTAGCTAGCCAGCTGGGATTACAGACAAGCTGGCCTTGGGTGCTGTGGTGTGAACATTGGCTCTCACCTCACACATGTATTACTGTCTCCTCTGAGCAGTTTCCCCAATCCTACTTTCTCTCTGAATCTTTGAGGTTTTAGCACTGTTTTTTTCCTTTTTGTCGGTGTTTTCATCATGGGCAGAGGAGTGCTTGCTTGCAGACCTTTCTGCTGCTGTGATCTTTCTTCTCAGGGATTGTTGTTGAATGGGTAACAAAAAACATTTTTCTAGTTGTTATTCTTAAAGGAGGTATGTGTTTGAATACAGTTGTATCATTTTCCACAGTGCCTTCAGCATGGGGCTGGAGAGATGGCTTAGTGGTTAAGAGCAACTAGCTATTCTTCCAGGGGTCCTGGGTTCAATTCCCAACACCAGCATGGTAGCTCATAACTGTCTGTAACTCCAGTTCCAGGGAATATGACATCTTATACAGATATATAGGCAGGCAAAACACCAATGCACATTAAATAAAAACTAAAAGATAATTTTAAAAGTTTTTTAAAAAATTACTGGCAAACTTCGTTTTGCAGACTAGTAACAGGCACAAAGAAGCAAAACTACAACTGAACTACAAAGCTACAAAGAATCCCACTACAGCTGAGTGGGACTGGAAAATTAGGCAGGTGGAAGGAGAAATTAAATACATATTTTTAGAAATGAGTATGTGTTTTATAGGTTGCTGATCATGCCTGGAGTTTTATGGTTAGAGGACCTAAACTATTTCAGAATAATTTAAAGGTACTCACAAGTTTTATTGTTTGTTTTGTTATGATACAAGATCTCTCTATGTAAACCAGGCTGGCCTCAAACTCAAGAGCTCAACCTGCCTTGGCCTCCCAGTTGCTAGGATTAAAGAGATAACGCCTGGCATACCCAATTTTTATAGAGATGGTTTCAGAATGGAAATTGAAACATTTTGGGAGTCTAGTTGATTTTTAAATAGAGGTAGATAAAAGTAAAGGAGTCCTGTAGTCTTAAGGTTTTTTTTATTGGGAATTGACTTTTAGGACCTCTGCTCAGTCTGGTCAACCCTGCTTGCTCTGGTCATACCCTCTTGCTCTGGCCCAAAGATTTATTTATTATTATGTTAAGTACACTGTAGCTGTCTTCAGACGCACCAGAAGAGGGTGTCAGATCTCATTACCTGTAGTTGTTAGCCACCATGTGGTTGCTGGGATTTGAACTCAGGACCTTCAGAAGAGCAGTCGTTGCTCTTAACTGCTGAGCCAGCTCACTAGCTCAAGGTTTTTTTGTTTGTTTGTTTGTTGTTTGTTTTTTGTTTTTTGAGATAGGGTTTCTCTGTTTAGCCCTGGCTGTCCTGGAACTCACTCTGTAGACCAGGCTGGCCTCGAACTCAGAAATCTACTTGCCTCTGCCTCCCAAGTTCCGGGCTTAAAGGGGTGCGCCACCATTGCCCGGCTTTTTTTTTTTTTTTTTTTTTTTTTTTTTTTTTTTTATGTTTACAGCATTCTGCTTGCATGTATGTGTACAGGCTAGAGTAGGGCACCAGATCTCATTATAGATGGTAGTGAGCCAACATGTAGTTGCTGGGAATTGAACTCAGGACCTGTGGAAGAGCAAGCAGACAGTGTTCTTAACCTCAGAGCCATCTCTCTGGTCCGATCACTTACGTTTCTATCGATTGAGAGTGAGCATAGACATTTAAAGAGTGTTGCTTTGCTTCTTTGCCAGTGTTCTTAACTACAGAGCAATCTCTTCAGTCCCACATTTTATCTTATTTTTTAAAATAATACTTTAATAAGAAAGTGAATAAGTGGGCCTGGTGGTGGTGGTGTGCACCTTTAATTGTAGCACTTGGGAGGCAGAGGCAGAGGCAGGTGGATCTCTATGAGTTTGAGGCCAGCCTGGTCTACAAAGCGAGTCCTAAGACAAACAGTAATAAACATAGAGAAACCCTGTCTTAAAAAAACCAACCCCGCGAAAAAACCAACCAACCAAACAAAATGAATAAACCATATGCTCTTTCCCTTGGATGGAGTGGATTTTTTCTCTTCAAATCTCGTTTGGTAATTAAAAGCCTTGAAATGACCTTGAGTCTAACTGAACTATAAAAGCTGTCAAGTTAGTTTTATAGCTTGTGTTGATTACAAAAGAAATGAGGTAGAATCTCTTCTATTAGCCTACAACATTAATCATAGCCTTGGGTATACTTTAAAATAATTAATAAGATACTCCTTAAGTACAAAAGAGAATCTCAAAATAGACTACAAAAATGTCATTTATTTGTTGAGCATTTAAAATGTGTACTTGAAAGGGTTTAAGGTATGGTGGCATTTTACTGAATATCATTTTGTACTATTCAGATTTCTTGAAAAGATCTGTCTTTACTATATTAACATCAAAGAGATTTTTGAACCCAGTGGGGAATCAGAAGAAATGTTTCAACACATTTTAGAAGTAAGAATTAGTGGCTCTCCAATATCTCATATGAATAAACAGGAACTTTGGTGGTAAGAGCTTTTTTTTTGTACAGTAAACAATATATATAAAGCTTTAGGAGCTGGGATGTATGAACTCAGTGATTGAGCATGTGGTTAATGTATGGAGCCCAACATCACACCCGCACCCTCCCATACTTTGTAAGATCTGTGAATAAATACT
>NW_022196897.1:26616449-26632217 GCF_008632895.1 Mastomys coucha | reverse complement strand
ATGGTCACACATCCCTGCAAACCTAGTACAAGAAGGCAAGAGAGTTCCAGGAGAACTTGTCAAAAAAAAACCAAAAACAGCCGGGCAGTGGTGGCGCACGCCTTTAATCCCAGCACTTGGGAGGCAGAGGCAGGCGGATTTCTGAGTTCGAGGCCAGCCTGGTCTACAGAGTGAGGTCTAGGACAGCCAGGGCTATACAGAGAAACCCTGTCTCAAAAAAAAAAACAAAAACAAACAAACAAACAAAAAAACAAAATAAATGTGTTTGTTTGGATAAAACTGTTGACCAACAATCATAATGATAGAAGGAATTAGGAAGTTTTGTAAGAAAAAGTCAGGTTGTATTTGTCACTAGGTGGTATAAGACATCATGTATGTGTAATAAATTCCTGAAGTGTACAGTAAAGCACTCATGTCTTTGTGTGTGTGTGTATTTACAGATTTTAGGGTTATTTTAGTTTTTACTTTCTTTTGTTGTTTTGAGACAGGGTCTTGCTATTTAAAACAGTCCGGCTTCTGACTGTTCTTTTGTTTGTGAGACAGGGTCTCTCTATGTCTAGAACAGTCCTGTCTGTTCTGGAACTTTCTCTGTAGACCAGGCTGGCCTTGAAGGTAGAGATCTACCTTCTGTCTTCTGAGTGCTGGAATTAAAGGCTCAAACCCCTATGCCAAGGTCCTGGCTTCTAACTCTTCACCCTACCTTAGTAAGGCCACCAGGCCCAGCAGATTCTCATATTTATTTAATAATGCTAAGCTAGTCATAATTTGACAGAATAATTGATCACAGAATTCTATGTTTACATGTATGTGAATGAAGCCAATATAATAAAAGTAAAACTGTTGTTGCCAGTCCTGGCAGCCCCTAAGGATGGTAATGGGAAGGGAAGGGGTCAATTTCAGTACCCTAAAATAGGTTTTGTAATCTCATGAACAACAAACAGGTTTGCACAGGTTAAATAAAAGAATAATTTCTCTGTTTAGATTACCAATATACTACTTCATTTTATGGTCCAGTAAGACTGGTGATTCTACATTATTTACCACTGCCCTTCCTCAGAACAAAACAGCACCAAACCAAATTAACTAGATCTAACTCTGAGGTTGATGCTCTAATGCACAGGTTCTCAGCCTTCCCAATGCTGTGACCTTTTAATTCAGTTCCTCATGATATGGTTACTCCAACCATAAAATTATTTCATTGTTACTTCATAACTATAATTTTGCAGATGATGAAATGTTCAAGACTGGTTTGTGGACGATTTAGACCAGCGGTTCTCAACTTGTGGGTCAGGATCCCTCTGGGGGCGTTGAAGGACCCTTTTATAGGGGTTGCCAAAGACCATTGGAAAATACAGATATTTACATTATGATTCATAACAGTAGCAAAGTTAAAGTTATGAAGTAGCAATGAAAATAATTTTATGGTTGGGGGTCACCCCAACATGAGGAACTGTGTTTAAAGGACTGCAACATTGGGAAGGCTGAAAACCACTGAGCTAGACTCTTATTGAATTGGTCCAAATGAACTGCCTTAAACAACAATAACAACAGAAATTGAGAGTATTGGTGCCATGGCATGGGTGTGAAAGTTGGAGGACAGCTTATGGAGTCATTCTTTCCTTCTCTATGGTTCCTGAGAGTTTGGGGGATAATGCCCTTACCTAGTGGAGAATTTCTAACCCTTAAGGGTCTTCTAGCTTGGGCTTTTGTTGTAGAATTGTCCTTTCTTCCTACCCTACCTTTTGAACCAGAGGCCTTTCCATGATTTAAGATAAGTACCACTTTTCTGTAGCACTTTATTCCCAGTCACTTGTGTGTAACTAGAATTATGAGTCTTAGGAGAACAGACTGCAGCTTTAAACAGCAAAACAAGGTCCCCAAAGGGTCTTAGTGGGGAACATTTCAAGTAAAGCATAGGCTCCCTCCTTTAATACACAGGAAGCCTGACTTCCCCAGTCTCCACTCAAAGCTTTTCCCTGGAGTTCTCTGTAAGTGCTTTCTGACCATATCCTTAAAAAGGGAAGGGACAGATAGGTGTTAGATACTGAGAACCAGACATTGGGCTACATTAACCCATATTGTCCTTTCCACATTTCCTTGAAAGATGATACAAGCCCATATTATAGATGAGTGAACTGAGACTTAGAGTCCTCCTCCCAGTTCTGGGGGTTCCTGCATGGTAAGCATGTCTTCTAAGCCAGTTTTTTCAGACTTCAGTCTTTCTTGTATCAGAATCATAATTTTTGCAATTGTATAATATATTCTTTTATTTAACATCTTAAATATTGAACAGTAATAGTTTGCAAACCCCAGCTTTTACATTTATCTATTTATTTATGTATGTACATTCATGAGTTCATGACACAATATTTACATGGAGATCTGAGGACAGCTTTCATGAGTTTGTTTTCTGTACTAGGTAAAAACTAAAATTTTTATTAGATAAGTTCCTACTGGGTTATAACTCAGTACGTAGCCAAGTTGGCTTTAAACTTAACAGAGATCTTTCCACTTCTTCCTGAGTGCTGAGATTAAAACATGGCCCACCACAACTTCTAAGAACTTTCAGCTTTACTTTTTTAAAGCCTACTTTTAATGATGGTTTTTAAATGCTTTAATCTCCCTTCTAGCCCACCACCCACCAGAAGTAGTAGAAAAGGAAGGATATGGGGGAAGTGAACCTGTTTAGAAATGGTTCTTTAGAGCAAATCCCATCTACATTAAAGTCTTTCTTGGGGGCCAGAGAAATGGCTCAGTGGTTAGGGGCACTGACTGCTCTTCCAGAGGTTGTGAGTTCAATTCCCAGCAACCACATGGTGGTTCACAACCATCTGTAATGGGATCTGATGCCCTCTTCTAGGGTGTCTGAAGACAGCTACAGTGTACTCATATACATAAAATAGATAAATAAATCTTTTTAAAAAAGTCTTTCTCAAGTCTATTTATAATTGTGCTTTGTAAGGTGAAGATTAGAGTTTTGTCACTTACAATAATGGGTAGTTTAGAATGAACATTTACTGTGTTCTTGGTATTATTGACTGCTTTACTATTTAATTTGGGACTTCCAACAGTTCTATGATTGAAGTAAGTGCTATTTTCATTTTTAGATTAGGAAAATTCCGAAGTTTTTGATACTGTGGATATTTTTTAAAATCACAGGAATAATGCTATTTTCCTTTTGTAAAATGTTAGTTATAATGGAATGGAAGAAATTAGAGATTACAGTTTGTTCATTTAGTTTAAAACAAGAATGTAATAATTTTTGTTTGTTTTTGAGACAGGGTTTCTCTGTGTAGCCCTGGCTGTTCTGGAATTCTCTATAGAGTTGGCCTTGAATTTAGAGATCTGCTTATCTCTGCCTCCTGAGTGCTAGGATTAAAGGCTTGCCCACTACCACCCTGAAAGAATATAATGTTTATCTCTTATTTTATAAGTGTTTTTTTTTAGATTAATTTATGTATATAAATGCTTCACCTGCATATATGTATATGCATGCCTTGTATCTATGGAGGTGGGGTTGGGCATTGTGGTAATGCCTTTAATCCCAGTATTCAGGAAGCAGAGAAAGGCAGATCTCTATGAGTTCAAGGCCAACCTGGGTCTGGTCTATTCAGATGAAGCAGGTGAAGTTCCCAGACAACCAGGGCTGTGACATAAGAAAAACCTTATCTCAACAAAATAAAACAACTTCCTCCTCTGCAGCCCCAAAAGGGGGTTGGATCCCATGTAACTGAAGTTACAGCTGTGAGCTGCCATGTGGGAACTGAACCCAGGTCTGCTTCAAGAGCAACAGCCATCTATTGAGGTCGATATGGGACATTTTCTGATTTTTGTGGCTCATTTCACATAATGCTGCAGAGTAATCTATTTAAATCTGTAAGCTAGAGATAACAGTAGCTACCTGGGAAGAATTTCTATGAAGCATCAAGGCAATGTCTGCCACACTAAAAATTATATAAATGGCATCTGGCAAATTATTTTATACTTTTTTCTATTTATGCATTTTGAAGTTTCTTTGACTTCTAAGTCAAATAAAGATCTATTAGTCTTTGCTTCTCCAAAGAACCAGAAGTGCTAAATAAAAAAATGTTAGAGGCTCATCAAGACATGCAGTTTTTGGAGAAAGACTTGTACTTATTTCTTACATAAACACTAATGGCCTCTGACTCATTAGACCATTGCATCCTAGACTGTTTTCCTTTCAGATTCTGTAGCCATAGCCTTGAAGTTGTGTATTTTTTAAAAAATATTTTAATTGAAGTGTTGTAAACTTGGTTTGGCTTTTCTACCCTTAGTCTGCTTTCAAGGCTATAATTACAAAGCTAGAAGCCTGAAGAATGATATGTAGGCTGATAAGAGGGATGTTATTAATGTTTCCATAGAAATTCAGGCATTCCTCATAAGCTGCATTTACACCTGACATAAATATGTGGGCATACTAGGTTATATTACTAAGAACCTAAATATACTGTGCCCCCTATACTTTCACATGTATGTGTGTGTGTGTGTGTGTGTGAAACTCCTTAGAATATCACATTAAAGGAATGAAATGGCATTAGGAAGTGGGCATTTTTGTTGCTGAAATTTATAAATGTGACCTTGACATTTGTAAAGCTGGAGAAGGCTTATTATTTACTTGCAGCTCTGCCAGCTGGCTTTTGTGTGGACATGAAGTACAATATCCTTGCATTCAAAAGTATTTTTTGCTATTGCTAAAGTGTGGCTTGTTAGGTTGCCTGTGTAAAACAAAAAGCTATTGGGTAAAGTGACACCTTACTTGCTGGACAGAAAAGCAAGAGAGAGAGGTGAATTTAATGTACAGACAATACAAAGGTAAGTGGTCTTAATATCTGCTTGGACACGGGGCTTGTCTGTGGACCACAAACATGACAGTATGACAGACTGTGGTCAAACTACTTTTCTTCTCAGCCTCTGCCCAAGCCATTCTTCATACCAGAAAGAACCCAGGAAATGGGTGGAATTGGTGGTAGGTCCTGTAAAGTAGAACCATTTCCTAGAATTTCAGGGCCTGTTGAGTATTTGGAGGCTTCTCCAAGAAAGCCTTGTTTTATAAGAACTCCATGTACTTTTGAATTTTCTGGTTGATATTTTAGAATTATATTGAAATACATTTGGGCTGCTGTTGAGCAACTTCTTAGATATGTACCTGGTAAGTGACTTACCTACATGGTAAAAGGCCCAAGCCTCTCATGTATGGTAGTTAAATAAAGATCCTTATGATACAACCATGCATTCTGCTTCTCTGTTTATTGCTCTCATATGCCATGTCCTCTGTATTTTGTTCCTTGGATAGTCTTGTTGAGTCAAAGCCATCTTCCTGCTGATAATCCCCATGTTTCTGATTGCTACTTCTCTTTTCTCACCAGTACTGATTATAGCTATTAAGTGTTTTCAATGCCGTTAGTGCTCCATATTATTAGATCTTTATAGCAGTCTATAGACAAAGATATTGGATCACAGTGGTGAAGTCACTCTCTAAGCCAACACAATTTGTGAATAATGGTACCAGAATTCAAATCTATTCTGAAGCTGGTGAGATGACTTATGAGTGAAAAGTTGTTGCCGTGTAAGCCTGAGGACCTGAGTTTGATTCCTGGAAACTACATAAAGGTTTCCATGAAGAGAACTGACTCCACAGTGTTGTTCTTAGTAAACACACCATACATACACACTCACAGAATAATAAAGCTTTTAAAATAAATAGGGCTGGTGAAATGGCTCTGTGGGTTAAGGCACTTGCTACCAACCCAATGACCTGAATTCAACCCCAGAATCCACGTGCAGGAAGGAGAGAACCAATTCCCTCAAGTCCTCCTCTGACCTCCACATGCGTACATGCACATGTACCACATGCACACATGTACCTGTGTAGCACACATGAAATAAAGCGATTCTGACATATTGCTGTGTACTAAACCAATTGTACATTGTCTGATGTATGTTCTCAAAATGTTTTATTTTTTTAAAGTAGATTTGAATCTCTTTCTGTGACTTTGCCATGTGCCTGTGTTCACATTTATGTAGAGACCAGAGATCATCCTTGGGTGTCAGTTCTCAGGATGTTGTCCACATTTTTTTTTTTTTTTTTTTTTTTTTTTTTTTTTGAGACAGGATCTCTGATTGGCCTGGGATACACTGATTAGACTATGCTGTCTGGCCATAAATCATGGATCCTCTTGTCTTGCTTCCCCAGTGCTGAGATTACTATGTGTTACCCTGCCTGGTGGCTGCAGCTGCCACAGCCCTCCTCTCCCTCCTTTTACCTCTCAGCCCACTCTGGCACAGGGCTCTATGGGTCTCAGACTAGTTTAGAACTTGGTCTTCTTGCCTCTGTCTCTGCAATGCAGAGATTACAAATGTGTGCTACCACAACTAGCAACTGAATTTTTAATTTTACCCTTAATGAACTTTTAAGTAGCTACATGAACTTGGTTTAGTGGCACACGTCTATAATCTTAGCACACTAATCTCAGTATTTGGGAGAAAGGCAAGGGATTTTCAAGTTTGAGATCAGCTTGGACTGCATAGTGAGACCCTGACTCAAGATTGTTTTTGAAGTTGCATGCTTTCAGTCCCAGCACTCCAGAGGCAGGTGGATTCCTGAGAGTTTGAGGCCAGACTAGTCTACAAACTAAGTTCCAGGACAGCCAGGGCTGTTACACCAAAAAAACTTGTCTAGAAAAACAAAAACAAATATTTTTCAGTGAGTGTAATGGTACACTGTTTTTATTCCCAGCACTTGAAAGGTGGACCTCTTTGAGTCCAAGGCTAGACTGGTCTACATAGTGAGATCTTGTCTCATAAAATCAAATCAGAACACCTCCCCTTTCAGTTCATCAGCCATTAATCACATCCCGAGTACTCCGTATTACATGTGGTTGGTGGGCATTGTAGTTACATAGCATATTTGTTCGTATAAAAATTATGTTTGATAGCAGTACTTTAGGTTTTTAAAGTTGAAAACAAGGAACCTGCTATTTTCTCCTACAAGTTACTCCTTTGACAGTTGCTTCATTGAGGGGCAATGTTATTTACTACTTTAGTCTTTTGAGGAGTTCTTCAGATATTTACTTAGCAACCCTGTCCGGGACATACATGACTGTGTTCTAAGGCTTTCAGGGAAGCTTATTTGATTGAACAAAGGGCAGTTTCATTGAGGGGAAATCAAAGAACTCAAAATTATGGGAGATAAGGCAGACAAAGGATTAGCAAGTGACTTCTGTATTTCAGTGCAAGTCTTTTTATTATTTTCATTTTTTGTGGGTTTTTTTTTGTTTGCTTTTTTTTTTTTTTTTTTTTTTGGTTTTTCGAGACAGGGTTTCTCTGTGTAGCCTTGGCTGTCCTGGAACACACTCTGTAGACCAGGCTGGCCTTGAACTCAGAAATCCACCTGCCTCTGCCTCCCAAGTGCTGGGACTAAAGGTGTGCGCCACCATGCCCAGCTTGTTTGCTTTTTTGTTGTTGTTTCTGTTTTATTTTGTTTTGAGACAGAATGTCTCTGTGTAGCCCTGGCTGTCCTGGAACTCTTTCTATAAGCCAGACTGACCTCAAACTCAAGAGACCTACTTGCCTCTGCTGTCCAAGTGCTGTGATTAAAGGTGTGCACTTGTGGGTATTTGTACAAGTCTTGAATAAAGTGTTTTGGGGGTTCTTGGCTAGAGAGATGGTTTGGTGTTTGAGTACTTGCTGCTCTTAGAGTGGATCTGAGTTTGTTTCCCAGTGCCATGTTGAGTTACCACACCTATACGTTGAGTTACAGCTACCTATAACTGGAGCTCCATATGATCTACTGCTTTCTTCTGCCTTTGTAGACATCAACAGGTATACATACACATAAACGTTTTAAAATTTAAGATTTTGAGAAGTCCTATAAAGTATTTTTGAGCCTCAGATTTTAATGGGCCTGATCACAGTGAATATATAGTAAGCATAGGAAGAGGGCCACAGAGCTAGTTAGAGCAATTTCAAGACATTTTTTAGATTTATTTTATGTATATATATGAGGGCCTGGATATATACATGTGGCAACATATGTGTGCCTGGTGCCCAAGGATCCAGAAGAGATGTTTTTGGTGTTGGAACCTCTGGAATTGAAGTTATAGGTAGTTGGTAGTTGCCATGTGTGTACTGTGAACTAAACCTCTGCAAGAGTAGTAAGTTTTTTAACCTCTGAGCCATCTCTCCAGCACTTAAGGCCTCTCTTTTGACCCTAGAATGACACTGATATACATGTCAGTCTCTCTCTCTTTCTCCCTCCCTCCCTCTCTCTCTCTTGTTTTCCTCTTTCTCGTCCTCCTCTTTTTAAAGTTTTTTTAAAAAGATGGATTTATTTATTATAGGTAAGTACACTGTAGCTGTCCTTGACACCTCAGAAGAGGGCATCAGATCTCATTTTATGGATGGTTGTGAGCCACCATGTGGTTGCTGGGATTTGAACTCAGGACCTTCGGAAGAGCAGTCAATGCTCTTAACCACTGAACCATCTCTCCAGCCCTCTTTTTAAAATTTTATCCTTGATTGTTTTTTTTTTTTTTTTAATTTGTATGGGTGTTTTGCCCACATGTATGTCTGTGTATATGCAGTGCCACAGAGGTCAGATGATGGCATTGGATACCCTAGAACTGGAGTTACAGATGGTTGTGAGCTGCCAAGTGGGTGCTGGGAATAGAACCTAGGAAAGTAGTCAGTGCTCTTAACAATTGAGCAGTTTCTCCATCCCCTGACCCTAGACTTTCTTACTCTTAGCTCTGCTTTACCTCGTACCTCAAATTTAACATTATATCAAACTTGAATTATAATAGTATATGTGTGATGTTATCTCACTTAAAATTCAAATCTGTAGGTAATGTTTATTAGATTTTGAAACCAGTGCACTCTCTCTCTCTCTCCTCTCTCTCCCGTCCCCTCCCTCCTTCCCTCCTTTTCTGAGGTTCCCTGAAAAGCTAGTAGATCAAAATCCATTGTATCTTCATTCAGACATATATGTGTGTATATTGGCAGGGCCTAAGACCTAACCAGGGTTCTGATCTAGGTATACTAAATAAAGATGGACTTAGATATAGAAGGTAGCATGTGCACAGGAAGGGAGGCTAAAAAGTATATTGGACAGAGAGCCATAATGTAGTTAGGAAATTATGAGTTCTGGATACACTGTTGCTTGGGATGTGGTAGAGGTCATAAAGTTGAAGTAGGAAGCTTGCTTGATTATGAAGGTAGGATGATTGAATGTAACTGAAGATTTGGCCTTGTAAAGGATCTCTCACCTCTATGGACTGCTGAGATTTCACAGGTTTCAGGGTTCTTTTGTACTGTGATGTCTTTTTATGGTCAGATGAAAACATTCCCATAATGACATTTCTTTGCTTTTGTAAAACACACTGGAATGCATTACCTGTTCCTCATAAACCTTTTTTGTTCATACTTGGAAATATATACTTAAAAGTTTAAGCTAGGGCTGGAGAGATGGCTCAGCGGTTAAGAGCACTGACTGCTCTTCCGGAAGTCCTGAGTTCAAACCCCAGCAACCACATGGTGGCTCACAACCATCTGTAATGAGATCTGATGCCCTCTTCTGGGGTGTCTGAAGACAGCTACAATGTACTTACATATAATAAATAAATCTTTAAGAAAAAAGTTTAAGCTAATTTTGAGGTAAATATGCCACTTTGTAGTCAAAATAACAAAAGATCTGTGACTCTATAATCTGTCACTATACCCTAGGCAAACAAGATTTTGATCTTTATATTTTAATAAATGTTTGGAGAAGAACTTCTCATCTAAAAGTTCCTTTTGTGTTAAAGAAGAGTCGGGGGCAAGTGTGGTGGCACATTCCTTTAATGTCAACACTGGGGAGGCAGAGGCAGGCAGATCTCTTTGAGTTTAAGGCCAGCCTTATCTACAGAGTGAGCTCCAGGACAGCCAAGGTTAAATAGAGACACTGTTTTGACAAACATAACAATTTTTTTTTTTTTTTTTTGAGACAGGGTTTCTCTGTTTAGCTCTGGCTGTCTTGGAACTCATTCTGTAGAGCAGGCTGGCCTTGAATTTAGAAATCCGCCTGCCTCTGCCTCCCAAGTGCTGGGACTAAAGGCGTGCGCCACCACTGCCCGGCGACAAACATACAGATCTAAAAGAAAAAGTTAAGAGTCCTAAACTTAGAGCCATTTAGGGGTCACATGTCATAAGATAGATGATTTAGTAAACCAATTGTTTACTAAAATTGTAAACAATTGTTAATTGTTTACTCATGGTAGCTATTTGTATTGACATTTCAAAGTTGGTTTACAGTTATCAAAGAAACAGGTGAGTAGGATTCTCTTTCACTATGTCTTTATCTCCAACTTGGTAAGGGAATATAAACTTTGCCATATATTTTTAGGTTGCTTACTTATACACTTACTTGATAGTTAAGAAATTGTTTATCAGTCTTTTGTTGTTTTTTGCTTTTTGTTTGTTTTTTAAGATAGGGTTTCTCTGTGAAGCCTGGTTGTTCTGGAACTCAATCTATAGACCAGTATGGTCTTGAACTCACCTGCCTCTTTGTCTCCTCAATTTTTGTTCAGACCATCACAGATAGGATAGTTCTCTGTTTATCCCATCTTATAGCAAGGTTGGAGTTAATCTTCTTTGTATCCTATGGATGTGGATTCAAAGAGAAATAAGTCTCCAAAGAAAAGTTAGTTGTTAACAGGAGGGGAGGGAGTGGTTGGTAGACAAGTAAAAGGAATGCATTTCCCCTTAAATCCAGGATTTTCAACCTGTGGATCTTGACCCCTTTGACAAACCTCTGTCTCTCAAAATCACTACGTTATGGTTCATAACAGTAGTAAAATTACAGTTGTGAAGTAGTAACAAAAATAATTTTATGGTTGAGGTCACGACAACATGAGGAACTGTATTAAAGGATCACAGCTTTAGGAAGGGTGAGAACCAGGGTGAATACCATTTTTCATGGTATTTTCAGGTTTTGGGTTATTCTGTCTTTGTGGAGTTAAGAATGTTGACTATTTTAGAGGATATATTAAGCTTTATACTTAAAAATTATTTATTTATTTATTTAATATATATGAATGCTCTGCCTTCATGCACACCAGATGGTTGCTGGGAATTGAACGCAGGAAGAATAGGCAGTTCTCTCAACAGTTGAACCATCTCTTCAGACCTGCTCTATCCTTTCTTGATACCTTTTTTTGTTTGTTTGTTTGTTTTTGTTTTTCGAGACAGGGTTTCTCTGTGTAGCCTTGGCTGCCCTGGAACTCACTCTGTAAACCAGGCTGGCTTTGAACTCAGAAATCCGCCTGCCTCTGCCTCCCAAGTGCTGGGACTAAAGGCGTGTGCCACCATCGCCCGGCTCTAGCCAGCCATTCTGAACTGTTACTTTTGCATATGATATAACTACTGTTAGTAGGAAACTTTCTCATGCCCAAGTTGATTGCATATTCTGTTATGTTCTGTGCTTTGGTATTCTTGGAAGCCAATCACAAAAGAAGTCAGTTATGCTTTGTACAGTTAGCCACAATAAACTTGGAGCCAAACCAGTCGCCCAGTAGCACTTCCTGCACCTGTGTATTATAAACTGACTCTGGGATGGACCTCAACATAAGAGACACCTGTTCCAATATAAGAAGCCATTTGGAATGAAACTTCCATTTTGAGTAGGGATTGAATAAAGTTTTAAGTTCCTAAGACCTCCCTGGAAATTGACACCCTACTTAGCAGAAAAAGACATGTGCGTGGGTAACTAAAATCCTGGTTGGCAAGTTAAAACATGAATGTTAGGAAAGGCAAGTCTCCCACCACAGCTGAATAACCCAACCAATGAGAGCAGGATAAATGTACAACAAGGACATATTCCTAAAGAAGTCCCCTATTAGCTGGGCGGTGGTGGTGCATGCCTTTAGTCCCAGCACTTGGGAGGCAGAGGCAGGCGGATTTCTGAGTTCGAAGCCAGCCTGGGCTACAGAGTGAGTTCCAGGATAGCCAGGGCTATACAGAGAAACCCTGTCTCGAAAACCAAAAACCAAAAACAACAACAAAAAAAACCCCAAAAACAAAAAGAAGCCCCCTGTTTCAAATCCTGATTGGCGGAGTAACTTGGCACAGATGTTTGTGGATTTCAGGCTTAATAGACCTGTAGAATCCTGGCTCTTGGTCGAAATTCTGATCCTCAGTCTAGACTCTGTCTCTGCTCTATCAGTATTGGGGTGTGCATTCAATAAACCAGCCCTGTTTTACTGAGATTGGTGTCTGAGTGGTTTGTGCAGTGATTTCCAGACCCCCAACAATAAGGACAGTGGAGACAGTTTTAACTATAATTTTGACCTTATATATGAGAGACAGTAGTTAAGGATAGTAGCGAACACTTTTCTGAGGAAATATTTAAAGATGAGTAGAAGTCAAGGAAGAGAAAGGTAGTCATTGTCTGAAAAAATGATTTTCATCAAGTGTGTTCAAAGGACTCACTGTGTTTGCCACTTAATAAGCTTGATTTTTTTCTTTATAGAGTGTTAGTTGCACACCCAGCCAATACAAAGCACATGTATTATTAATATGAAATGTCTTTTGTGATGTTAATTCTAACACTTATTTTGTTGGTTCTGGGAATTGAATCCAGGGCTTTATTCTTGCTAAGCACACTGTCTTGTGAGCAAGCATAGCATAAGCATACTTAGTAATGGAAGAATTAGTTTTATTTGTTTGTAGGTAAAGTTTTTTGAGGGTTTTGTTTTGTTTTGAGACTGGATCTCATTATTCCAGGCTGACCTTGTATTTGCTATGTTATCAAAGATAACCTTAAATTGCTGGTTCTCTTGTGTCTACCTACTGAGTACTAGGATGTAGAGAAATTTGTAATATGGTTGCTCTGGCAAGAGATCACATCCAAAGATATGATCTGGCTAGAATACAAACATGCCTTGGATCATACTATATAGTATGATATGGCTGGAATATAGACATATCCTTTAATTACTAACAATGAAAGTTGGTTTGTAGAAGGAAACGGCCATGTTTGAAAGTGACCTCTAATTAAGGGTCAGACAAAGTAACAAATCAGAAAAATATTTGACAGCATGAGTCAGAGATAGGATACACACAACTCACAGGAGAATAACAGAGGAAGAGAGGTTACTTAAGAGCAGGGAGAACAAAAAAAAATGTGTGGTGCATGTATGGCAAGGCATATGGCAGGTGTTTGGTCAGGGCAGTTTTACAGAAACAGGTTTCAGAGAGAACAAGATAGACAGAAGGAGCCAGAAGATTAGAACATATTGCCAAGGTACATATGATGCCAATTCAGTCAGAAGCCAAGAGAAGCCAGATTGAATCAGTCATCTTGGATGGTTAGATTGTAAGGAGGCTAGAAGCTTCTAGAGGTAGGCCTAGGGATACTTAGTGCAGGGAAGCACACTGGGTTCAGCCCAGGCCTTGTATAAACACAGCTTAGGTATGACTCATCTTAGTCCTTCATCTGAGGAAGTAAGAGGCTGAGGTTACACTGAGATTGTAGGCATGTACCACTCTGCCTAGTTCATACAATGCCAGAGAGCCAACTGATAGCATCATGTATGCTAAGCAAGCACTGTAACAACTTAGTTTTATCCCTAGCCCTAACTGGTGATAATCTTTAGTAAACTCACCTTGTATATTTGTTGTAAATTCTTGTTTTGTTTATTTAGCTTTCTTTTGGGACATAATTGATAACATTAAATAAAAAATAAATATTAAATGAGATTTAACTTTCCTACTCGTTTTTATTCCAATAGACATTGGTATCTTATTTATACTTACTGTGCTATTGTTTATTGAGCCCCTCCTGTGTGCTAAGGAATATTTCTAAACTCTCTTACTCTTGGTACAACTCTGGTACATGCTTTTATCTCCATTTCTATATTTACAAGATGAATGGAAACCCAGAGAGGGGGTCCTTACAGAAAGTAGGTAATTAGTAGAACTAAGATTTAAACCCAAACTAATTTTTGAGTCTAATTTAGAGTGTGGACGTGTTACTGGAAATTGAATCCAGTATTTTGCTCATTCTCAGCTAGAACTGAGTCACAACCTAGCCTGAACTCTGAATCTTCCCTCATTGAATATTATTTCATTTTTTAATGTTTAGAATCAGCTTGGAGTAATTGAAAAATAATAATTTTTTCCCTATTGTTCTCTCTTTAGGTTTCTGTCAGGATGAATTGGCAGAGCTTGATCCAGGCACTAGTAAGTTCTAAATGTTACTCAGTGTTTACCCACTGTTTTTTGGTAAGAAAAAGTGTGACTGTGCATTTACATATGTCAAACTTAAGGTAGTATCTTTGATACTCTTGTTTGAATGGCTCTTACATTGTATCTTCTAACAATCATGAGAATGATAGTCTGTCTTTTCTACTGACATTTTTTTCTTTAATTCACTAGTATTGTTTGATAGCCAGATCTGTCCTTTTAATAGAAGATTGTTTACTAAAAATTTTTGTTTAAAATGACTCTTGTTCAGTTCTCCGTCTTCCAGTGAAATCAATAAACAATGTTGAATTTATATACATACATAAACCATGTATTTATGAATATACACAACCATATATTCAAATTTCTTTCTTTGTTTCTCCCATCTTTACTTTCTTTTCCCCTCCTTCTCCCTTGCCCTCCTTTCTCTCCCTCTTTTCTTTCTCTCTCTTTTATCCATTCATTCATTCTTGCTTCAAGACAGGGACTTTCTATATAGTCCTGCCTGTTCTGGAACTCACTATGTAAACCAGGCTGGCCTTAAACTCACAGAGGTCCTTATATCTGGTAAAAATGTTTAAATTTCTTTTCACAGTTTATTCAAAGAAGTTAAATTGCTTACTTTTCTCATTGCTGTAACTAAATACCCAACAAAAGAAACTTAGGGGATGGCTTTATTCTTGCTCATAGTTTAGGGTATAGTTCATCATGGCAGGGGAGATAATGGCAACTAGAGCAGATCTAGTTTTTACAGCAGAAATGTGAAGCAGTCATATTTATGTCAGTATTCAGGAAGGAGATGAGACATGAATGCTGGTGCTCAATGCTTTTTGTACATTTTATTGAGTTTGGGACCCCAGTCCGTGGGATGGTTTTTGTTCCATTAAGGGTTAGTTTACTGTCTCAGTTAAAGCCATCTAGAAATGTCCTCATAGATATACTCATAGATTTGTTACTTCCCCTTCCCTCCTTCCCTCCTTTCTCCTTTTCCTTCTCTCTCTCTTCCCTTCCCCTCCTCCCTTCCCCTTCCTTTGTTTTTTTTCCCTCTGCTCTCCCTCCTCTCCTTCCTTTTCTCCCCTCTTTTCTTCTCTTTCTCCATCCTTCCCCTTAATTTTTCTCCTTTCTTCCTGTCCTTTCCCCTCTCTGTATCCCTTCCTTCATGTGTGTGTGCCTGTGTGTGTGCATGTGTGTGTGTGCATGTATACTTGGAGGCCGGTTGTGTGTTCTCTATTTGCTGTTGTTGTTTTTGTTGTTGTTGTTATTATTATTAGGCAGGATTTCTCACTAATCTTGAATCAAGCTTTAGAGATCTATCTGTCTCTCATTTCTCCAGTGCTGAAGTTATGGACACACATCCACATGCTTGACTTTTACGTGGGTGTTAGGAAGCTAAACTCAGCATGCTATGCAACAAATACTTTTTACCCATTGAACCATCTTTCCAATACCTTCATTTTTTTCTCCCTTCCTTCCCTCCCTCCCTTCTCTCTCTTTCTTTCTTTCTCTCTCTCCCTCTCTCTCTCTCTCTCT
>NW_022196897.1:26568520-26616379 GCF_008632895.1 Mastomys coucha | reverse complement strand
TCTCTCTCTCTCTCTCCTTGTTTTTTTTTTGTTTTTTTTTGTTTTTCCTGAGACAGGATTTCTCTGTTCAACAGCCCTGACTGTCCTAGAACTCAATTTGTAGACCAGGCGATCTCAAACTTACAGAGATCCGCCTATCTCTGCTTCCCAAGTGCCTGGGATTAAAGGTGTATACCACCATGCCCAACTACCCCTCATTTCTTGATATTTTCTTTTTCTTTGAGGCAGGGTCTTATATTTCAGGCTAGTCTCAAACTCAGTGTAGATGGTGATGACTTTGAGTTCCCGATTCTCCTACTTGTGTCTCCTGAGTGCTGGAATTACAAATGTGTGCCACCATGCTTAGCTTTATGTTTATATTTATAAATTTATAATTGATAATCTTTGTGCCAGTTTAATTTATAAAGCATGTGCATTTATGCTATTAAGATTAAGGTATAAGAGTGACTTTCAAGATCTAGTTAAATGATGTTTTTCAAGACTATGGAAGTCTTGGTCATAGTCATTTAAATTTCCTGTGCTCCCATACTATTGCATGAAATACTCTGGGACATAGTTATAGTTGTTAGAGAAATAAACATGAGTATATCTACTGGATATTGACCTTATTTTGCTATAGTGCTGAAAGGTCAAATGCTAATTTAGATTTAAAATTTAGGGGGTGGTCTAGTTACCTTCTGGTTCTAGGACTTTTAAAGAGTCATGAGGCTAATTAACCATTATGTTATTAGGTAAGTGATAAAGCTTACCTTTTACCGATTGGCTAATATCATCCCTTAGAACATGAGCTTTCTTATGTATTTTCCCTATACACCTTAGGATAAATATTCATGCATGTTTAATTAGGGCCATATTGCCAAGCAGAATAAGTATGTGGTATTTATCAAATGCCAGGAAATTAGATTTGCTTAAAAAAAAAAAAGCCTTTACTTATTTAGTTGTGCATGTAGGGAGTGTGTGCATGCCACAACATACATGTGGAAGTCAGAAGCTAACATGTGAGAGTTAGTTCTCTCCTTTTTTTTTTTTTTTTTTTTTTGTTGTTGTTGTTTTTCGAAACAGGGTTTTCTGGATCGCTCTGTCTGTCCTGGAACTCACTCTGTAGCCCAGGCTGGCCTTGAACTCAGAAATCCGCCTGCCTCTGCCTCCCAAGTGCTGGGATTAAAGGTGTGTGCTACCACTGCCCAGCTTTGTTCTCTCCTTTTACCATGTATATTCTAGGGATCAAATGTGGGATGTTTGGCAGCAGAGATCTTACCTTGCTAGTCATCTTAGCAGTTTTAGACATGGCTCTGTGAAATTTACAAAATTTGGAATCAGTTTTATATTATGATTATAGACTGTGTGTCAGTACAGTAGCTGAGGGTTAATACAATGTTTTGTCTCTGTCATTCTCTTATGATTAGCCTTGGGAGGAGGAAAAGGTAAATTCAGTTTTTTTTTTTTTAATTTGGTTTTTCAAGACAGGGTTTCTCTGTGTAGCCCTGGCTGTCCTGGAACTCACTCTGTAGACCAGGCTGGCCTCGAACTCAGAAATCCGCCTGCCTCTGCCTCCCAAGTACCGGGATTAAAGGTGTGCGCCACCACTGCCCGGCTCAGTTATTTTCTTGAGTTATGGTCCTGTTATAGAAGCATTTTTTAATATTAGGAAGGCACTGGTATTTGTAAGCAGTGTTTCATGTGTCTGTACAGAAAATACAGCAAATACTTGAAAACTAAGGGAAACACTGTGTTTTTCTTTGCTCCAGGCTCAGTTCTTAGCCTTAGATTGCACAAATGACTAAGTATAGTTCTTGCCTTCACACATTAGTGATATACTGATAGTATTTGGAAAGATAGTTTTCAGACCTTGAATTTAGCAAGTGGCATCCAATTCTGTATTCTTCTTCTTTTTTTTTTTTTTTTTATATTTACTACAAGTACCTCATGCCATTTATTGAGAAAAGCCTTGATTACATGAGTTCCTTTACTGAATATGTTGGTTTGTAGACTTCTCTACTACATGAAAATAAACATGATTTTATTTATTACTATAGAATGGGAGTCACCAAAAATGAGTTTTCTTTTTTTAAAATTGTGCTTACTTAGTATATATGGGTAATAGTCTCAGTCCCTATATCACTTTTTTGACCTTAGTACTTTAATTTTGTCCTATGTCTTTGAAGAAACATGTAAGGATATAATTATTATAAAATGGATTGACAAAAGTAAAATTTACGTTCTCAGTCTATATTAGTATTGGAGTTTGAGTGTACACAAACTTGACTGTCAGATTATAGAAAGCTGTAAGACTGAGGTGGGCTGTGCAAATTGTATTAGATTTTGATGTTTGTTTTTTAAAGACATGATCTCCCTTTGTATCTGGATTGTCTTGAATTCACTAATAGTCCATCTGGCTTCAAACTCAAAGTAATCCTTCTTTCTCCTCTTGAATGCTTGGATTATAGGTGTGTTCTGCCAGGCTAAGCCTGATGAAAATGGTCATGGTTATGATCGTGATGATAGTGATTGTAATGATTTTAAGATTTAGATGGCTGAGCCATCTTTCTAGCCTTTATTTTTTTTTAAAAGATTTATTTATTTATTTTATATATATGAGTACACTGTAGCTGTACAGATAGTTGTGAGCATGTGGTTGTTGGGAATTGAATTTTTTTTTTTTAGAAGTTCTACTTGCTCTGGTCAACTCCACTGTGGTTAACTCTGCTTGCTCCGACCCAAAGATTTATTTATCATTATACATAAGTACACTGTAGCTGTCTTCAGATGTACCAGAAGAGGGTGTCAGATCTCATTATGCGTGGTTGTGAGCTACCATGTTGTGCTGGGATTTGAACTCAGGACCTTCGGAAAAGCAGTCAATGCTCTTAACTGCTGAGCCATCTCGCCAGTCCCTCTAGTCTTTATTTTTATTTGTAATTATGCATCTGTGTATATCTGCATGTGACCATAGGTGACCATGATGGTTAAAAGAGGGTGTTGGATCCCCTTGGAGCAGTTAAAGTTATAAGTGATTGTAGTCACCTCACACCTGCTGTGTCTGGATCTCAGGTCCTCTGTAAGGGTGGGAAGCATCTGAGCTGTCTTGCCAGATCACTGATTATTCTTGGTGATGCTACATTTCTGTGTATTATGACTAGAAGGAATAATATCTCCTGTGTTAGTATTTTTATACACTAAATTGAATATAATAGAGCTTTCTCTTCACTGTATCTTTGGAATTTAGAGGTTCTAATGTCTTCCCATTGCAAATTCCTAGTGGGAAAAGCCTGTTCCTGTTTATTTTGTGATAGGAACACCTTTGCAGCTAATTTCCAATTGTACTCAGTAGTGGTTGTAGAGAGTAGATTTGGTACAGCAGGTGGAATATGTTGGAACTACTTAAGGGAAGATTTTATCTACCAGGTGTTCTTTTAGTTACCTTTTCTGTGGTAGAGCAGATGGGCAGCATTTCTCAAATATGAGCTTCTGTTCACATTCTGACTCCTCCCTACAAGTCCTGGGCTTCCCAGAGTCCAATGTTATGGCCCAGGTTCAGGCTAAGTTCATTTCTACAAGTGCCCTATACTGTGCCGTTAGCATAAGCTGGGTACAAGGGCAGCCAGAGGTCGAGAGAAGTTCAAAACACCATAACCTTTCTGTGCTATGTCCAAGTAACCCCAGTCTGCTCTGCTCCCTGAGTTTTCCCCTCAGCTACCTTGTTTGCCATGTAGTTGTAAAACTCAAAAGAACAAGGGCTGCCTTGCTACAAGAGAAATAGAGAATAGAAGTCATTGTTGCCTAAAACAGGAGAAATAAGTGATTTATGTTTGGGGGCCAATTAAGCTGTAAAACTGGAACAGTAAAGGGACCTGTGATTTCAAGACAGCACTTGCTCTGATTTCTGACATTCAGACAAGGGTCTCCCCAATAAAGGCTGTCAGCTTTCTAGGCTAAATTATTAATTCCTTTCATTCCTCTCAGGGATTGTAAACACCCTATAACACAGGGAAACAATTGGTACTGTTCAGTTATGGGGTAGGTAGAGGGTCAGAGGGTAAACAGTTGGATTAGCAACAGCTGTTCTTTCTCTCTAGTCCAAATTATGTCTCTAATCTACTTCCACAAAGATACGCTGTGGGTTTTGGCCTATATGTAAAGAAGTCTCTTTTTTGTACTATGATTCTAAAACAACCACAGAGAAAACATCAACAAAGAATGAAAATACTTTCATCCTCTTTCCAAAATTGAAGTTGAAGGTTCTTTTTGGTTTATGCTTAGTATTTGTGTGATGTCCGAAGGGCACAAATCAAAGGAAAAGAACCACTTGGAGTTAGACAGATTTCAAATTGTTATAGCATTTTTTTCTTCCCAAACTGGTTGAGGTTAATGATATAGTTTTGAATTAAGAGAAAATGATAATTTTGTTTCAGTTGGTAGTATTAACTTGTGTTTTTCTTTAAAACATTAAAATGTAAACATAAGTATCCCTGATCTCTCCACTAAGAAATAAATGTTATCATTTGAGAATAGTCTTTGCATGTTTGTGTTTGAGATCATCTTTTAATTATTAAGAATCATATATGTATTTTTGTACCCCACTTTCCCTTATACATTTAGAGCATTATCCCCAAGTCATGAGACATTCATTTTAATAAATATTTTTAATAGTAGGATGGCAACTTCATCGAAGGGGAACAACTTTGCCATGGTTTATGTAACCAACTTTTTTAACCCTGGGCATTCAGATTGTTCTACTTTTGCCTACATTATACACTGTGCCAATGCACACATTCATAGTTCATAAGTCCACATTTCAAATTAGTGCTTTAGTTTTTTTATATAAGCAAAAACTACTGAATTAAAGAAGCATGACCTAGGGGCTGGAGAGATGACTTTGTTGGTAAGAGCGGCTGACTGCTTTTCAAGGGCACCAGGGTTATCTTCACGGTGGGCTCGGAGAATCGGATGCTCTCTTCTGGCTTCTGCAAACAATGCATACATGTACACAAACCTACATAGACACACATAAAAATAGATAAATAAATAAGAAATAAAAGTGTGCATCCTGGCTCAAGATTGCTTAGTTTCAATTTGGCCTTAGTATTTTGTTATCTTTGTAATTTTTGTTAAATTATGTAATCTCTGTGCATCACTTTTCTTATCTGAAAATGCAAATAGTAAGAGTATTCTGATTTTATTAAGCCTATTATGAGGATTAAGTGAAGTAATATAAACCGGGCGGTGATGGTGCACGCCTTTAATCCCAGCACTTGGGAGGCAGAGACAGGTGGATTTCTGAGTTTGAGGCCAGCCTGGTCTACAGAGTGAGTTCCAGGACAGAGAAACCCTCTCTCGAAAAACAAAACAAATAAACAAACAAACAAACAAAAAAACAAAAAAAGTGAAGTAAAGGGTTTAGAACAGTGTTTAAGAAATGACAAACACTAGTAAGTGTATGCTGTTCTAGGCTTTTTTTTTAAAGATTTATTTATGTTTATGCATGTGAGTACACTGTAGCTGTCTTCAAACACACTAGAATAGAGCGTTGGATCCCATTACAGATAGTTCAGAGCCACCATGTGGTTGCTGGGAATTGAACTCAGGACCTCTGGAAGAGCAGTCAGTGCTCTTAACTGCTGAGCCATCTCTCCAGCCCTTCTAGGCTATTATTGTATTGTTGAAATTCTCAGTCTGTATTCATGGGCTGTTGTAATCACATTTTATTCAGTAGATTAACCCACCTTTTTTAAAAAAAAATAATTAATTTAATTTAATTTTATGTGCATTGGTGTGAGGGTATCAGATCCCCTGGAACTGGAATCATAGATAGTTGTGAGCCACCATGTCAGTGCTGGGAATTGAACCCAAGTCCTCTGGAAGAGCTCCAGTGCTCCTAACCATTGAGCTATCTCTCCAGCAACCCATGTTTCTTAATGACATAAACATGAGCCATTCTACATATTAGCATATGTTACTGCTTCACAGAAATAGTTTACTTGTTGGCATAATAGGCTGATGTACTATTGAACATTTTGGCATTTTTGTTCTTTACCATTTGGCTCATAGGGGATTTGTCATCATTCCTCCAACCAGCAGCATAGGATAAGTTATCAATTACTCATTTATTTAACTTCTTAGTAGACTAAAGAACTCTCAGATTGTTTTAAGAATATTCACATTATACATGTTTTATTTGATTAATGGTAAGTGTCTTAGTTAGGATTTTACTGCTATGAACAGACACCATGACCAAGGCAGCTCTTATAAGGACAACATTTAATTGGGGTTGGCTTACAGGTTCAGAGGTTCAGTCCATTATCATCAAGGCAGGAGCATGACAGTATCCAGGCAGGCATGGTGCAGGCAGACCTAAGAGTTCTGCATCTTCATCAGAAGGCTGCTAGTGGAAGACTAACTTCCAGGCAGCTAGGATGAGAGTCTTTTTTTTTTTTTTTTTTTTTTTTTTTTTTTTGAGACAGGGTTTCTCTCTGTAGCCCCGGCTGTCCCGGTACTCACTCTGTAGACCAGGCTGGCCTCGAACTCGGAAATCCGCCTGCCTCTGCCTCCCAAGTGCTAGGATTAAAGGCGTGCGCCACCACCGCCCGGCTAGGATGAGAGTCTTAAAGCACCTACAGTGACACACCTACTCCAACAAGGGCACACTTACTCCAACAGGGCCACACCTTCTAATAGTACTACTCCCTGGGCCAAGCATGTGCAAACCATCACAGCAAGGTTAATAGCATATTCAGGAAAGATTTTGTACTGTTTAAATTTTGATTGTTACTTTAAAAACACTGTTTTAGGTTTTTGCTTACCTAGATTTTCTTACCTACTTTATTTCATTTTTAATTTATTTTTACCTTATGTGCATTAGTGTTTCGCCTTCATGAATGTCTGTGTGAGAGTGTTAGTTCCTGGAATTACAGGCAACTACCAGTTGCTACGTGGGTGCTGGAAATTGAAGGCAGGTCCTCTGGAAGGGCAGTCAGTGTTTTTAACGTATGTGCCATCTCTCCAGCACCACCACCCCCCCTTTTTTTTTCCTGTTGGAGACAGGTCTGACTATGCAGCTCTGGATAACCTGGAACTAACTTAACTGTAACAGATAGGGCAGACTTGAACTCACTGAGATCTTGCCTCTGCCTTCTGTCTGAGTGCTCAGCTTACCAGACTTTGTTTCTTTGTTTTTGTTTTTGAGACAGGGTTTCTCTGTGTAACAACAGCTTTGACAGTCCTGGAGCTCACTTGGTAAACCAGGTTGACTGACTCTGCATCCTGAATGCTGGGATTGCTGGGCTTACCAGACTTTTTAAAAATAATATATATTTTTTTATCCAAAAGACTAGGTAAATGAATATAGAAACATCTTCTACCTCTCTATTATTCATAAATCCTATGTAAGTTCTTATTTTCTGAAATTAACTGAAAAAATAAGCCAAGTTAAGGAATTAAAAAAAAAAAAGAGATGAGCTAGGCATGGTGATACATGCTTATGATCTTAGAACTTGGGAGGTTGTGACTGGAGGTGCTTGAGTGTCATGCTTTTCTGGGTTATATAGTGAGACATTGAATCAAAAACCAAACCGAAATGTAAAAACAAAACAAGCCAAACAAACAAACAAAACCCTAAAACAGCCCCTGATCTCAGAGGCTTTAGCCTTTCCTACCATAGTGGTAAATGAGTACTCACTGGGGATATGTGGAAGACAGTGAAATGTACAATTAAGATTAAGAACAGCTTTATAAGAGAGCCCGTCACCACTAACTTGTTCTGGTTTTTCAATTAGCTTTCAAGTATCTTGGGATCAATTTCTTTCTTTCTTTCCTCCTTCCTTCCTTCCTTCCTTCCTTCCCCCCCTCTTTCTTTCTTTCTTTCTTTCTTTCTTCCTTTCATGCTTTATTTATTATATCTAAGTACACTGTAGCTGTCTTCAGAAGCATCAGAAGAAGAGGGCATCAGATCTCATTATGGATGGTTGTGAGCCACCATGTGGTTGCTGCGATTTGAACTCAGGACCTTCGGAAGAACAGTCAGTGCTCTTACCTGCAGAGCCATCTCTCCATCCCAAGTATCTTGGGATCTCAAGGAGACTTTGGGGTGTGGGGTTTTTCTATGTAGCCCAGCCTGTCCTGGCACTCATAAAGATCTACCTGCCTCTGCTTCCCAAGTGCTTGGAATAAAGACATGCATTACCACACCTGGCAATATATCATAACTTTTGATATTAAATAGTAGTACAGGTGCTGTACCAGTGGTTAAGAATACTACCTGCTCTTCCACAGGACCCAGGTTCAATTCTGAGTATCCACATGGCAGGTCACAACCATCTGTAAATCTAGTTCCAGGGGATCTGATGCCCTCTTCTGACCTCTGCATGCAGTGTCTGCACATGGTGCCCATATAAACATGTAGACAAAATCCCCACAAACATAAAAAACCTTTAAGAGGTGGGCAGGTAGTATAGATAAGTCCAACCATTGTCTGCAGATAATCAATATAAAATTGAATAGGAGATATTAAGAAAGGAAAGATCAATGCTATGTAAAAAAAAAATAGTTATTTTTAATCTCATTTTGTGTGTTCACAGCACATGTGTGGAGGTCAGAGGCTGTCTTAGCTAGGGTTTTTGCTTTGTTTTGTTTTTGCTGTGATGAAACACCATGGCCAAACAGCAAGCTGGGGAAGGAGCAGGTTTACTTGGCTTACACTTTCAGATCATAATTCATCACTGGAGGACATCAGGACAGGAACTCAAACAGGACTGGAACCTGGAGGCAGGAGCTGATGCAGAGGCCGTGGAGAAGTACTGCTTACTGGCCTGATTCACATGGCTTGCTTAACCTGCTTTCTTATAGAACTTGGGACCACCAGCCTAGGCATGGTGTCACCCACCATTGGCTGGGCTCTCCTAAACTGAACTCTAATTGAGAAATTGTCTTACAGCTGGATATCTTGGAGGCATTTCCTCAAAGGAGACTCCTTCTCTGATGACTCTAACTTATGTCAAGTTGACACACAAAACCAGCCAGTATAGGGGCAACATTGGATGTTGGGCTTCACTGTTGATCTTGAGACAGGATCCTTTTTAGTGCTACATATTGCCCAGAAACTTCTGGGAAAGTCTTGTCTCTGCCTCCTAACTCTGTATGAACAGTGGGCTTATAGGTACATGGGTTCTGGGGATCTGAACTCAGGTTTAATTTATTTGGATGGCAAGAAGTTTATTCACTTAGACTTTGTCTTAGCCTGAGAAATACTATTTATTGGACATTTCTTATGTGCCAGACACTGTATATATTCTAGCAGTTGTGTGCTAGGAGTGTGCCATATATGATCATTTGATAAATTTGTCTTTATAGGATCTAACCTGTTGAATATAGTACTTTGTTTTCCTTTCCTGTATATGCCAAGTTTTAACCACAGTATAAAGGCCACAGTTCTGTTAAGGGTTGCTGGCTTAACAGGAAAAGGTAGATACAAACTTATGTGGCTTTTTACCATAGAGTGAAAACTGACATATTTATAAAATGCTTAACATTGATTTTTCTTATTAAACACTTATAAAAGCTATTTTAAATACTCTTATATTTAGATAAGAACTGTGAGGCCTGCTTGAGAAGGTGAAAAGATCCCAAAGTATGCCATGAAGTATATGGCTATAGAGACCTTATTTAACTGAATTATCTGTAGCCACCTTAATTTTGGTAAGTCTCAAATGCTAATGGTGGGTCCGAAGAAATAGCTCAGTGGCATAGCCTTTTGCTAGTCTGTACAAGGTTCTTGGTTCAATTCCCATGATCATCATCTTCATCATCTTTGGAGACAGGGTCTTTATGTAATTCTGGCGGGCCTTGAACTCACAGAGATCTGCCTGTTTCTGCCTCCAAGTGTTGGTATTAAAGGTTTGTGCCACTACATGTGGCCCCAACTTTTTACTTTTTTTAAAAAAGAACTTATGTGTAGCAGGATGCTCAATGGGTAGAGGGATTGTTACTCAAGTCTAGTGACCTGAGTTTGATCCTTGGAATCCACGTAAAGGAAGAACTGATCCCATAGAGTTGTCCATTGACTGTCCTTCACAGATGAGAAGTGGAAGGCTTGTGGCCTCCTGTCATACATACAATAAGAAATAATGTTTGTATATATTTTTTGTGAGTACATCCATGTATATGTGTGTTTTATATGTGCATATGAAGAGTTGAAGACAATATAATGTCTTTTTCCTCTTCCTCTCCCTCTCCCTCTTCCTCTCCCTTTCCTTTGAGACGGGGTCTCACTATGTAGCCCTGGCTGATCTGGAACTCAGTTTGTAGGCCAGGCTCGTCTTGAATGCAAAGACCTGCTTGCTTTTGTCTGAGTCCTGAGGTTAAAGACATGGACCACCATGCCAAGCCCTGTATCATGATTTTTATGTGTATGATGAGGTTTTGTCTGTTTGTTTTTGTTTTTTCAAGACAGGATTTCTCTGTTTTGGCTGTCCAATTTGTAGACCAGGCTCGACTCTGAACCATCAGCCTGCCTCTGCTGCCTAAGTGCTGGGATTAAAGGCATGCACCACCCGGCTATGATGGTTTTTCAGAAAGTATCATTTGATCATCTTTTGTATTATAGGATGATTTTGGACAAACTAGAAGAATTCACTGGTGAATTAAGTCCACAAATAAATTTCTTTTATGGCTCAGGTTAAGGACTATTGTATCCTTTAAGGAGACAGTTTCTTTCCTAAAGCATATTAAGATAAATTTGTAAGTCTCCCTGTTTTCCCTTAATGTTTCCTCCTCCATAACATTCACTTAGTGATTAGGGGGTTCCTGGCTGTAGCAGTTCCCCAGGCTTCTAAAGGCCCAGCTTAGTATGTGGCAACACTGCCACATCAGGTCTCCTAAATATGGCCTTTTGATGGGAGTTGCTTTCTGATGGGATTCTTTTGAATAAGGTGGGGGTGGGATGAGATTGAGAGTTTAGGCTGAACTCTCCCAGTCACTTGACCTCTGCCCCTGTTTCAGAGTTTCTACTGACTTGTAGGCATTCTCTATGGAGCCAAGAGTTTAGGGCTTGTTTACAATTGGTGAAAAGATAGTTGGATTCAAAGGCAATTGTTGAGTCCTTGTATAGTCATGGATGCCTGTTACTATCTGGTGGGTGCAAGGGATGCTTGGAGATTTGTAATGGATGACTAAGAAGGAATGAAAAAAAAATCTGAGGCTAGATTTTAGCATTTATTTTTTTCTGGGGAGCAGTATTTTAACAGTTTGAGATAACCCTGTGTCTGTGTGTGTGTGATGAGGGAGCAGTGGTACATCTGACAAAGCAAGTGGGTGAAGGTCAAAGAGCTTTGTGGAGTTAATTCTTTCCTTCTGGCTTTAGGTGAGTTCTGGGGATCATTTGCATGTCATCAGGCTTGTGTGTCACCTGCTTTTACCTACTGAGTCATCTCTCTGGCCCTCATATTTTTAAAAAAGTTGAAAATGGTTGTTTGAATTCAATACCTTTGTATAAAACGTATGCGAAATTTTTCTCATCCGGTTTTGGTTTTTCACTTTGAAGACTAGGCTAACCTCTAACTCATGATCTACTTGTTTTTTGTCTTTCAAGTGCCAGGCTCAAAGGAGTGCGCTACTACATCCATCCAGCCATTTTAACTTTTTCAAAGTGATAATCTTGCATGATTAAGGAAAATAGAATATGTTTTAATGAAAAATTGGTTCCCTTTTAGCCGCCAAGTTTCTGAAACTATTCTGCCAAATAGTTTCAAGCCTTAGCTCTAGCTTCCCACGTAGAGCACAGGCTATATATCTAGATTATATGCATTCATTCTTATCCCTCCTTTCCTTCAATTTTTATTTTATTTTTTAAGGAAGAATTTTCATGTAGCTGGGCTGATCTTGATAACCCTGTGTTGTCAGGGTTGCCTTTAACTCAAAATTTTCTTACCTTAGCCTCTGAAGTGCTAGAATTACATGTGTCTGCCAACCATACCAAGTCAGAATTCTCTTCTTTTGAAATTGCTCTGAGGAAGAAATTCTCTAAAAGCCTAGAATAGATCAGTGAGATGGCTCAGCCAGGGAAAGTGGCTTGTTGCAAACCCTGGCCTTCTGAATTCAGGGCCTGTAACCCACATGGTAGAAGGAGAGAACCAGCTTCCTCAAATTGTCCTTTGACCTACACATGCACACTTTGACATGTGCATGCATATATGTATACATGCATGTACATAGAAGCACACACACAGTGTAAATGAAAATTTAAACCCTAGAATAATGTTTTGAAAGTGCCTATTTATAGCCCCACTTCTAGAATTGGTCTTCTTTTTTTTAAAGATCTGTTTATTTATTATGTATGTGAGGATACTGTAGCTGTCTTCAGACACACCAGGAAAGGGCATTGGACCCCATTACAGATGATTGTGAGCCACCATGTGGTTGCTGGGAAATGAACTCAGGACCTTTGGAAGAGCAGTCAGTGCTCTTAACCACTGAATCATCTCTCCTGCTCCTTGGCCTCCTATTTTGTGTCAGGAGACTTAAATTTAGTATTGGCAACAATGAAGGTTGGCCTTGGTGGCAGTGCACACCTTTAATATCAACAGAGCCTGGTGGTCTCTGCAATTTCAAGGCCAGCCAGGGGCACACAGTGACATCCTGTCTCAAAAAGAGAAGAGAAGAAAAGAAAGAATAAATAGAACATTCATTTGGTAGTTTTCAATATGAGATGGAGTATATTGGCAATTACAAGGTTAACTGCTAAATGTGACCCTATTGGATGCATGGTACAGTTGAAATACAGGAACTGACACATACCTGTAATCCCAGAACTTGGAAGGTAGGGGCATGAGAATCAGTAGTTCAGAATCATTTGGGATGCACAGTAAAGTCCAGGCCAGCCTGAAATAGATGAAACCATGTTAGAAAAGAGAATGCAAAAGCAGAAGCTTGCATGCTGCCATCTGCTGATGCCTGCTGATGCAGGAGTTCTTCATCCATAAAACTGAATGATCAGCCGGGTGGTGGTGGTGCACGCCTGTAGTCTCAGCACTTGGGAGGCAGAGGCAGGTGGATTTCTGAGTTCGAGGCCAGCCTGGGCTACAGAGTGAGTTCCAGGATAGCCAGGGCTATACAGAGAAACCCTGTCTCCAAAAAACAAAAACAAAAACAAAGACAAAAAAATGAATGATCCCTGCTGCGGGTCACTGAAACAACACACGTACTGGTGGGCTATGTAAGTTACCATTGTTTACCCACTAGTTATTCCTGAATCTTTCTCCTTAGTTGAAATATGGGAATAAAATATCTGACTACTTTGTTAATGTTAATATTTAATGAGCATTTATTGTATTATGTCATTCAAGTATTGCCTTGTTTACTTTTCCTAGTAGCTCTATGAAGTTATTCTCAACTCGAGTTCTTTTTGCTTTGCAGATGGGGAGACTGACAGTTTAACACTCGGCCAAGGCCATATACCTGGTAAGTGGTGGAGCTGCTCTGTGTGATCCCAAAGCCCTCACTCTTTGTATCTTTTTAAAATTGAGATATGAAATTTTTATACAAGGAAATGTTCCTGTCTGGAAATGTAAATCAAAGCAGTGTTCACAAGATTATTAATCATTGTAATCCATCGTTAAAATTTCCTTATGCATTTTCCTATTTTGATCCACTACTTAATTCCTAAAATCTAGTAATTTCTTAATACTTGTTCTACAGTCTTACATGCATAATTTCATACTCATTTGCTCTTTTGTGCCTCTTTACCCCAATATGTGACAATAATCCATAATGCACGAGTTAATAGCTTGCTTCTTTCTTCCTTTCCTTTCCTTTCCTTTCCTTTCCTTTCCTTTCCTTTCTTCTCTTTTTAAAAAACTTTTTTTTTTCTTGAGGCAGGGTTTCTCTGTGTAGCCCTGGCTGTCCTGGAACTCACTCTGTAGACCAGGCTGGTCTCGAACTCAGAAATCTACCTGCCTCTGCTTCCCAAGTGCTGAGATTAAAGGCATGCAGCACCACTGCCCAGCTCTTTTTTATTTATTTTTTTTAAGATTTACTTATTTGTTATATGTAAGTAGACTGTAGGTGTCTTCAGATACCCAAGAAGAGGGCATCAGATCCCACCACAGATGGTTGTGAGCCACATTCGGTTGCTGGGATTTGATCTCAGGACCTTCGGAAGGGCAGACAGTGCTCCCAACCCCTGAGCCATCTCGCCAGCCCCAGGATGGAATTTTTCTATCTGCATTTCCTTAATGTTATCATACACTTATTGGATATTCATGTGTCATCTTTTTAAATGCCTCAAGTCTTGATCATTAGAAACATTAAGTAAGCTCTTTGTTTACTTTTTGTATTGTTGGCACTTTTATATTCTGGGTTTTTTGTTGTTGTTGTTGTTGTTTTGTTTGTTTGTTTTTTTCCTGAGACAGGGTTTCTCTTTATATCCCTGGCTGGCCTGGAACTCACGCTGTAGACCAGGCTGGCCTTGAACTCAGAAATCCACCTGCCTCTGCCTCCCAAGTGCTGGGATTAAAGGTGTGTGCTACCACCGCCCGGCCTATATTCTGGGTTTGTCATATGATCTATGTAGTATGAATATTTTCTCCTAGTCTGATTTTTGTTTTCATTTTTAACATTGTTAATATGGTGAATTTAACTTATAACTTTTTATGAAGCCTTATTTTTGGAACCTTTTGTTATTCTTATATCTTCACTAGAAAATCTTAATTTAACCAAATTCCATTTTCTTTTAGAAACTATGGTTTTAGGACTACATTCATGTTCATAATTTTGACGTTTTATAAAATAGGAATCAAAGTTTTTCATATGGAAATTTGTTTCTTGTCAAAGTCTTAATGAATATTTTGAAGTTTTTCTTAAAAAAAAAAAAACCATGTGAATCTGTGGGGTTTTTATTGTCTTTCATTAGTCTTTGTTAATCTTCTCATAAGAGCCATAGTGTCTTGAAACTAGGGGGGTACTTCCATTGTTCCTTTTCAAAGTTATTTTGCCTTAGTTTTTTTGTTTTTAAAAAGTCCATATAAAGTTTAGAATCAACTTATTTAAAAAAACAAAAACATCACTGAGATATTTATTGAATTACACTGATCCTATCAGAAGAGTTGTCGTCTTCTTTTCAGTGTTGGGTAAACTGAGGTTCTTGACCCTGTGAGCAAAGGGTTTTATTCTGGTTGAAGTTGCCATCTTAACAATAGCAGTCTTCTAATCTTTGAATTTAGTTTGTCTTGCCACTTAATGCAGCATCTTTATTTTTTCTTATTAATGCTTTAAAAATATTAATGTTTATCTTGCTTTTCTTTAAAATTATTTGTAACTATTTTGCTTTTTAATACTATGATGAAGCAAACTGGTTTTAAACTTTATTTGCTCAATTGTTGCCTAGTTGTGTAGAAATGCAATTGATTTTGTGTATTGAATTGTATTGGATTTGTTTACTAGCTCTGCTAGTTATTTAAAAAAAACCTGTTGGGGCTTTTGTGTGCATAACAGTGAATAAAGACCACCTTATGTTTTCGTTTTTGATGTTTATGGTGTTTATTTGTTTTTCTTACTGTACTGGGTAAGATTTCTAGTATAGTGGTAGATATTGATGGCAATGATATTCTTGTCTTGTTCTAAATCTTAGTAGAAAGAGTTCATTTTCTATTGAGATTAATTCTATATAAATTTTTCTTTCAGTTATTTTAAATAATTTTTTCAGTTGTGTGTGTGTGCACATGCATATAATAAATACCAATTTTTCTGTATAGCTCCTGGTGGCATATAACACTTCGTGCATGTGGGGTGTGTGTGTGTGTGTGTGTGTATAATTGACACCAGAGTCTTTTGTATAGCTCCTGGTGAGATATAACACACCATGAAGCTTAGCTCAGCTCAGTTCAGGCTGGCCTTTAGCTCATAATTGTCCTGGTTATACCTCTTTAGTTCACAGATTACTGGCACCTACTATCATCTCTAGCTCTTTTTCGTGTGTGTGTGTGTGTGTGTGTGTGTGTGTGTGTGTGTGTGTGTATATGCACATATACATATATATGGATGTGAGTATGTGCATGATATGTACCACTGTGTGCATGTGGGGATCAGCAGCCAACCTCCGTCATCAGTCCCCATTGTCTGCCTTGTTTGAGAAGAAGGTCTCTGTGTTTTCCACTATGTAAGTCAGACTAGCTAGGTTGTGAGGTTCTGGAAATTCTCCTTTTTTGGCCTCCCATCTCCTGGTATCAGGTTTACAGATGCTTGTGCTACAGATCTGCCCTTTGCATAGGTTTTGAATATTTAAATTCGGGTCCTCAAACTATTTTTTTTGTTTGTTTTTTTTTTTTTTTTTTTTAAACCCAGTTAACCACCTCTCCAGGGCATGGCTCTTCTTTTATTTTTTTAAATTTGTAATAGAAAACAGGTGACATTTGCTTTCAGTACTTTCAAGCATGCCAATTCAGTAGTATTGATTACATTCACATCAGTGTATAATGTCACCAGCATCCATCTGTAGAACTCGCATCTAGAACTGAAATTCATACTATATTAATAGAAACTCCCTGTAACTCCTAGGACCTGTCAATCTACAAATGGAACAGAATGACTTTATATGTCAGGACAGTTTTCTGGGCATGCTATTCTGTTTGTATGTCATTATCTCTGTACCACAGCATTTTGAATATTAATAGTTTTGCAATAAGTTCTTTCTGTATCTATGGATCTTTCTCCATATAGTTATCTGTTAAGGGAATCATAATATTTGCTCTTATGTGACTTAGCAAATAATAATGCTCTCAAAGTTTACTCATATTGTTGTATGATCTGTTAGAATTCACTTATTCTTTAAGGCTGGATAATGTTACATGTATATACCATATTTTATTTATTTATTCACTAGTTAGTAGATACTTGGTTTTCTTCAACATTGAGCTATTGCAAATAATCTTGTTGTGAACATGGGTGTACAGCAGTGTATCTCTGAGTTTCTATTTTAATTTCTTTTGGAACTATACCCAGAAGTAGAATTGCTGAACCATGCGATAATTGTGGTTTTTGTTTTTAAGTATCTTCTGTTTTTTTTTAAATTGTTTTATATAATTTTTTTTTGCTTTTTGAGATCTTATCTATCCACCCACACCCCATGTCTTCCCAAATACCACCTCTGACTTTCATTCAAATTCATGGACTCTTTTTCTTTAATTTTTGTTGTGTATATATGTATGTATATATGTTGTATTGTTTTCAATACCAGAATCACACATACACACATACACACACAAAGAATTCCAGTTTCTCTACATTCTTACCACATCCTGTATTTTTTATTTTTATTTGTATTTTCCCTAGTCTTTAGTGGTATTAACATCTTTTCATGTGTTTATTTGCCATTTGTATCTGCAATGTTTTCAACTTTTGTGCTTCCTTTTAAATTAGTGTCTCAGTGGGGTTGCCTGGTTGTTTTAGTTATAGGGGAATTCTTTTAAATTCTAGGTAATGACATTTATCAGATACCTAATTTGCAACCTCTCCCATTTTGCATACTGATTTTCTTCTTTGTTGAATATATTCATAGACACACAAGGGTTTAATTTTTTTTTCATTTTGAATTTCTTGTGTTTATATCAAACTCAGGATATCATATATTCCAAGTGTGCCTTCAACAGCTGAATTACACATTGCCCTGGAGTTTTAATTTTGATGTTGTCCAATATACTTTATTCTTATTCTTATTACTTTGTCTGTACTTTGGGTTTTTATAGCCATAAAAACCACTGCTCAGTTCAAAGTCATTGTTACAGTTTCAATATGAAATACCCTTCATACTCACATATATATCTTTGGTCACCTCATGCAGCAAAAAATATATGACCAACAGTCATCTGTTTTATGATGTATAGGAAACAGAGAAAGTGAAGAATGGAAGACCAGGTTTAACTTTCAGAGATTCCCTTCCTGAATTGATAATTCCCCAGGTAGGCTTCATCTCTGAAACTTTCTACCACCTCTCAAAATGGTAATAGCACATTAGCCTCTGGGGCCATTTTATACTCAAATCATAATAATTTAGCCCCCCCCCCTCCTTCTCAGAGTCATCTTGTGAGTTTTTTTTTTTTTTTTAAGATTTATTTATTTGGGGCTGGAGAAATGGTAAGAGCACTGACTGTTCTTCCATAGGTCCTGAGTTCAATTCCCAGCAACCACATGGTGGCTCACAACCATCTGTAATGTAATCTGATGCCGTCTTCTGGTGTGTCTGAAGACAACTACAATGTGTTCATATAAATAAAATAAATAATTTTTTCAAAAAAAATGTTTTATTTATTTTATGTATATGAGTACACCATTGCTCTCTTCAGACACCAGAAGAAGGCATCAGATCCCATTACAGATGGTTGTGAGCCATCATGTGGTTGCTGGGAATTGAACTCAGGACCTCTGGAAGCAGCAGTCAATGCTCTTAACTGTTGAGCCATCTCTCCAGCCCCCCAGAGTCATCTTGTGAAGCCCAGTGTACATAATCTATTTCCTAGACTTCTCAAAAATCTTAGCAATTCCAACATGTTTCAAAAGTTGAATTCCTTCTTGAGAAACTCTTAGATGAATACCTGGACTATCAAAAGCAAGCTGCACACTCCCAAGATCACAATGTTACATTTCCACCCAAAAGAGAGGAAGGAATAGGGATGTAGAAGAGATAAGATCAAAACAAGAGAGAAACCTATTAAGACAAGCATTTAAAATCTGTAGCCCTTTTTCTGGCATCTGGGTTATCTGGGAGGTACAAAATAGTATGATGTGAACTCCAAGACATTTGTGCAATCCCACCCCATGCCCTTTCAGGTTTCAGCCTGTACAACTCCTTTGGGTTGTCTTTGCTTGCTGCTTGTAGTTTTCAGTGGCTATTCTATGTTCTTGGCATTTCTAGCTTACATGGATTTTCTGTTATATCTTTGCTAACTCTTGAATTTTGCATGTCTGCAAAACTACTATCATGAGGATAACACTCAAGCTATTAGCAGACTTGGTGTTGTCCTTCCAGTGCTGGAGTAGCTGAGCCATTTGGACCAGTCACAGCAGCCTATGAGTACTCACATGTTTGAATCCATTTCCTAGGCAGCCCTGTGCCAGCCGCTGGATACCTGGGATCTCGCTTAAGGGAATTGTTGGAGATGAGTTTAAAACATTCATTCCCTTGGGTAGACTCTGACATCTTCTATGATGCCCTAAAGGCATGTTTGCTGCCTTGCAAAGTAGGGTTTTTTCTTAGGGAATTTAATATCCTTGGAAAAATTGTTGTGTTTTTACTGCTTTTTGGTCATATTTATCACTGTTAATCTTACTGAAAACAATCCGCCATAACCATGCCACAACCTAAATTAGTCTACTATCTTTAAACTGGGAGTTGCACAAAGACTCAGGACATGTAAGAAAGCTTTTGCTGGAATGTAACATGAATGGCTTCCAAATAGAGTCCTCCGTCCCACTGGAAACCTCAAGAGCAGTCACATTTATAATTCACATTTCAGTCCATCTGAAACCTCAGGAAGGTAGACTTTACTTTATGCATTTCTACTAACATTCCTATCTTTTGAGCACTTACCAGAGTCACTGCCCTGGTTAGCTGCTTCCGACTCTTTCATGTTCCTCTTGAGAGCTAGTTCCAAAAGCTTATGAACCACAGGTCAACGACGATCCATTTTCTTTCTTCTTCTTCTTTTTTGTTTTGTTTTGTTTTGTTTTGTTTTGTTTTGTTTTGTTTTGGTTTTGGTTTTTTGAGACAGGGTTTCTCTGTGTAGCTCTGGCTGTCCTGGAACTCTGTAGACAGGCTGGTCTCGAACTCAGAAATCTGCCTGCCTCTGCCTCCCAAGTGCCGGGATTAAAGGCATGTGCCTCACGACGGCAGATCTACTTTCTTTGTAACAACTTTCTGTCACTCGGATAACAACTGAGCAAGGACGATGAAGTGATTAGCTAATTATTACTTCTCTGTTGCTAGGAAGCAAATTATATGTGTATTTTCTTCAGTTTTCCTCTGCTGCTGCATTTGAGCCCGAGCCTATTTATTTCCCTGTTCCTGTTAGTTAATCCTCCATAGAAATACCCTCACAGACACACCCAGAGATGTGCTTCACCAGTTTTGTAAAAACTTTTTAGTCTACTCCAGTGGGTATTCAAGGTGTGCCATCACTGTCATGAAGCTTTCCCCATTTTCGCATAAAAATTTTATTGTTCTTTATATTTTATATTTGATAATTTTTTGCATATAGTGCAAGGTAACATATATCTTCATTCTTTTGTATATAGACATTGTTTTTCCTGTCTCTGTGTTAAAAAGATTTCTTTCCCTATTGAATGTGGAAAAAATTGTTTGGCCTTGCCTAGCATGTACAGGACTCTAGGTTTAGTACCCAGCACTACAAAGACAAAACAAAACAAAACAAATAATCAAACAAACTACACACAAATGTTTGGTAAGATGCAGACAATCTATTGGCCTGCCTGTCATACAGCCTATAGCATGCTGTTTTGTTTTTGGTTTTCAATATTCAAGTTTGAACTCAAGGATTTGAGTATGTTAGGTAGTGCTTTACCATTGAGCCAAACCCCTATCCCCCTGTGTCACAGGTGCTTTGCTTTTATGGCTGTAGGTCTGTAGTCAGGTTTTTGTTTTGTTTTGTTTTGTTTTGTTTTAAACAGTGTCTTTACTAGCCTTTGTTGCCCAGAACTTGCTGTGTAGACCAGGAAGGGTCATAAGAGAGCCCACCTACCTCTTCTTCCCAAGTACTGGCATTTAGGTGTATATCAGCATGTCCTGGCCCAGTTTCTGTTTTTCTGTGAGAAAGAATTTCTCCCTGTATCCTGGACTGACTTGGGATTCGCAGTCTTCTTATATCAGCCTTCAAATGCTGGGATTGCAAGCATGTTCCACCACACCTAGTCTACCTTTTAGCCAGTTTTGAGGTCAGGAAGCTATAGATTACAAAAAGATAAAATACAGTCAGCTTTTGGAAATTTCCTTTTTTATTTGTACCTTGGTAGGAGTTTTATTATGAACAATGTCCAAGTTTTTAAATACAGTTTCTCTATCTTGTATTGTTGATGTGGTTTTACTGATTGAAGTTTGAAAGCTGAGTGGCCCATATAACCTGGAGATGGGGGGGGGAAACTCATGTAGTTATGAAGTATTAAAATTTTCATGTTTTAATAAATTAAACTTGGGAAATTAATTTTATTAAGCAGGTTAATCCTTGGGAGCCAAAGCTTGTCTTAACCTCAGTACCATACTGTCTATAAACTACTTTTGTTTTTCTTTAACCCATTCATTATCTTGAGTACATATCTTTTATTTGTATAAATCTATATTTTATGTAGTTACAAATTATGCAACTGGTTTTTTAGATAGTTACAGGAGCTCTTACCTGATTCTGAAGACTCCATCTAGAGATTTGTTCTGGAACAGAAGAGGTGGGCCACTGTGGTGATGTTTGGTGTATTATTCCTACATAGTCCACTAGGTGGTGACAGGCCCTAACTGAAGAATGAAGAGGGAGGTCCTTGAAAGTAACAAGATATAATTACTTGCTATGGAACCATAAAACAATGTTTTTTGTTATAAGAGCATATATGAATACTAATTGAAAATACTGTCTTTTTGTTGTTGTTTTTCTTCTCTTGTCTTTTAGCCTTCATATTCCTAACTTGTGTTTTAGTGGTTCCGTTGCAGTGGCCAGGATCATCTGTAACATTGTATACTCTTTGCCTAGGACCTGTTTGAGTACCAGTATGGTGACAAGGTCTGAGGTGATCAGCTGAGCTAGACACACAAGAAGGTGCTTGTGACTTCTAATACTTAGTGCTTTAGTGAAGTAGGAAGTAAACATGACTCCTACATTTGTCTTAAGCTGTATCCTGTAATTGGAAATGATTTCACAATCCTAGAGCAGTTCTATCCTTCTTCACTTTTCTCACTTGTGTATTCCTTTTTTAATTGAGTTTTGTATTTTAGCTACGTAGGTGCTATGATGTTTGGGTGTAATTCCCTGAAAATATGTTTGACCAGCTTAGGATAGAAAATCTTTTCTCACCAAAGAAACTATAAACAAGTGAAGAAGGGTGTATTAATGAAAACCACTGAGCTTGGGATAAGATCAACATACATTGCATTTTTTCTGGAGTTGTAAGCAGGCTATGAGCCGCTAAGCTTTCTGCTGTAGCAGGTCACAGTTTGAAAAAACTGCTTGTTAAAAATGATGATCTTAGGTATAGAGTGGTAGCATTATTCATCATTTATAAGATCCTGGGTTTAGCTCCAGTATTATGAATTTAAAAAAGAAAAGTATAAAAATTTTGTTGACAACTCTATATAACCTGAGGTTATAGTTTTGTTGTGATAGTGCATTATCAGACTGCCAGGGCTTTATTCTGGATGTCTCGAGGTGAGACAGCTATAGGGCTACTTTACCAGCTCCCGAGTTGACAAGTGTTGAAACTATGTGAAGGGTGGCAGAGCACTTGCTAGACAACACTGGACTCTGAGTGTGGTCCCCAGCATGGGGGTGACAGGGTTTTAACAGGTTGTATCAAAAGGACTGACAACAAGCCAGGTGTGGGTGATGCACACCTTTAGTCCCAGCACTTGGGAGGCAGTGGCAAGCAGATCTTTGAGTTTGAGCCAGCCTGGTATATACAAAGCAAGTCCCAAATAGCCAGGGCTGGTTACACTGAGAAACCCTGTCTGACAAAACCTAAAACCAAACCAAACCAAACAAAACCAGTATGAGACAATGCCAGGGATTTGTGAAAAAGCCCAAGTGAAATAGAAATCTGGCATAGACTTGTTCCTCCAATCCCAAGCTTTAATCCATTGTCTTGAGTGAGTAAATCCATATCTGACATATCTTTGAATGAATAGACAGTAAACTATACAGATAAAGGATGCTAAGGAGTGAGCTGTAGAAATCAGGCTCCATAATATACATAAGGGGAAACCCTGTGATAGGAGGAACTTTGTCATTGAGGCAGAGACACACTTCATAGGTTTAGTTCAGAAACTGGTGAAAACAGAAGCCCACATTATCACTAACTTACATCATCATTAGGGGCAGGGTCTTGTGTAGCTCAGGGTGGCCTCAAAGTTGCATTCCTCTTCCTCAGCTCCGTGACTCATTTTTCATATTCAGTATCAACAACAGTTATAAATATACAAAGGAACAATGTCTGGCTTGCATGTAAGAGGGAAAATGAGTTAGTAAAAGCTGTATCTCAGGTGACACAGTGTGGATCTGGCACACAGACTTTTCAGCTATTTCTTTCTTTTTGGGTTTTGAGATAGTTTCCCTGTTTAGCCTAGGCTGGCCTTGAACTCTAAATCATCCTTCATCGGACTTTTAAAGTTCTGAGATTATAGGACATACTTCAGCTCCTCAAAGCTTTTCCATTTTTTCTTTCAACAGGGCTTACACATTGTTGGCATGCAGCATAGAGATTCTTCAAAGAAAGAAAACCATATTTAAGGAATTAGAAGAAAATATGAAGATATTGACTTAATACAAAGAATTTTAATAGCCAGATACTAAGAATAAACTGGGGGATGAACAGCACAACTGAACTGAAATATTAAGCAGGATGGATTTGTAAAAACTTGGAGATGATAGAAGAAAAAAAGAGATCTCTGTATATCTTATTTAATATACAGAGCAGAAGAGGAGAAAATTGAAAAAATGAACAGAACTTGAGAGATCTATAGGGTAGCATCGAGTGTTCCTTTAATGAGAATCGGACAGGGAAGAGTGCGGAACTGGAGAGACTGCTCAGCAGTTAAGAAAGAGAGCTAGCTGCTCTTCCTGAGGATCCAGGTTTAATTCTCAGCACACACATGGCAGCTCATAACTGTAACTCTTGTTCCATGGTATCTGACACCCTCATACAAACATACATGCAGTCAAATTGCCATTGTACATAAATTAAAAATAAATAAAATTTTTAAAAAGGGAGGAGCAAGAAAAGGGGGTAGAAAATAGAGGGATAATTGCTTTAGATTTCCAGAATCTGATAATAAACATTCTACAGTGTAGTATAAACAATGTAGTATAAATAAATGTAAATAATCTATATATCCAGAACACTTGATAAATCCTTAGTGTAATAAGCATTTACTTGAAAAACAGGGATAATGAGAAAATCTGAAAAGTAACAAGAAAAAGAAAAGTAAAGATAGGATTTATGGTTGAGTTCTGTGAACATAATGGGTGGCTGAAGTCGGTAGGATAAAAAATGTCCAAAATGAGTCGAAAAGATATTCTCACCTATAAGAAGAAATTGTTCTCGAAACTCTAACTTAGATTCTGTAGGTGGATGATAAGGATGAAAGGAAGCTGCTGTGCTGGTAACAACATAAATCTGTTATTTTCAAATATTTCCATACAGAGTACAGTCTGTAACTACAATGGAACTAAATTAAATATCCACAGTGGAATGAAGCCTATGATGTCTCCAAATATGTGAAGCTAAATCAGACAGAGAAGAATTTCAAAAGCTGGGTGATCATGGTGCATGCCTTTAATCTCAGCACTCTGGAGGCAGAGGCAGATGGATCTCTTGAGTTTTGAGGCATCCTGGTCTACACTATAGAGCAAGTTCCAGTACAGCCAGGGCTACAACGACAAACTAACTCAAAAACAATCTTTTTTCAAGTTAAACTTAAAAATACTTTAACTAAATAGAAATGGAAGTATTACATGACAAAATTCTATGATCTATAATCAAAGCTATGTTTGAAGGAGGCTTATAGTTGCATGACTTTCCTAATTTTCTGTAATGGAAAGCACTGAAAAACAAGACAGAAAATAATGAAACTAATCTGCTTAGTCTGAATAAATGAAGCATACCTATACCTAGACTGGCCAAGAAAAACAAGAGGAATAAGTGACTCTCCTGAAAAATTTTATTCCAAACAAATCAGTCAGCTTAGCTGAGGCAGAGAAATTCCTAGAAGGATAAAATTATCAAGACCATACAAATGAAGCTGAGAGAGGGGTTGGACAGCTGTGCCTGTGCTCAGATGAATTAAGAAGTGGCAATATTTAAGTTTCACCTTCATTTAGAAATTAGAAAAGAGGTTGCTTTTTAACTCATTGTATGAGTACAACATTGTCCCTCTATAAGAGACAAACATACAAGAAACCCTTGACCATTTTTTCTTTTTTAACATTGGCAGAATATTTAACAAACACTAGCAAATTAGTTTCAGCAATATAATAAATGTATGAATACCTAATACATGAACCGTGACTTCTTGGTATTTATTTTAAGAATGCAAATAAATTAACACAAGATTTAACTTACCAAGTAACCATAGGTGTTCTCCTTTTGACATCTTCTTCACCTGTGTATTTGTGGGGAGGAGGGAAGAGTGTGCACATGTCAGTCTGTGTGAAGATCTGAGGATGGCCTACCAGACTTAAGCTCTCTCCTAGCTCGTGGATGCTGGTAATTGAACTCAGATTGTCTAGCTTGGTGGAAAGGGTTGTTACTCCTAGATCCATTTCACTGGTCCCACAAATAATTTTTAAAAGGTAGGGCAGGAAAAAATTTGGTGTTTTTGAGCTATTTAGTTGTGTTGGAACTCCTAACACCCACCTTTTCTCAGTAGACCAGCTGCAGTGCAGAAACAACACGTTAAAACTCACAGGACTATGCCTGCTTGGGGCCACCACTCCCTGCTTTCTCCATGCTTTACTGCCCAAAATAGTCATATGTAAATAAATGTGTATGATTGTGTTCCAATAAAATTGCTGTACAAAAGTAGTCAACCTGGCCATATAGGTCAAGAGTTTATTTTAAAAATCTTTACAAAAATTTTTAGAAGACTTAAGGGCTGGTGAGAGTCTCCCCAGTTCTTTCAGCACTGGTTCTAGCCAGGGCAGGGAAGGGAAAAGGGCATCCAAATTGAGTAGAAAAGATTATAACTCTTTATTTGTAGAAAATGTAATCTTATATATGGTCCTAAGGATTCCACAAGTCAGATGGAGCTGAATTGACAGTGTCACAAGATCACTGTACAAAATTGTGTTTTTTAAAAATATATTAACCGTAGTAGTAAATAATAAAAATAAGTTGCATTCATAATTGTAGCAAATGAATAAATCTAACTTGTACAAGATTTATATACTAGAAGCTATAAGTATTGCCAAGAGAATAAATGGAGAAACATGCCATGTTTGTGGATTAAAAGTTTAAATGTTGTTAAGATACTCTTTGCAGATTGTTTTATTCATTCAGTAAAGTCTGTATGAAAATCTCAGGTAATTTTCTTGAAACACTTGTCACCTTGCTCCCAACACTGGTAGTAATTTAAAGTGCCTAAGGTAGCTAATTTAGTTTTGAAAATTGAGAAAGTTTGAGAACGTAATTGTACAGTTTCATGTATTTACTGTAAAATCAAAAGACATTGTGCTGTTAGCCATGATGAGCACTGGAGCCAGACTGTGTTCAGCCATAGATCCTGATGAGTATACCAGCTGAGTCTTGGCAAAGATACTTACGTAATATGATGGGGAGAGCATGGTTTCTATAACATATGGTGCGGGAAATTGATTATGTTCATGCCAAAAAAGCCCGCCAGCTGCAACACAGAAATAAAACATCAAAAAAATCCAGCTAGCCTGCAGACAGAAAACAACACATATCAAAACCAGACTCTCTCTATATTAAGCCCCAAAGTAACTCATAGGGTTCACACACTTAGTGTAAAAGCTAAAATTACAAATCACATTGAATAGCTTTGTGACCTTGGGCTAATGGTAAACATGAAGAAAAATGCTAATATTAAAGTTTAAAGCTTAGGACTTCAAAACACACTAAGAAAATGGAAAGATAGGTACAGCCTGAAGGGAAATATTTGCCAATTAAGTGTCTTTCAAAGGAATGTATCCAAAATATATAAACATTTTAGAAATGTCTTTGCCTTTTACCATAGGCAGCCTAGGCTGACCTCAGGCTATGTAGGAGAGGGTGACACTGAATGCCTTTTCTGCCTCCACCTCCCAAGTTAGAAATGACAAGGTATGTACTACTGTGCCTGACTTATAAACAATTCTTACAATGAAATGACAGACCAGTTTTTAAATTAAACCAAAAATACTGTATGAGTCCATGTATTGACAATAACTAGAATAGGGAAAATTCAGACACAAAGTAAAATAGAGTTTCATGGGGGTATTGGAAGGAATAAGTGGCTATTGTTTAGCAAGTTTCCACTTTAGGATTATAGCAAAGTCTGGATGTGGACAGTAGTGATGGTTGCACAGTGTTGTAACCTTAACACAGTGCTATAAAAGTGTGCTTCAAATGTTTAAAGTAATCTGGCCAACATGTTACTAGATGCACATTTATGGAGAGAGCATATTAATGATTATTATCCATGACTCAGTGTTAGGGTGGGAGTTGATTGGGAATAAATGGCTTTTTTATAGGGTCATAGAAATGTTTGTTCTTAAAATTTGGTAATAGTTACACAACTAAGTTAATAAAAGTTTTGTAAGGCCGGGCAGTGGTGGTGCATGCCTTTAATCCCAGCACTTAGGAGGCAAAGGCAGGTGGATTTCTGAGTTTGAGGCCAGCTACACAGAGAAACCCTGTCTCGGGAAAAAAAACAAAAACAAAACAAAAAGTAAAATAAATTATGGGCTGGTAAGATGGCTCAGCAGGTAAGAGCACTGACTGCTCTTCTGAAGGTCCTGAATTCAAATCCCAGCAACGACATGGTGGCTCACAACTATCCGTAATGAGATCTGACACCCTCTTCTGGTGCATCTGAAGTCAGCTACAGTGTTACTTATGTATAACAATAAATCTTTAAAAAAAATAGTTTTGTAAGTATACAGTGGATGAGTCATAGTATGTAAATTACACCTAAATGCTGCTTTTAAAAATGTCTGATTTGCTGGAAGGATCTAAAGGAAGAAACTTTGATTAAATGGTTTAAGATTTGTGAGCTCTCTTACTACACTTTGCATTGGAAGTTTATACTTTGGAAGCTTTATCCTGTGCTTCACATAATCTTCCTCTTGCATAATCTGCTAGAAACATATTTAGAGTCAGTTATTTGGTATGTGTTTCTAAGGGACCCAGAGTTAATGACACATCCCATTCAGGCTGATGTAGGGAAAAAACTGCCTTCAAACCCCGAGTTATAACTTACCTCTTTCCAGATATTTTATATACATATGTTGCTGGTTGGTGAGCAGAGGGATTGTGTCTGTGCTGCTGAAAGTGGACAATCATCCTAAGGGGTTGAACAACCTTTTCACCCAGGTTGCCTAAGGATTCTACATTATGATTTATAACACTAGCAAACTTATAATTATGAAGTAGCAACAAAAATAATTTTAAGAGCCAGGTGGTTGTGGTGCATGCCTTTAATCCTAGCGCTCTGGAGTCAGAGACAGGGAGATCCCTTGAATTTAAGGCCACCCTGCTCTAGAGAGCTAGTTCCAGGTAGGCTAGGGATACAAAAATACGACAATAACAATAATAAGTAAGAGTAAGAATCATATTGTGTTTAGGGTCACCACAACATGAGAGAATGGCATTAAAGGTTTGCAGCATTAGGAAGGATGAACCACTGCTCTGGGGGCTTCATGTGAGGCCAGGGTACTTTGGGCAGGACTAGGTGTTGTTTATAAACCTCTTTTTTTATTTTTTATTTATTTATTTTTTTGGTTTTTTGAGACAGGGTTTCTCTGTGTAGCCCTGGCTGTCCTGGAACTCACTCTGTAGACCAGGCTGGCCTTGAACTCAGAAATATGCCTGCCTCTGCCTCCCAAGTGCTGGGATTAAAGGCATGCGCCACCACCGCCCAGCTAAAATAGAATTTTTTATTGATGTAGTTAGTCCTACTGATATTCTAGATTTAAGAAAATTCTATACCATCTATCAGTATGTCAGAAAGCTCTTAGATTTATTTTTCTTTCTTTTTTTTTAAAAAAATAAAACTTCATTTTTTTAGGGATTTGTCAGGTAGTGGTGGCCCATGCCTTTAAAGCCCAGCACTTGGGAGGTAGAAGCAGGTAGATCTGTGAGTCTAAGGCCAGCCTAGTCTACAGAGTGAGTTCCAAGACAGCCAGGGCTTGGACAGAGAAACCCTGTCTCAAAAAAACCATTTAAAAAAAAAAAAGTAGGGATTGTAGGTATTTAATCTAAGTTGAATTTATATATATAAAATAGGTATATTTATATATAATACCTATTTTTATATGTGTATATAATTATAAATTAAAGTAATTCATTATTACCACAGCTTATTGTAGAGGTCTGAGGATAACTTGTAGAAGTTGTTTCTCTCAGTCTCTTGGGTTCTGACATAACAGCAAGAATTTGATCTGTGAAAGCAAAGCTTTCGATTGTGTCACAAGCTGTCAGGTGGCATAGTCACCTGAATTTTAACCTTCATTCATTGGGCCTTCATGTTTTGTGAAGACATAAACACATATGTACTTACTTGTGTAAAGCTCCAGATAGTTTGGTGTATTTTGGAATGAAGTACTCAACAGTAGCACCAGTGTCCTTGCACCGTGAAGAGTGGTGCTGGGTATACCAGGCAGTAGTTGGAAAGTGGACAGCATGAAATGTGGCCACAGGGGATTGGTAGCCATATTACACTGTTACATTTGCTTTGCTTTAGGCAAGCCTTCATTCAGTGTTTGAGAATCATCCAATGTTAGGGCCTTGTCTTGGTCTGCAGTGATACAGACAACCATGCATTTTTAACAGCAACACTAGATGTCATGGCAGACAGCCAACCTCACACTTTCCCTGCTTTCTTGTAACTGAATTCTTTTGTTCTTTTGATTCTTGTCTCAGTACAACTGTATTCTCTCCTTTCCTGTCCATGAGAAGAAAGTTTGGAACACTAAACTGACAGGACACTTCTGTTGTCTTTCTCTTAGACTTCAGTTGTATGATAATTAATTTTTTGTTTTGCTTTGTTTTTTTTTTGTTTTTTTTTGTTTTTTTTCGAGACAGGGTTTCTCTGTGTAGTCCTGGCTGTCCTGGAACTCACTCTGTAGACCAGGCTGGCCTCTAACTCAGAAATCTGCCTGCCTCTCCCTCCCAAGTGCTGGGATTAAAGGCGTACGCCACCACCGCCCAGCATATGATAATTAATTTACAACTAAGGCTCATGTTTTTATTTCATTAGCAGGAAATATTTTGTGGCTTATCTTACAGTATAGGATTTGGAGAGTTGATACTATCCTTTAGTTTTTGTTACCATAAAATGGGTGTTTCCCGTTTCACTTGGTAGTTTTTGTTAAAAGAACGTATTTTGCAAAAGTAAGAATAGATGGTTTTGGTCATGAGAGTTTTTTTTTTTTTTAAAGATTTTATTTATTTTATATATGTGAGTATACTGTAGCTGTCTTTAGACACACCAGAAGAGGGCATCAGATCCCATTACAGAAGGTTGTGAGCCACCATGTGGTCACTGGGAATTGAACTCAGGACCTTAAACCACTGAGCCATCCCTCCAGCCCAAGAGAGTTTTTTTTTTTTTTTTTAAATGTGCCTGAACAATAAAAACCAGAGTATTCATACTAAGACATACATCATTCAAAAGAATGAGAAAGGATTGATGGTGATGGGGTGATGACCTATGCAGTGAGTGTTGGACATGGAAGCATGAAGACTTGAGAAAGTGGAGATAGATGCTTCCTGGAACTTGGTTGCCTGCTGGTATGCCCCAGGTTTGGCAGTGAAGAGGAGAATGATTAAGGAAGACACCTAACACCTACCTCTGGCTTACACATGTACCAAAATATGTACATGTCCACCAACATACAAGTTCAGGTGCTAGAGTTATTAGTAGACTGCTTGCCTATCACACACAAAGCCTTGGGTTCAATACCAGGCTTGGTGATACACACTTGTAATCCTAGTCAGGAGTACATAGGATATGTAAGACTTTGTCTCAAAAACAATTAACAGATAGTCAAAATGATAGTAAATGTTGTTTGTTAAGCTTAAAGTATATAGCTGAGTGCAAAGGTGAATTAAAGAGCAATGAGTTCCTTTTGTTGCTGTTGAATTTCCCCAGAATTACAGTTATGTCTCTGTTGTTATACATGTAGATAAGTCTTCAAAGGTATAAAACTTTGGTTTTTTGTCTAAGTAATACTATTAAATAGATGTCCTTATGTGGTTTTCATAGAAGGAATGTATTTGAGATGGGGATAGAGTTAAATTCTTTTCATATGCTTGTATTTTAAAATTATAAGCATATGTTTCTTTTTAAATTATGAAAGCATTGTTTTTAAATATTATGATGTTAAGGCATATTACTCATTTTGCCTGTGATAATATAATTTCCCCAAACTTGGAAGATTTGAGAAGAAAATAAAAAATACTAGGAATTATAGAACTTCCTCCATATTAGAAGCAAAGAAACTAAAGAGACTTTAAGATAGAAGATTGAAATCCCACCTGGAGCACTCTTCTACACTCTGATGACTGTCTGGGAGTGCTTTTGTTTTCTTGCAATTTTTGGCCCGCAGTTTGCATTCATTGATCAGTGGGTTGGCTGACATTCAAACCCACCGACAGCAATGAATGTTGAGTGCAGCCATCAATGTTTCCATTTGGTGAAATTGTCTTGGTCTTTCCATCTCCTGGGTCGTCTTCCCACATGGTTGTTTGAAGTCTGTTGTATGTTAGTAACCAGTCATCTGTATGGTTGAGGACTCATAATTATAGATAACCTTGACTGTACAGCAAGATCTTGTTCAAGACAGAAGAGTTGTGAGGAGGAAGGCACTGTGTGAGAACCTCATAGGTAGCTCTGGTCACATGGGCTGGGACTTGGGTGTTGATGTCTGTAAAGCAGCCCTCAGAGACATTGCTTCATCTTTTGTTTCAAGCTGAGAAGTGTAAGTGCCCCCTTTCAAGGTAAAGCAGTATAAATTATAATTGTAGTTAAGTAAAAGTTTTTATAGTAAGCATTTGCTGTGAGCTAGAAATAGTTCAAAGTACCCTCATTTATCTTCTCATTAAATCAAAACTTGGAGGTTCTCTCCTCTCCTATTCTATACTTGAGAAAACATACTTGCATATATAGGCTCACACAGAGATAGCCTAAAATTCATTAAATAAGCCCATGGAGATGGAAATGTATCTGGTTGTCTCATGGAGCTGTCAAATCCTAATCACAATAACTGAAATTGGAGATACAATATGAGTTGTTTTGTGCTATTTTTGCTGAGTAAATCTTCTCCTTGGCTCTAAAGGAAAAATTTGAAAGGATGTGGAAGAAATGAGAATAAAAGGCTTAACTAGATTTTATTTCTATACTAAATAGACATTTTTAATACACTTTATTTCTGACTAGAATGGCACATTTCTAGAAGCTATTTGAGTGCATTTGGTACTATGATGGCACTCACTCCCCATAAATTATTCAAATGAAACATCTATCAAGATACTACAAAAAATGGACGATATAAACACATGGAAGCTTTTAAAAAAGTTGTTGCTGGTTCCCTTTAGAGAAGAGGCCACAGGATTGTCTCTTGTGATGTCATATGATATATCTGTACAGCCTACTCCTTTGCTTCAGGAAACGTGTTGTCTGTAAGAATCCCAAGGTACAGTCAACGGTCGGTGGTTTTTTTTGTTTTTGAATCCCAAACTCACCGACAGCGTTGAATGTTCCATGGAGTCCTCTTAAGGCTGGCTTGGTTGCCCATCTTTGGCCTGCTTTCATGTTCTAAGAGCCATTGCTGTTGGGTCTCTCACATTCTTCCCAAGATTTCAAGGTAACAGTACTTACACTGTGAAGTTAGTTTGCATACAGCAGAGAGGTAGTGAGTTGCAGGATTGTGAGACTGCAGTTTACATTGCTGAGTAAAAATGGACATCTATGGAAATGTTTTTCAATGGTATCGTTCTGAAAACATCAATTTATCAATTTTATAGTAATAATTATTGAGGTACGAAAACAAGAAAGACCATAACATATACTGGGGACTTCTGTGTAGTAGGATTTGAATATTTAATTCCAACTGTGTTTTCCTTAAGAAACAGACACTTACCCAGAGTTTCATAGCCAGAACTTGAACACCAGACTTCATTGTTCCAGTATTCGTTGTTTATGCTGCTTCCTCCTTTACCTGTCTCAGAACATACTCCTAACATGAGGTTGAACCTTCACCGCAGAACTAAATCAAACAAGCAAATTCCTTCTTGTTTGCCTATAGTAGTTGAAAATAGGTCTAAAGTCGTATATTTCAGAGAAAAAGATGAAAGACAAAACTCCCTGGCTGAGAATTACGACTGCTAAATTACCACAGAAGTGCTAGTGATGGTCCATGTTTTTTTTTCCCATATAGGAAGAGCAAAAATTCTATGTGTACTAGAATACAGAGAGTGGATCTGGAGAGATGACTCAGCAGCCAAGAACATATACTTTTCTTGCAGGGACTTTGATCCCAGCACCCACCTTAACAACCATCTGTAACTACCAATTCCTGCTGCAGGGATCTGTCAACTTCACTGGCACTTGCAGTCACATGAACATTCACACACGTACACACACATAATTAATAAAAATCTTTTAAAAAACACAGTAACTAAAATGCCAGATGTATCTGATCTTTGTTTTGTGTGGTTATTTTTATTACTTATTGACTTTCTTTTCCCCCCTCCCTCTTTTCCTCCTCTTTTTTCTCTTCTCCTTCCCCTTCCTTCCCTTCCCCTCTCCTCCTCTTGTTTTGAATTTGTCTGAAATTACTAAGCCATTATAATTTAACTTACCTCTTTTCCTTTCCAGAGGTACCTAGAATACTGAAACTCATGTTACTTACAGAGATGTAAATGTTTCCAGAGTCTTTCTGGGCCTCTGGAAATTGTGAAAAACACGAAGTATAAACTCTTCTGTTTGCATAGTTAGTAGAGAGTTCTTGTCACAGGTGGGAGTCTCTATAATTACTTCCAAAGTACTATGCAGGGAGCATTGCTAGAAATGTTTGTGGTTATTTACCTGAGGCTAAATTTTTGTTTTGAAAATGATAGCAGTGGCCAAGTGGTGGTGGAACACATCTTTAATCCCAGCACTCAGGAGGGATCTGAGTTTGAGGCCAACATGTTCTACAGTGTGAGCTCCAGGATAGCTAGAGCTGCCCAGACAAACCCTGTCTGAAAAAAACAAACAAACAAACAAACAAATAACAACAACAAAAAATAGGAGTGTGTCAGCATGGACATCCTTTAGTTAAAGTGCTACTGTTTTACCTTTTTACTGACTAAAGCTGTAGAGAACCCTAGGGAATGCTTGTCCTTTTTACAGGCCCTGACATCATGAGCCCTGTGTCATCTAGATGTGATATTCAGTAGATAGCAAAGAGAATGAGATGCTGCTGGGAAGATAAGAACCGAAGTGTTAACTTTGCCTTGAATGCTAGGAATGCTCTATCTTAGCAGATCACTTAAATGCTTAGTTAGATTTTCACTGGGTTTTAAACACTTAGTTGGATCTTCACTAGACTGAGAAGCAAAGATACTCCAATAGAGCAGGAGGGTGTTGACAGGACAGTCCAGAAAAGGAGTGTGCAAACGCTGATGAATAGCGATAGTAACCTATTAGACTGTTAGTGATCTTCTGTTGAAAATGTGTGCAACACTTACTGCATATACAACTTTGTAAGTTAAAGTATGTGCATGTGTAATTGCTGTGTTCTCTCTAGTTATTCCTCTTGGCTTATGCAAAAATAGAACAACTGAATTGTATTGTAATAGACTTTTCCAAATTGAATGATGCTTGGTTTTCTTTATCATTCCTTTAAAATGATTGTAGTTTAAATTCTTCATGTTGCATGTTTGCAAAAGCAGTATTATATAAGATCAGAGATTTTAAAACACTAATTTTGTAGAACTAGGAAAAATATATATCATCTCTTTCTGTTTTCTTCTCTATAAACTAGAAATAGTATGTGCTTCATAGAATGGTTGTGAAAACTAAAATTTACAATATTAAAAACCTCATAACCTCAATTTATAACTTCCAATATCTTTATGCTATTTCAAAATTATATTATTAAAATCAACTATAAACATTTTTAAGTGTTATTAAATAAAATTGATCAGAATAGCATTGCATTAGTATTTTTTTTTTTTTTTATTTTTCGAGACAGGGTTTCTCTGTATAGCTCTGGCTGTCCTGGAACTCACTCTGTAGACCAGGCTGGCCTCGAACTCAGAAATCCACCTGCCTCTGCCTCCCAAGTGCTGGGATTAAAGGCGTGCGCCACCACCACCCGGCCAGTATTTTTTTTTTGAGACAGAGTCTCACAGTGTAGCTCTGGCTGGTCCAGTACTTTCTGTGTGGACTGGGCTGGCTTTAAACTCACAATTGCTAGGATTACAGGAATGTGCCAACACATATGGCATGTACACATGTTTAAAAGACATATTTTAAATTAATGCTTTACCACTTTGTAAGGTTTTCTTCTCCCACACATTTCATTTTCTTTAATCTGTAAAATGAGAATATAATTGCCAACCTCATTTATTGTGAGTATTAAGATGGGTAACATAATTAAAAACCCTATGTAGAGGTATGGACTATCTCTCTAAATATTTCACATAAAACCCAGAATTCTGGGGGCTACAAAGATGGCTCAGCGGGTTAAGAGCACTGACTGCTCTTCCAGAGGTCCTGAGTTCAATTCCCAGCAACCACATGTGGCTCACAACCATCCTTAATGGGATCCGATGTACTCTTCTGGTATGTCTGAAGACAGCTACAGTGTACTCACATACATAAAAATAAATACATCTTTTTTAAAAAAAACAACAACCCAGAATTCTGAAAACAAATTTGAGTTACAAAGTTTAAGAACTCATCCAACACTTTGCTGGTAAGGAAATTCTGTTACCTGGTTTCCCATCTGGTAGAAAAGGCTTTGGAACTGTTGCTCCCAGCCAGTCTTACATTCTTTGTAAGTTGAATTGGATAGTGATGGTTCCTGCAAAAAGAGCTATTTAGACTTCACCAAATTTTGTACTAATTGCAGATACCAGTTATTAGTAGTAAGTCTACTTATATGACTGCAACTTCTAAAAAAAATTGCCAAATGAGGAATTACACAAGTATTGAATGAATTTAACCTTTGGAAGTGATCCAGTATGGTTACTCTGAGTCTAGTTTTAAGTTAGGTTGAATAAATATGTTATTTCAATGCAACGCTCAGAAAGAAGTCTGCTGAGTACAGAGTGTCTTCTTCAGTACTGGGAAGGACGAAACAGCTTCCCAGGCTTATGGTGGGCCAGCAACAGGGCTCCATTGGTAAGAGTGCTTGCTGCCACACCTGTTAGCTGTAGTTCAATCCCTGAAACTCACATGGAAAAAGCCAGTTCCTGTAGGTTGGCTTCTGATGTATGCACTTGTCTCATGGCATACATACCCCCCATATACTAATGTGAAAGTGTATATGCGTACACACACTAAATACAATAAAATTTAAATTTAAAAAGATTGTGCCAAAGTAAGGGTAGAAAATGGAAATTTAAACTTAAGTGGCTGGAGAGATGGCTGAGCAATTTGAGCACATACTTGTCAGGCAGTGAGCCTGGGTTCTATTCCCAGCACTCACTATGGGTAGCTGATTCCTGCTCCAGAGTAGTCTGACTCCTTTGGCACCCAAATGGACATACACGCCCCCACCCGACCCCCAATCGCACATAACTAAAAGTAATAAATGCAATGCTTTCGAACATTTTGTTTGTTATTTGATACAATAGTTAAAGAGAAAGTTGTTAGGCTAGGCTACCAAGATGGCAAATTGGCCCAGCAATAAAGGCAGTTTCTGTTCTTCAAAGGGAATATGTACTTCAGTATTTGTCAAAATACTATAAGGACTACTTGACTTTTTAATCCCACAGTTAACATTGATTTTATGTGTTTTGAGATATTTTAAATTTTGCACATTCACAGATCTTTCCCTTTTCTTTGTTAAATTAATTCTTAGGCTATTTATGCTCAGTAAACAGGTCTTCTGAGTAACTAAGTATACCAGGGACAGTTAAACTGATTAGATAAATTACAAATATAAAGCCATAGTGCTGGAGAAATGAGTTGGTGGTTAAGAACACTGGCTGCTTTTACAGAGGACTCCCAGCCCCTCACTTTGACCGACTCCCTCTCCCATCCCTCTTTCCAGGTTCTTCATGTACAAGGCAGGTATAATTTCTATTGCTGTGCTAAGTCCCGTCCTCTGTATTAATTTTCTCTAAGTTCTCCAAGCTAATCAGACTTCTGAGTAGTAGTCTGATGGTTTATAAACTGACTTTGCATTCTATATTAATAGTGGGAAATGCAACTTGGTAGTAATGCAGGTTTCAATGTACATCCCCAGACTTAATATTCAATTTTGTTAGGTGTAGGTATATATATCTATGTATGTATCTCCCAAATAATTCTCATGTAGCCATTTCATAATCATTTCTGAATCTCTGATTTAAGCTTGAGCTCTTAGTTTTACCAGTAAGGAAACAGACTGAGGAGAGAAATGAAGATCCCAAGTTATACTTAGTTGATTCTGTATGTGGGTTTATTTACTAAATACTATCTTTGTTCCATCCTGAAAAGAATGTTTTTTGTTTTGTTTTGTCTTGTTTTTGGCAGAAGTTTCCATAAGGCCTTAATGACAATTTGCGAAGTACGTAGCTTTCAAGTTAGTCTTCCTGACAGGTCAAACATCTTAGTCTTAGAGATGCATGCAGACTAGAGGCAATGGACTATTGACTTGGATTTGGTGTGCTTTTCTGAAGCATTTGACTAAGTAATGCTGAGTGGTGTTGGCTTAAAAACTGTCTATGGTATGAAGTGAGAAGCAGCTGTGAAGTGATCAGAACCCTTTGTCAGCCTGTGGGCTCTGATATTTACCAGGTCCTGCTACACTTACTGCTTTTCTCTAATCAAAAGGGACTGATTCCCACTAGATGGATCATTGTAGAATTTGTGGCTGCTCTTGAGAAGATTTTATTTTAATTGGTAGTGAGACAGTAGGGATGATTTTAATAAAGTTCAAAAACCTTCAACTCCACTCAGTTTGGGCTTTTGGCCAAGTGTCCATCTTCAGGATAGATTTAGTGTCAGCTGCTGCCTTGTGAATTGAAGATATTTCAGAGAAGCCAAAGGCATTATGGAAGCCTTTTGTATGTTGGCAGGCAAAAGTGGCACTAGAAATCAAGGCCTGACACATGTCATTAGCCTGGGAAAAGTGGATTTTAGACACTAATGATGGCGGTTGTCAAGCCCTAGCATGATAAAGCTGGGAAGACCGAGGTTGGTGCTTAATTTGCATAGGAGCGGAATTATAGTTTAGAGAAAACTGCCAAGAGTTTCCTTTGTCCTGACTGTATGTCAGTGATGTGTCCTTCATCCTGGACTCTTGTCAGAACGTTTTAGTGGCTGATGGATTGATACTGGATATAAGGCAGTATGATTATATCTAGTGCACTTCTCTTTTTGTTTGTTTTCTTGCTGTTATGTATAAAACTGAGTTTGTATATTTTAGGCTAGTGATCTTTTCTTTTTATATATAAAGTGATTTTTTACTCTTGTGATTTTCAGCACCAGTCTCATATGCAAAATGGAAATTTATACTTCTCTTTATCACTAAGTTTTTCTGAGAGTTAAATGAGAGTAATAAAAAGTTTCTGGCATATAATATCTAAATTTCAGTTACAATTAATGTTATAATAATTTGGCTAAATTTGCAGTGTACTTGTAAGACTGTCTAAACAAGTGTCTTAGCAGAAAATTACTGTATAGAAAAGCAAACAGTTGAAGCCAGGAGGCCCAGTTTTAATTTTACCACTTGCTACTCAGTTTCCATACTCATATAAAGAAGCAGGTTATGCCAATCAGAACACAGAGTCTGAAGGTCTCTTGCTGCTGGAAGCATTGTCTGCAGAGCTTTAATTGTCCTTAAGTTTGCAGCGGAAATGAAAATGGATAAATTTTAAAGTATTTTCATTTGTTTAGACAAATTTTAAAGTTTTGACAATATATCTCAATATAATAGACCATTTATGAAATACCAGTGATGTTCTTCCTGGGTTTGATCCCTAGGATGATAAGATTTATGTAAAATTTAAAATATAGTAAATCTGTGTAATTACACAGTTAACATAAGTACCTTTCCTCACCCAGTGCAGAGCAATGAACCCAGAGCCTTGTACATGTGAGGGCAGTGCTGTGTTACCCAGCTGTGCACTAGCTCTACCTAAGATAACACTGTAAAACAAACCAAAACAAACAAAGAAAATCAACATCAAAACCCAGTAAGATGGATTTTCTGGGCTGAAGTTGTATGTCACAGATAAGTACTTGTCTGACATGGATTAAATCCACATTTGAGCTTTCCCACCCCCAACTCTACAAAACAAGTCACTAAACAAAAACATATGTGTGCTGTATGTATGTGTGTATGTGTGTATTTTGGCTAGAAGTCAATACTGGGTGTCCTCCTTTCCTCTATCAGTTTTTTTTATTTGTTTTGTTTTATTTAATTTAATTTTATTTTATTGAGACAGAATTTCTCTGTATAGCCTCGGCTATCCTGGAATTGCTTGCTTTGTAGACCAAGCTGCCCTCAGACTCAAGGAGATCTACCTGCCTCCTCAGTGCAGGGATTAAAGGTGATTAAAGGTGTGTGGTGTCACTGGCTGGCATTGTTGTTGTTTTTCCTCTATCAATTTTTACTTTTTTTTTTTTTTTTTTTTTTTTGAGTCAGGGTCTCACAGATCTTGGAGCTGACCTGATTTGACTAGACTGGCTGGCCAGCAATCTCCAAGCACTGGGATTAGAGATGTGTTTGCTGCACCTAGATTTTTATGTAGGTGCTGGATATCTGAATTTTATGTACTGTCTTATTAATATCCATTCATGGGAACTGGAGAAACTACTCAGTTGTTAAAAGGTCATAAGTTTAATTCCAAGCAACCACATGGTGAATGGATTACAACTGTCTATAATGAGATTCAATGTTCTCTTCTGGTATACAGCTATGAATTCAGACAAAATGCCCATATGCATAAAATACATAACATCCTTTAAAAAAAGATAAGAAAATGGACTTTTTACCTAATCATTATTTTTGTGTTATCATACATTGGCAACTTAGAACACAGCTGTTAAACAAGTTATACAGTATTGGGAAGCAATGAAACTCACAGTATACTATCAAAAATTTCAAAGTATGAATTTTTGCTTAAGAAGTCAAAAAATTTTTTGAGACAAGGTCCTTCTCACTATCTAGCTCTAGCATCTTATCATCTAGCAGGCAGATCTCTGTGAATTTGAGGTTAGCCTGGTCTACACTTCGAGTTCCAGAATATCCAGGGCTATATAGAGAGACTCTGTCTCAAAAAGAGGACGAGAAGGGGGGAGGGGAGCAGGAGGAGAAGAATTAGAAAGGAAAAAGGAGGAATCCTCTTTATTTGTGGAATCCTTTGGTTTATACCAACAGGTGCTAAGTTTTTTTTTTTTTAATGGATCTGGCTCTTTGTGAAATATTTCAGCTTCTAGACATGGGAACATACTCTTAAACTGGTTGGGAATTTTAAAGACAAAGTAGCTTGTGTCCTTGTGTGACTGGTAAGATGGCTCAGTTAGAGGACCTGGGTTCAATATCCAAAACCCTCCATTCTTCATCCATTCATCCATATATCGAAATCTCTCCTGGCTGTCTCAGAACTCACTCTCTAGACTAGTTTGGCCTTGAACTCACAGAGTTCTGCTTGCCTCTACCTCATCTTTTTTTTTTTTTAAATTTAGGGTATTGGGGGGTAAGGAGTCAAGAGGGTAGTAGAGGCAGAGAAAGACAGAGAATGTAGAGAAGTAGAGGTTGGCCATGACCAGAGAGGGGGGCAGGGAAGAGGGAGAGAGCGGGAGCATGAAGGCAAGAGCAAGAGAGCACCTCCACTTCTTGAGTACTCAAAAGAAAGGCTTGCACTACCATGCCCAGTTTTTTATGAATATATATATATATATATATATATATATATATGTATGTATATATATGTATATATATGTGTGTGTGTGTGTGTGTGTGTGTGTGTGTACACATATATATATCTCAATCAGAAATGATGGCACAAACTTGTAAACTCAGTATCAGGGAGGGGAAAGATATAACAATTACTGGAGCTTGTTAACCAGTTAGAGTGGCCAGCTTGGTCAAGTTCTATACCAATGAAAGACATTGTTACTAAAAGAAAATAAAGTGATGGGGCCAAAGGAATGTAATCTGCAGCTGTTCTTTGGTCTCTATATGCAGGTGCATTCACATCCACAAAGAAGATGTAAGTGAGTTTTTATAGACCAGGCATGCAGAAAAAAAAAATGATACAGGTATATGTACCACTCCTGGGTTGACTTTTATTGTACTAGATGATTTAGAAACATATACTGATTATAGTCTATTTTATTGAAGAAACAGTTTTAATACAGCTTCCTTAGGATTTATTTAATCAAAAATGATTTCTACTTTCCTTTGTGTCAGAATCCTTAGTCTCTGTTCTGTCCCATTAGGCATGGGGAAGCTTTGTACTTTCTAAATATGTAAGATTTCATCTTGTTGTGTAGACTCCCTTCCTATAATGAGGTCAGGTTAACTAAAATATATTTGATTAAGGTTGAAGTTGACAATCAAAATGAAGAAAGGAAAACCCAATGAGAATAATAATGCCTATTGAACGTCATTGGGTAGACAGGTTTTGGAGAGGAAGTCAGGGAGGAGCCATGTGTGCTCCTGAAAAACTACATCAGTACACAGATGTGGATAGTGGTTGTTTATTAGTGTACAGATGTGAAAAGCCATCAGATCAAAACTTAAGATTATTCACCTTGTCGTGTAAATTCTACTTTAAAAAGTAAGAAAGTAATTATTATATCAGAGGGAAATACAGTCATATGCATGGTAGTTACTGTATAGTTACCATATTTTTATGAAATCTGAACTATTTTAGAATAACTTTTTAAGAAATCTGGCAAACAAAAAGATCAAAATATGTTTTATATTAAAGTCTTTTTTAGTATTTTTTTTCTTAGATGTCACCAAGGGAAATAGAAGATAAAGTCTCATGCATGAGGCCCACTAGAGATCCAGTGACAATTTATAGGGGTTTTTTCTTCCATCATGCGGGTTCCAGAGCTTCAGCTCACATTGATAGGCTTTGCAGTAAGCACCTTTACCTGCTAAGCCGTCTTGCTATGCATCTCACCCTCAATAGCAGTCACTGAAATGTTGGAAGTTAACAGGTCCAGTTTTGATCCCACCAACCCATTAAACAACAACAACAAAAACCCCAACCTGACATTGAACAGAGTTTCATACTTGCAAAGGGAAGCTCTGGACCACTGAGTTACAGCCTCAGTCAGTCCCCAGTCTTGATCTTTCAGCTAATTTATATGTAAGTTCAATTCTGCATGAGTAAAGTCAGGTCATTTAGCACTGTGAAGCTCTGATTAACACCTTTCTGGGTTTTTTTGAGACAGGGTTTCTCTGTGTAGCCCTGGCTGTCCTGGAACTCATTCTGTAGACCAGGCTGGCCTCGAACTCAGAAATCCGCCTGCCTCTGCCTCCCAAGTGCTGGGATTAAAGGTGTGTGCCACCACCGGCTGATTAACACCTATTTTAAGGGTTTTGTCTTTCATAACTACTTCCCATGTACTCCTGTGAAAACTTTTGTGGGATGACTGAGATCTTAGGTCAAGTAACTTGTTTATGGGCTTGTGACTGAAGTAAGAAGGGTTCCTCAACATCTCTAGAGGGTACCTCAGTGTTAAGAGTAGAAGTATCATGGTAAACTGTCATTCTTTATAATTGACTATTTTTACAATTAAATAATCACTGTTTTGAGACTTTTGTTGTTGTTTGGGTTTTTTGTTGTTTTGTTTTGTTTTTTTGAGGCAGGGTCTCGTGGATTTTAGGATAACCTTGAACTTGTCATCTTCCTGAGTGCTGGAATTACAGCTCTGTACCACCATACCTAGTTTTATATATATGGTATTGGGGCACATACTCTACCAACTGAATTTTATCTATGACTTAATTTTTTTTATTTTTCAAGAGGATCTTTTATCAAATGGTCACTTTAAAAAGTAGTAAATGCTGGCTTCTCCCAAGCTAGTTTCATTGTGGCAGCCAGAAATCGAGATCACTGTGTTTCTTCAAAGCCACACATTTAGGGGTTAGTCTGTAAGGCTCATATATATAGCTATTCCAACTGTTAGACTTACTTACAGCGTCAGCTAAGGCACACAAAGACAAAACTACAAAAAGATTCAGCCAAGCCCTAGACCAGAGGGGACTTTCAGCATTGCAAAGGGAGTGGGTGGAAACCAGTTCTCCAATCTGCAAACATCCTGTTGCTATCACAGGCCTAGGCTCCTTGCTAGGCACTCACAGTCTTCTTCCAGAACTCCTTAAAGGGTCCCCATTAAGGTCACTTAAACTCCTTAGAGGCATTCTAGGCAGCATTGTCACTCACTTAATTTTGAGATTGGGTTTCCCTGCATTAGCTATGTCTGGCCTCTAATTTATAATCCCGAGTGCTAAGATTACAGGCATGCTGTACTACAAAAGTTATTTCTTTAGTAACTTGGAAATACTGCTCTGTCTTTTAAAAAGAACCTGGAATGAAATATTTCCTATACCATGTAATAAGTATTCAGTAAGTTTTTAAAAATTCTTTCTTTTAAACCACATCAGAACCCAAGCTGACTTGGTGCTAGGCCCTTACCAGAGTAATGATGTAAGAATTTCAGAGTATGTAATGCAGCTGCCGAAGCCCACAGTGTTGCATTTCAGTGCGGGCTGAAGTCTGCAAGATTCCACATCTTGGTGTCTCCCCATATTTACCACATTATCGCACCTTTATCTCACTGGAATAAGGAAAACAAAGGGTCATAAATATACTGCTTTTCAAATAATGGTCCTGGTTTGCCTCTGATATGCTCCCAAATATTTCCTCTGATTAGTTGCTTAAGTTCTTACTATTCTGGGTAAATTCTTCAGACTAGTAACACAGGGCAGTAGTTCACACCTTGTATAATTGTAATTTCCATGTGTATCCTGCCCTTAGCATGGGTATATTTATATATTCCATATGCTATATCCCATCCATTTGCTCAGTCATAGACTCTTCCCAAGAGTAGTTTTTGAGTATGGAATCACACATTTACATATGGGCAGGAGCATCATTTTTTCTGCTTCTCTTGGAGAAAGATTGTAGCCAGGTAAGCAAAGTCAGATGTTTTTGATTGAGTCTTGTTCCTGATACTCAGAATTCCAGATTCCAAGATTTTTGAAGTGCACCAGACTTACTGTCTTGCTAACCATATTTTTATGGCCAAAGGTTCTAGAGTGTGCTCTTTTTGCTGAACAGAAAAAGTTACATGCTGGAGCTCCATGAGAGCACCATAGCATTTAAGAGAAAGAGTAATGGGCATACCCAGGGGAGAGTGCTGCTGCTGGGAAGTCTCTGATGGGAACAGGCAGCTACAGCTCCTTAGCCATGCCTGGCTGGCTACATCTTAAACAGAACCTGTTCATTTCATTTCATCATATGTTAGCCATTGTGGGGTCTCTGGCACCTAACAGTACCTTGCATATAGGGGAAATACTTCTAAACTAAACGCAGCACTTACTATATACCCAATGTGAGGACTACACACTGCATAGATACTGGAAATGAATTACGATTTTTTTTTCCCCAAAGAAGCAGCCACATGAGTGAAACATTGCTTCTGAAGCAGATAATTATAGCCTACTAAGTGTATTTGCACATATAGTTTAATATTTTGTTTACTTTGTAAATCAGCTAACAGTACCCCCAGTCTACAGGATTGACCCCTTAAAAACAAGCATGGGATTTCTTGTTAATTCCTAAATATGCAAATATGCCTGCTTTTTGCTTCTTTATCCACCTGTTCTGCTTTGCCCAGGATTGACAATTTGTGGAGTGTTGTAACTGTAAAAACGAGTATAATGCAGGAAGGCATTTCTAAGACATAAGCTTCCAGAATTGATCATTCTAGTCGAAATAATGTTTTCTTTATTTAAGAAAGATCTGAGCATGTACACGTAGCTGTAGCTGTTTGGTTTGTCAGGCTTTTATAAGCTGAGCATAGCAAACAATGGTTACTTTCTGCCTATGGCATGCAGGCCTCCTTTTTTTTCAAATTTGTACATATGTAAGGTAGATCTAGAAAGTACATATGGGCTGGAGAGACGGCTCAGTGGTTAAGAGCAGTGACTGCTCTTCCAGAGGTCCTGAGTTCAATTCCCAGCAACCACATGGTGGCTCACAACGATCTGTGATGGGATCTGATGCCCTCTTCTGGCATATGTGAAGAGAATGACAGTGTATACATAACATAAATAAATAAATCTTTTTAAAACAAGTATATACAATATATGTATCATGACACACTTGTATCATTGAGCATACAGACATTAAGTTCAAAAATAAACAAAGTTAATACTAGGTGGTAGTGGTAGAATACATTGACTACATTTACAGGGAGAATAAAATGACTGGGAGACAAGTTGTTAGCAATATTCTGAGCTATCAGTTACATTCTGTATCTGGGTTTAGATGCTGACTTTCCACATGTGTTCATTTTGTAAAGCAGGCCATCGTGATCTATACATTTGTAGTGTATATATCTACTGTATTTTGACATGAGTAAAATACTTTTTTTTTTTTAAAAAGCCAGGCAGCAACTTGGTTAAAAGGTTGACCTAAAGTGTTGGGGTCAAGGGCTTGTTAAACTAGGCCCTAGGCTGGTGTCTGAACCGTTTATGTCAGGAGAACAGTGTGGTTGTAAGAGAGACTTAGCAGTTTCACACACATACATACCCTACTTGCTTTTTTGTTTTTTGAGTTTCTTTTTTTTGTTGTTGTTTTTAAAGATTTTTTTTTTCTTTTGGTGGTTGTCTGGGAAAGGAACTTGGGGCCTTGGGCACACTAGATAAGCATTTTATCGCAAAGCTACAACAACCCTAGCCCAAGGTTACTTTTTTTCTAACTCACATTTTGAGTTATTTCTGATAGTTTCAATATTCTGTTTATTTAAAGAAAGAATGGCTGTGTTGAGGAGCTGCTACGTAGCATGAACTTTTCTTGTTCACACCACAAACAAACTTTCCTTTTCATCCTGTTTGTTTGTTTGTTTCAAGGCAGGGTTTCTCCATGTAGCCCTGGCTGTCCTGGAACTAGCTCTATAAACCAGGCCAACCTTAGACACAGATTTGTCTGTTTGTGCCTCCTGAGTGCTGGGATTACAGGCACGCGCCACCCTGTTTGGCTGTCTCATGAACTCTAGAGTGAAATTTAATTCACTTTTTTACAAAATTATTTTAAGGGACTGGCGAGATGGCTCAGCAGGTAAGAGCACTGACTGCTCTTCCGAAGGTCCTGAGTTTGGATCCCAGCAACTACATGGTGGCTCACAACCATCCGTAATGAGATCTGACGCCCTCTTCTGGTGCGTCTGAAGACAGCTACAGTGAATTACGCAGGAGCGAGCAGGCAAACACTCACGTACACGGTTATCATAGTTCATAAATGTAAAATAAAAATAAATCTTTTAAAAAATTATTTTAAATTTTTAATTATATCTGTGTATGACTGCAGGTGCCTATGGAGTCCAGAAGAGAACATCAGATCCCCTGTAGTTAGAGTTACTGACATTTGTGAGCCACTTGATATGGGTGTGTTGGTAAATCAAACTCAGGTCCTTTGCAAAAATAGTATGTGTTCTTGATTCCTTGGCCATCTCTGCAGCCCCTGAAGTCAGTCTTTCAGTACAAGCTTAGTGAAATACTGCATTGAGGCTGGGATGTCTTTCATAGCTTGACCCTGACAGGTCTCTTCCTTCCTTTTCAATCTCTTTTCTCTGAACTTAAGCAAAGCTTAAGTTTGATTTCTTAAATTCTCAATTTGATCTGTCATATGAGTGCTTTCATTCATAATGTTAGTGTCTGAGAAGCTCTCCTTTCCTCCACAAAGACTACTTGCCTTTCAAACTCATCCTGTCTTCAAAGTTGTCTTTGGGTAGAAGATCAAGTGTTTTTAGTTTGTGCCTCCCACATCCTAGACTTTTCTTAGCAATGTCCATAATCATGTTGTCTGCTGCACTAGACTGAGAGCTCTTTGTGGGGATTTTGAAGGCATTACTGTCCTTAGCATGCTACAGAGTAGGCATTCAGTGACTTTTAAAATGTAAAATATTTATACATTTGCAGCTCAAGCTGACTCCGAACTTGTGTTGGTCTTCCTTTAATCTCCTAAGTGCTGATTATCTCTGTACCTCCATTGCCTAGCCTCAGAGATTCTTTGTTTGAATAAATTATACTATGTTGAAAGTTCAATAAGCAAGTACCTGAATGAAATGAATACCAGAAGACAAGTGATCATTTGCCTTCTAGCCATAAGTGATGATCAGGATTGTTCCTTATATTCACTAGTAAACTTGGAGTTCTATTTAAACCTGAGAAAGAAGAAGATGGGAGAAGGCTGGAGAGATGGTTCAGTAGTTAAGAGCACAGGCTTCTATCACAGAGGACCCCAGTTCACATGCCAGCACCCACATGGTGGCAGCTCACAACTGTCTGTAACAGTAGTACTCACAGATTTGGCATGTTCTTCTGACCTCTACTACCAAGTATGTTGTACACAGATGTACATGCAGTCCAAACACTCATAAAATAAAATTTTTAAAGAGGACAAACAAGGGAGAAGAGGAGAAATAATAATTGAACATTGTATTGGTCATAGGATAGACACTGTGTCACTAGAAGATTTTCTGTTTTTGTTTTTTTTTTT
>NW_022196897.1:26544975-26568472 GCF_008632895.1 Mastomys coucha | reverse complement strand
TTTTTTGGTGTTTTGAGACAGGGTTTCTCTGTGTGGTCCTGGCTGTCCTGGAACTCATTCTGTAGACCAGACTGGCCTCGAACTCAGAAATCCATCTGTCTCTGCCTCCCAAGTGCTGGGATTAAAGGTATGCACCACCACTGCCTGGCATATTTAGCAATCTTTAGTTAAAATTTAGTAATAAAGCTTTGATTTAGTTTATTTTAACTCCTTTACAATTTGCTGTTTACCTCAAATTGAGGATATTATTTATTGAGCTTCTAGTAATGTGTTTATAAAATTAACTATAAATTTTTAGTCTATATTTTAAGGTAGAAAAAGGGTCTTTAACATTATGTTAAATGTTATGATGTTTGGTGTGGTATTCCACACTCTAAATCTAGTACTCTGGAAGCAGAGCAGGCCAACTTTTGAGTTCAAAGGCAGCCGGTCTACAGAGTATATCTTGCTATTTTAGAAAGTGCTGAATACAGTTCTATAAATTAGACTACTGCTTATACTTTGATACTTTTAAAAAAAAGATTTGTTTATTTTAAATATGTGAATACACTGTCGCTTTCTCTAGACACATCAGAAAAAGGCATCTGATCCTATTACAGATGGTTATGAACTACATGTGATTGCTGGGCATTGAACTCTGGACTCTGGAAGAGCAGTTGGTGCTCTTAACTGCTGAGCCATCTCTCCAGCCCCCCACTTTGATAAAATTTAAAAGAGATCATATAGTTCTTTTCCAAGACTTGAAGCCTAATCAATTAATAAATAAATAATATCTGATTATTTTTGAGAGTTCCATGTATAATTTAAACGATATACTTGCTGACATCTATAAATCTATTTTCATCATATGTGGAAATGTCTTGTACAGTTCTGTATCCATGATTATTTTGCAAGCCAGTTCTGTTCACTGATAGGGACAGAGAAGAAATTATCTGTTCTTTAGCAGGAACAAAAGGAAAGGGGTAAATGTGTTGTTCTTCTAAACCATAGAAAAACAAACTGGATAGTGGAATGAACAGTTCCAGAGCTAGATATCTAAGTTTGAATTTGGATGATAACAGGTGAGTCATTTCTTTCAGAACCTTGGAGTCTCCATCAGTAAGATAGGCTGGTTGCAGTGTCTTACTGAGTGTGGTTATTAAGTAGCTTATTTAGAAGAGCACCACACTGCTGGGCATACGGTAGACCCTTCATAAATGTCCTTTACTACTTGTGGAGGCTAAACATATGCAGTTATGTCAGAGTCCTCACACCAGTGTAACTCTTGAAGAGGAGCCTGACTTCACACTGAGCTGGCCAGCCCCTGTGGACACTGTGGTGATTCCTCTTTCCTGTAGTACATGAATTCCACATCTGCAGTAAAACTGAAACTTTTTCTGACAAGAAGTCACTCTCATAAGACATAAGCAGAATTTATAGGGAAAATCACAAAAAGAGAAAATATGAAGCTAATTTTATTCTTTTTAAAGGAGTTTTATTTTATTTTATTTTATTTTATGTATATGAGTGCTCTACCTGCATATACACCTGTATTCCAGAAGAGGGCATCAGACCCCAGTACAGATGGTTGTGAGTCACCGTGTGGTTCCTGGGAATTGAACTTAGGACCTCTGAAAGAATAGTGCTCTTAACTGCTGAACCACCGCTCTAGCCCCCTAAAGGACATTTTCCCCCTGTTAATATTTCATTTCTCCTGACTATTAGGTATTTGTATAAATATGATACATTGTTAAAAGACCATGTGAATGAAACCTATTTAACTAGATTGTGTTGAATTACTTTATCCTCAAGAAAATTTTGACTTTAAAAATTATGTAAAACATCATTAATACAGTCTCTTTTTAGCTGTTGGCAGGATTATAGCATTTTAACAGTTAAATGAGCCGGGCGGTGGTGGCGCACGCCTTTAATCCTAGCACTTGGAAGGCAGAGGCAGGCGGATTTCCGAGTTCGAGGCCAGCCTGGTCTACAGAGTGAGTACCAGGACAGCCGGGGCTACAGAGAGAAACCCTGTCTCGAAAAACCAAAAAAAAAAAAAAAAAAAAAAAAAAAAAAAAAAAAAAAAAAAAAAAAAAAAAAAAAAAAAACAGTTAAATGAGAAAAAGGTTAAATTTTTTTTAAAAGGGTTTTCAAGATAAGGATTTCTCTGTTTAACAGTCCTAAAACTCAATCTGTAGATAAGGCTGGCCTCAGACTAACAGGCCTGGCTAGGTTGAATAATTTAAGAGGATACTAGGGCTATCTCTCTTGAAGATTTTTTTTTCTGGGGCAGGGTGTGGTAGCACACACCTTTAACCCAGCTCTAGGAGGCCGAGGCGAGTGGGCCTCTGTAAGTTTAAGGCAAACCTGGTCTATATAACATAGCAAGTCCCAGGCTAGTCAGAGCTGTATAGTAAGAACTTGTTTCAAAAACAAAAAGAGGGGATGGAGAAATCTTGCCTGTATCCTGTGCCTCTGCCATAGTTTTTAAGGTAACTAAGTTTCTCTCAGTATATTTGGCAGATTGTTTCATCTCTTGAAGAAAACAAAACAAAAGCAAAATCCCCATAATTGGATCTCTCTCTGTGTGTGTGATATAGAAAGTTACTTATAACTAAGAGGTGGCTTAGTTATGGGTTGAATGCTAGCCAGCAGTACAGTCATGATGATCCTATTGAGTGTCATTAAAGGACACGGTTAATGTAGGAACATGGTCTTAGGGAAAGCATATCATAGAACCCTATCAGAAGGCTCCCTGCCTTCCCAGATCACTTATATTTCATCCTGTCCAGAAATTTTCTTATCTTTAAATGTCCATCAAAGGTTTTGTATATATGTAGATTTTGTATGAGGTAGTGATTTATCACAGATCTGATGATGTTCATTGTAAAGCTAGCTTATAGGTATTTCATCAAATTATTTCATTTCCTTAATAGCCTAATGAGTCTAATAAGATGCTATAGTTTAGCATATTTTTTGCTTGAATCAGTTGTAGCTAAGTGTGTATATTTCATTATTTTATGAATTCTTTTTTTAAAAGATTTATTTATTATATGTAAGTACACTGTACTTACATACAATACACTGTACACTGTAGCTGTCTTCAGACGCACCAGAAGAGGGCGTCAGAACTCATTACGGGTGGTTGTAAACCACCATGTAATTTGAACTCATGACCTTCTGAGGAGCAGTCGGTGCTCTTACCTGCTGAGCCATCTCACCAGCCCCATGAATTCTTTTTTTTTAAGCTAGCACATGGCAGAACAGTACCTCCAAATCACTAGACCTGTTCTCAAAGTTTCTAAGCTCAGCTCCCTACCATTTTTTGAATGACATGAATTCTAGTTTTTGATTATCCAGGTTTATAGCTGATTTGCTCCATGAAGGCAGATGATATTTGTTTTAATTCTTAATTTTCTGCACTATTTAGTCTTTTATTGTTGCCATTGTTCATTTTTTTTTGAAACCTTGGATTATCTAGGACTTACTGTGTAGAGGCTGACCTTGAACTCACAGAGCTCCTACAGCCTCTGCTTCCTAAGCACTAAGATAAAGGGCTTGCGGCACCACACCCAGTCCACTATTTAGCTTAACAGTGTATATGCTTCATATTATTTAATATTAGTTAGATTCATAATTAATAAGTATCTAGAATCCTTTGCTCCGTTTATTTTCAGGAAGTTAGTAAAGAGCTAAGGGAATATTACATTTAGATTTGCCTATTTCTTTTACAAAAATAACCTTTTAAGATAGCCTACTATACCATGTTATCTCTCTACCATTTTGTTTGCTTTAGAAAATCTACTTCTGTGCATGTTCTGAAAGTTTCACGTGTCAGACCTGCCCTTTGCCGGTCACTCAGCATTAGTCAAGGACACCTGTTACTTCTTACTGCTGCTGAGCTGTTTTCAACTTGACATGCATCCACAGATGCAGTTGGCAAATACTTTGCCTAGGAATTCTTTGTATGTAGCTTTGATTTTTAAAAGACAGAAATTTTCTTTTCCATGCATGCAGTTGGCTTCTTTACTTTCTTTACCATGGGCTGTATGTACTTTAAGAAATATATTTATCATAATTACCAAAGAGTCCATAAAAATATGTTCTAAAAGAGTCTTTAGAAAATGGTATCAGTTAAAGGAAAAGATTCTTTGTTCTGGTATTCTGGAAGCAGGCAGTAATGTTATACATTCAAGTTCTAGCTTAGGCTATGTAGAAAACAACAGGCCAGGGCTGGCGAGATGGCTCAGCGGTTAAGAGTACTGACTGCTCTTCAGAAGGCCTTGAGTTCAAATCCCAGCAACCACATTGTGGCTCACAACCATCTGTGATGAGATCTGATGCCCTCTTCTGGTATGTCTGAAGACAGCTACAGTGTATAATGTATAATAATAAATAAATTAAAAAAAAAAAAAGAAAGAAAACACCAGGCCAGCTTCAATTCATAGTGAGATATTGCTTAGGGAAAAATAATTCTCCATTTTTAGATCTAATAATAGTACTAAGGTTGTTTCAACAATAAAATATCCATGACATTATTGCAACCTGATAACATAATGGTAGCTTACAACTGTCTACAACTCCAGTTCTAGGAAATGTAACACACTCTTCTCTACAGACACTGCACACGTGTGCATATACATCCATGCAGACAAAAACCACTCATACATTAAATGATATATATGTATATATTTAAAATCTGATATCCTACCTCATTTTTCAAATAAGTTTCGTGTATTAATTCAGTTACTTCATCTAGTCTTTTTCTCTAAGATTTTAAATACCTCATGCAATGTTGATTGTTCTTACATTCATGTGTTTAATTTTAACTTTAAACAGAGAATACTAGGTGCTACGAACAGGAACACTACTGTTTTTAGTCTCTGTATCCAGGAAAGGTGTCAGATATTCATCTGGACTTAAAGCCTTTAGAAGTTAGGAGAGAATTTGTTTTCCATGTGCCAATGTTAGGTGTTTCATATTTGTGATTCTTGGACCGTAAAGCAGTCTTGCAGGTGACAGTATTTCTGTTTTATTGATGCAGACTCTGTGATTGAGGGAAAGGGACTCATTCAATACCCATAGTATGTAAGTGGTAGAGCCAGAATTCTGACATATGTCGACCACCCTGATATATATTTTTTACACTTAGGAGGTTTGGTATTGGTTGGTTGAGAAAAGATATCACAGTCTAAGAATCTCATCAAATTCTTTTTTTGATAGATTTGGGGTTAAAATTTGTGGTCAACGTAGAAGTCACTTGACATACTGCTCTGTTTTTTGTATTTATCACCAAAGCCTTGAGAGGAGGTACTGCTCATTGCATTCAGTCTTCACAATAAACTAAGAATAGAATGAGATGGCTCATTGGGTAAGAATGTTTGCCACTAAGTCTGACAGCCTGAGTTCAGTTCTCAAACCTTCATGGTGGATGGGAGAACTGACTCCTTACAAGTTATCCCCTGACATTTATATGTAGGAGGGCTCAGGCTCTCTGAAAATAATAAGTAAATCTAATACAAGAGAGTTTCCTTTATTCTTGAACAAGTGTCAGGTTCCCAGTGTTTGGATACTTGTTGACATTTCTTGACAAATTAGTCTTCTTTTAGCTACAGAGTATTTATATAAGTTGACTGCACATGTACATGTGTGCAGAGGTCAGAGGTTGACAAATGGTACCTTCTTTATTCACTTTCCACCTGTTTGGTTTTGGTTTTTTTTTTTTTGAGACAGAGTTTCTCTGTGTAGCCCTGGCTATCCTGGAACTCACTTTGTAGACCAGGTTGTCCTTGAACTCAAGAAATCCCCCTGTCTCTGCCTCCTAAGTGCTGTGATCAAAGGCATGTGCCACCACTGCCCGGCTCCGCCTGGTTTTTATGATAAGATCTCTTATTGAACCTGTAATTCACTAATTTGCCTAGGCAAGGTTGGGGCAACAAGCCCAAGGGGCTTCCTATCACTGTTAACCTATCACTGGGGTTTATGGACTCAAGTCCTTGTGCTTTCACAGTAAGCATTTTTTGACTGAGCCAGCTCTTTAGATTATTTAATACCTAAAATCTGTACATTCTAAGCTCTGGACACATAGAGACTATGCTGGTTATTTGAACCAAATATGATCTGAGATTTCCCTAAAATAAGTCACTTCCTCCTCTGCCACACGGTCTGCATTAATAAAACAAATATTAGTGCCACCCTGCATGACTGTTTTAAGATTCAAAAATCACAAATATCAACCATATTTAGTGGCTTGGAAAAGTTGCTCAGCACCCATATATTTTCATTTTACTTAGCTGACATGGCCAGCACTAGTATTTTAGGGTAATTGCTTTTAAAGACTCGCTTCATGTTCTGTATCTGTTTTATGCATTTACATTGTAAAGATTTAAAGGGAAAATGTAGTAAATAATTGCTGCCCTCTTTGTGTTTGGCATATTACTAGATGCTTTATTGTGGATTATTTTGAATTTCCTGTCCCATGACTATTTACTTGTTTTGCCAGTAAGTTTGAGAGCAGTGAATTAATTTGCCTTGTAGCAACTATCTATAAAAGTGAATGTTAGTAAAGTCACCCAAGTCTGACTGATCCAACAATCAGTGCTCTCTTACTCTATGTTTAACCCAAAACAATGGTAATGGAAGAGAAACTATTGAATTATCTCATATATTTGGAAAGAGCTTCTGTGGTTCATTTGACTTTGACCAGTACTCCCTTCTGTCACTGTTTTCTTTATATTTTTCATAATTGTAGTTTTCAATGTAAACCAAGTAAAGAAAATGGATCTGGACCTTCTGCCTTACCATTGGTTCCAAAATTGTTTGTTTGGGTTTTTTTTTTTTAACGATTTATTTATTTATTATATATAAGTACACTGTTGCTGTCTTCAGACACACCAGAAGAGGGCATCAGATCTCATTACAGATGGTTGTGAGCCACCATGTGGTTGCTGGGAATTGAATTCAGGATCTCTGGAAGAGCAGTCAGTGCTCTTAACCACTGAGCCATCTCTCCAGCCCTACTTTTTTTAAAGCTATGTATAAAATACCCTTTCACTATTTTGTCATGCATTCTATTGTACTTTTACCTAAAGATTTTGTACATGTGTCCAACTGTATGTGTAGTTGAAGACAATATGTATGGTATGAGAATAACTTAGATCACCTTTGTATAGTGACTGGTGGTAATGGAAGTACCCTCTGTCTGGGCCATCTAGCATAATAACCAGTAGTTACATGTGCCTATTGAAGGGTGGAAATAAGGCTAGTAGGGATGAAGAATTAAAATTTTCTTTTCTTTTATGTAAATCAAAATAGCCACATGTAAGTAATGACTTCTATTGGACAGTGACAGATAGAGGTAGTAAATGATATGTGGCATTTGACTAGCAGTGATAGAAGTTGAAGAAGCTTAGTCACTGGCAGCCATATGAAACCTGGCATGTGTCTAACTCAAAGCTTTATTATCGTGAGATATAACTGCACAGAACTGTTCATATGTCCAAAGCCATTTTTGATTGTTTGAGATCTTGGGTATGATGTTATTTATTGCTTGGTTTTCCTCATAGATCACAGAACCTAAACCAACTAACCAATCAACTAACCAAAAAACAAATACAGCTTCTTTTTGCAAGGATCTCCTCCTGTTCCTACTGGATGGAATGGATACCAGTCTGGCCTGTTGATACTCAGGTTGCACCATAAGGGTCTTGGGTTTTTTTTTCCTTCTTTTCTTTTTTGTTTATTAATTGAGATTGGAAAATTACCTGCCCTGTCCCTTTTAGAATTCACATTAATATTTTTTTTTAAATTTCACAACAGAGACAGATTATTATAATTTGTTAATCCAGAAAAGAAAATATGATTTTTCTTTTGTTTCCAAAATTAAGTACATGGGGCCTAAATTTTAAATTTTAAATTTTTGTTTGACAAATATAACTGAAAACAAAGGTTTTCTGTTTTAGATTAGTTTTAAACTGTGTCTTCTAAGAAAACTTTGTTTGAAATTCAGTAATAAATCTTATATGTTATCTTGGAGAAAAAAAAATTTCTATAGAGTTTTGGTACATTCAATTTAATTTTGAATGGCTTTATGAAATAAATTTAAAAGAATACTAACTTTAATATGTTCTACTTGTGCTAGTAGGCTTTATTTATAAAACGCTCCTCTCCTTTCTATAAGAGCAGACCAAGCAACCAGCACACTGTGGATACTTTAGTACTGCTGACTCTTCCAGGGCTTTGAATGAAGTATTCTGTAGTGAGAAAAGAGAGCACACAGGACTCGTGACTTTATGTACTTTAACAATACAGCTTTTATGGCACTGAAGGTGGTTAAAATGCTAGAGTAGCTCTTAAACATGGCATCTCGTATCTCCGTGTTGCCCTTTTCTCTTTCTTTCCTTTTTTTCTCTTCAAATCTCAGAGCTGCTAGGAGTGTGTGCAGCCTGTAACTTCCTGTTCTCTGAATTCTGCATCTTTCTGCAGCTCTTAGCTTTGTGCTCCCCATCCTGCAACTCTGTGCTAACAAATCACTATTGTCCAGTGGGGCGAATGTGGCTGGAACTAAAGAATTGCTGTCTGGTTTCTATTCAAATCCAGGTAGTGAGATATATGAATGGACTTTTCGAATCGTCATGTGAATAACGTCTGCTCGGCATGAAAGCTCAGAGCCACGCTAGGGAAGATTAACTCCTAGGCTGCCCAGTAACATTCTGCCGTAGGAGCTAAAAACAGTAGAAAGAATCATCTGACACACGCTTAATTCTCCATTTCTTAAGTAGGTTAGGTGTTAAATTATTTGACTGGTTTTTTTTTTTTTTTTTTTTTTTTTTTAGTGTTCCAGAACTTTGGGAAACATGCCAGATTGTTTTTTCACTTAGAATAATGTTATATTTTCTGAAAAGTTTTCTTCTTAGCATTTTTTATATTATAAAGTTACTTGACTACATATAAACAAAAGTAAGAGACTGCTGCTTTTCTCAAGGAACTAGTCCTTCAAAGTGCTTTCCAACTTACAAAGGGAAACCATCCCCGCCTTTTTTTGAAAAGTACTTTCTTCTTATTACTTTGAATATTTTCCCCAAAGCCTACATCTATACAAAGAAAATCGAGCTTCACGTGTAATATACAAACCAAAGAAAACAAGTTGCCTTTAAAGTAGGAACCCAACTAAGTTATACCAGAATCAGTTATTCTTTTTTAATTATAGGTTTAAAATGGTACTATAATTTATGATTCTCATTTATGTATAAACAGTTATTTTAAGTATCTTCTATATACCTGAAAAAACAATCTCGATAGGATTGAAGAACCATGCATTTACATTTCTCTTCTATCACAGGTAGTAATGAAATGGAGAGCCTTTTATGTTTCTTTTTGTCTTAAACTCAGACAGCTTTGTAAGCAGTAGTGTGTAGATAACAAGAGTTAGACAAAAGCAGGCGAGACTGAGAGGAGTGGAGGGGGGGTTGCTTGGGGCACTTCCTGTCACTCAACACATTCCAGATCACTAAAAAATTTCCACACACTCTACATTCCCTCTTACCCACTCAAGTTCCCAGTATTTTCTAATTCTGTGTGCTGCTGGTGTCTCTTGTACTCCTTTCTTTCAGTGGCTCAGCTAAGACTGCTTCAGGGGACACACATTCCTTTAGATTATACAAAGCATAGCTTGGAAAATGGCTGGCAGTTTCAGAATCTAGTCACGATTGCACGCATGAGCACCTCACACATCCATGCCCCCTTTCCCCCCTCCCACCTCCGCAGCTGGCTGACCTGTCTCACCCACTGCTGGCCTATCGAACGGCCAGGACTGTCTGGTTTTGGCTCATGCCTTTGTCCATGTCTGGCTTAGTTCCTCTCTGTCTATGCTTGTCTCTACCCCCAACGCCCCAGGCGGCACAAGTGTTTGGCCATACAAAACTACAGATAGAAAAGGTGGTAAAAACTTCAAACTTTGGTAAATTCTCTAACAGCTTATTCTTTTGTTAATTTCTGTCTTATTTAAATATTGTTTTAAGAAAAACAAATACAAAATTAATTATCTAAAGGCAAAGAATGCAAAGCAACCTTTGTGTTCCTTATAATAACTGACTTAATAACTCTGCAGCTGCGTTATGGGGAGCGTATAAAGCTTCTGTTCCGAGAACAAAGGAGCACGTGCAGAAATGAGATGAAAAAAATCCGTGACAGTATTTCACTACACAAATTACTTAAAAGGTTTTAGTCAAAGCCTCTCAACAGATGCAATTTTAAAATGGTTTTTAGCTGGAAAAAAAAAAATGAAAGTGCTTACCCGGTAAAAGAACCGAAGTAGTCCTGAACTGTTACGTAAGACTTTCTACAGTTGGATCTTTGTCAAAAGGGGATGGGGGCGATAGGAGAAAGCAGCAACAACAATCAAAAAAGTTGGAGCTGCTGTGGCTAGAGGACAACTTCTGTGCTTCCAGATAGAATTCCTGCTGTAGAAATGGAACTTCAGCCAGCACAGCATCCTGTCCCAGTAGAAAAATGAGTTTGTCAGTGAAAAAAAAAAAAGATACTGGAGCCCAGGCTAGACAAGGTATTGAACCGCACCAGATTTCCTTGCAGCCCTGTCTGCTTAGCTCGCATTGAACTATATATGACCCAGATGATGGACAGAAGCACATTCAGTCATGTGCACACTGGAAGAAAGCGGATTTGCTGGTCCCTGGCAGGGCAGGGGTTTGTCTTCTGATTGGGCTGTGCCCTGATCGGTGAAATGTGAAGCCCTCACCATTCAGAGGCCATAATTCAGGACTGGCAGTTTGAGTGTCTGGCTGCTTCTAGTCACTGAGAGAGACTTTGTAGGTGTTGCTTTTGTTTGATGGCATGACCCACGGAGTAGTTGCTTACACCCATATACATGTCAGGGGGAACCAGTCTTTCTAAGATACAATAATGCAGCCGACTGCCACAGTCCCAGGCCAGGCTATTGTTGATGAATTGTGCTGTAACTGAACTAATTGTTTGATTTGGGAATTTATTGTAATCCTAACCAGCTTCCTTTCCAGATTTTGGTCCTGATTTTGCAGTTTGATAAGATAATTATAAAAGTGGTGTTTGAAGCTGAAATGGTGTGTCCCTGTAGTAGTAAGTCTAGCATTTGAGAGGCAGAAGTAGGAAAGATTGTGAGTTCCAGGCCAAATTTAGCTATGTAGTAACATAGTATCTAGGAAAGAAGGAAGAAGAGAGGGAAGTTTTATAGATCTAAATTATACTTAATGAAAAGTGGATGAACAGCAGAGAAGTGAATTTTTAGGTTTTAGTGTGTTTGAACACATGAGGAAGTAGCTTTAATCTCTTATTATTCCTTTTTGAGGATTGCCCTTTAGTCATATAGGGGACTTTGGAGATGGGTAGTGTGAAAGCATAGACTCCATTGAGCTGTGGCCTAGCCTTTAAACTTGCAACACAACCTTAGTTGGCAGGCTTTAGACTATCTGAACTAGGGTCCTTAGGGTTCATCAACTGTTTTTCTGGGCCACTAGGAAACCAGGTTGCCATAAAGGACTGTCAGTTTTGACGTTGTTTAGTAAAAGGCAGTTGTTTTATTTGTTTAATTAAATTGACTTTTTTTTTTAAAATTGAAGCAATAAAGTTGCATTATGAGGGGCTGGAGAGATAAATGACTCAAAGTTAAGAATACGGGTTACTCTTCCAGAGGAACTGCCTTCAATTCCCAGCACCCAAGTGGTAGCTTACAACAACCTGTAACTCTAGTTCCAAGGATCTAATGCCCTCTTCTGGCCTTCTTGGGCACCTGACACACAAGTGGTCCATATATATACATACAGGCTAAACAGTTTTAAAAATCACATTATAAAACCTTAGTTCTAAGATAAGAAATCTATTCTACACGGACCCATTTTTATTTTCCTCAGGAATTTCTATCTCTAAGAATTTAATACAATCTAATAAGTATTAGTATTAAGTCAGTATTAGGTATATAAATACCTTTTCATTCTATCCATAATTGTGGTGTGTGTGTGTGTGTGTGTGTGTGTGTGCAGAGAATATGCAGTCTTGTTTGCTATGTTTAGACAATCTTAATGTCACCTTTACTTGGGGTCCTTTCTAAGCTCTGAACCTTGCCTGGGCTTTCACTCCAGGAGCCAGCTCTTGCCCATCTTAGCAGAGTGGAAATTCTTTAAGAACAGTACTGATAGAGGTGTATCTTCATTTCATAACCATTTTCACGTAAGAAGGGACTTGTCCAAGACACAGATTATGCCATTCGCACATATCACTGTTGTCTGAATGGTTTGGGAGACTGTTTGTCTGTTAATTTATAATATACTTTAGATTTTAATTAGACCTTACCATTGTGTGTCAGTAAGAAGGACATGCCCATGAAAAATAATGTGGGTTGCCTTCCATGTATATAATGTTTGATAAAGGCAAACTACTTTGGAGGGAAGATAAAAATTGATTTATGAAGAATTTTTCCAGTATTAAATAAGATTATGCCTAGCTGTAGGCATAATCAGTTGAGTCTAACTGTTAACATATAATGTTCCATACAACTTATAGTCCAATAGGTCACTGGCATCTCTTACATTCTTTTAAAAATTTATTCATTATATGTAAGCACACTGTAGCTGTCTTCAGGCACACTAGAAGAGGGCGTCCAATCTCATTACAGGTGGTTGTGTGCCACCATGTGGTTGCTGGGATTTGAACTCTTGACCTTCGGAAAAGCAGTCAGTGCTCTTAACCCACTGAGCCATCTCGCCAGCCCTTAAAAAGAATTTTAGTTACTTTAAAATTATGCATATGTTTGTGTATACATGCACATGTCTGTATGCAGCTACATGAACATCAATGCAGGTATACACAGAAGCCAAAGGAATTAGAGATGGCTTTGAGCTTCTTGATGTGAGCACTAGGAATCAAACTCAGGCCCCCTGTAAAAGCAGTAAGTAGTACTGAGCATCTCTCTAGCCCCAGCAACAACTTTTAAAAAATGTAGATGAAATATAATATCACCCAGTGTATTTCTATCTTTTTTTTTTTTTGCTTAAAATGAAAAATGTTAATTACAGATCATGGAGTTGACTTCACAGCCCGCTTTTGAAAACAATACAGTTGAGAAAATGAGGCTTTGAGAGCTCTTGTATATTGTCCTGTGTCAATGTCAAGTCAAGTGACAGTGCGACTTGACCCAGAAACTAGTTCTGAGACTTTTATTTGTTCTACCACAGTAGATGGCTCCTCTAGTGGCATTAACCTGTAACAGCCTGAGATGAACTCTGATAATTACTACATAGAATGTAAATTTTCAAGAACAAAGTGTACTGGAAAGAGTAGAAATTCTCTTCTTCAGCTTTGTTATGTCAGTGTTTTTCAAAGAATTCTTTGCCACTTGGAATACCTGGTAATCTTGGGTAGAATACAGTTGATAGTACTTACTAGTTATGAGGCAAACCCATAGGTTCCCGAAGGACTTACATCTCATTTCTTAGCCTTGTCTTAAGCTACTTTTGACTTCTTAAAAATAATAGCTGTAAGGTCTGTCTTAAGACCTATCTTTTGAAGCCAGGCGGTGGTGGCGCATGCCTTTAATCCCAGCACTTGGGAGGCAGAGGCAGGCAGATTTCTGAGTTCGAGGCCAGCCTGGTCTACAGAGTGAGTTCCAGGACAGCCAGGGCTACACAGAGAAACCCTGTCTCAAAAAAAAAAAAAAAAAAAAAAACCTATCTTTTGAGAACTTTTGAAATATGTCTTAGAGTTAGTACTCAAATGTGGGAAAAGATATTTCTAGAACTTAGATTCAGTTTGGGCATTTCCAAACTAGTCCTGTTACTACTTTGTTTTTTATTTGTTTGTTTGTTTTCAGGTCTGTCCACGTAGCCCTGGCTATCCTGGAACTTACTATGTATTATATGTTAGGCTAGGCTCAAACTCACAGAGATTGCCTGCCTTTGCCTCCCAGTTCTGTGATCAAAGGCATGCATCACTATGTCTGATTGATTTGGTTTTATGTAAAGGAGAATTGGAGCATAAAGCTATAGGGAGTTAACAGAAATGATTATTGATTGTGAGCTATGTATTGCGGGATGTACTCTTTCCCTGGAGTTGAACCCAGATTCTTTTTTTTTTTTAATTTTTAATTAATTAATTAATTAATTTCATGTATGTAAGCACACTGTGGCTGTCTTCAGACACAACAGAAGAGGGCATCAGATCCCATTACAGATGGTTGTGAGCTACCATGTGGTTGCTGGGAATTGAACTCAGGGCCTCTGGAAGAGCAGTCAGTGCTCTTAACCGCTGAGCCATCTCTCTAGCCCTGAACCCAGGTTCTTAAACAGACAAATGTTTACCTATCCTCCATTTGCTGGGCACATTTAAGCTTTAATTTTCATAGCTATTTTGTGAGAGGAGAGGGTATTTTCATTTTGCAGAGAAAAAAACTTTAGGATTTAGGGGAATGAGTCATGAGCAGTCACATAACCAGGTAGTACTGAGGTTGGAGCAGAAACTCTATACCTTCTTCTTAGAGAAAGTGGTTGTTCTAGGCCCTGGGAGCAAGACGCTATGTTGTATAGGAAACCAGTGGGGTGGAAGAAAATGGAGCTGCTTTTGTCTTTTAGTGGGCATCTTCTTAACCTGTTTAGATTCAGGTACTTGGGGCTGTTTTTCACTCTTCATGAATTAGCTTTTGAATAAAAAAAAAATGAGGATCTGCCAGCCTGGTCTACAGAGTGAGTTCCAAGACAGCCAGGACTAAACAGAGAAACCTGGTCTCAAAAAACAAAAAACAAAAAACAAAAAAAAGAAAAGAAAAAAATGAGGATCTGGGGCTGAAGATGTACCTCAGCTGATAGTCGCTTGCCTTGGCCTGCACGAAGCCCTGGGTTCAGTACTCAACCATTCATAAATTTTCCACAGTGCCATGTACCTGTAATCCAGTACTTGAGGTAGAATCTGGATGATCAGAGAACTTCAGTCATCCTTGACCTCTATAGCCAAGTTAAGGCCAGATTAATCAGCTCAGATGTTTTGTTCTTTTCTTTTGCCATTACTCGGATATAGCTTTTTCATTTGGACATCAACTAAAGTGACTCTCCAGGGTTTCCGGTCATCTTTCTTTCTGGGGGAGGTAGATATAGTTAGGTGCCAATGTCTACTAGGGAGAGTATTCAAATCATGTGGAAAGAATTGGGTTGGAGGACTGGACCATAAGCTCTTACACTCTGCCAGGAGAATGATTATTTTCTCAGAAGAAGAGATTAGCCCAGTGTTAATCATTTGATTGCATAACCAAAGCTATAAAGATTTAGGGTAATTTACTTTTAAGAAACAATTTATTTTTAATTTATGTATATGAAACTTTGCCTGTATGTATTATAGCCCATATGTGACTGGTGCCTGAGGAGGCAGAAAAGGACATCAGATCCTCTGAAATTGGAGTTACAAATGGTTGTAAACCATGTGAGTTCTGGAAACTAAACTGAGGTCTTCAACAAGAACAATAAATGCTTTTAACTGCTGAGCCATCTCTCCAGCCCTTTATCTTTAACTATGTATGTCTGTGTGTGGGTATTTACATGTTAGTGTAGGTATCTTCAGAGGCCCGTGCCATGAGATCTCCCTGCTAGCTGGAGTTTGCTAGCAGTTGGGAGCTGCTCAACATGGGTGCTTAGGAACCAAACTGCAAGAGCAGTATGAACTTCTAACCATCACATCATTTCTCCAGCCCCAGTCATTTCTTAAGATAAAAGATAAGGCCTGTGTTAGTATTAATACAGATATATAGTAGAGCTTATTTTTGCCCCCCCTTAGGTTCCAGTTAATATAATTCTGTAGATAATATAAAAGGTAAAACTGACAAAGTAGATTGGGCAGTTGAAATCAGCAAGGACTAGTCCCTATAGATGCAAAATTATAAATCTAAATTCTTCAGTGTTGCTATTGTATCAATATCACTGTGTCCTTTTGTACACACACACACACACACACACACACACACACACACAGAAACTGAGGTATGAAGAAACAACAACCTCTTCAAGATATAATTAGATAGAGCCACTAATCTCACTTTTCAAGCTCTTTTTTTTTTTTTTAAATCAAATTAATATCTGTCTTTGTTACTGTTCTGTTACTGTGAAGAGACAACATGACCAAGGCCAACTCTTACAAAGAAAGCATTTAATTAGGGGCTTGCTAACAGTTTCAGAGGGTCAATCAATTATCATCATGGCTGGGGGCATGGTGGCCCGGGGTTGGGGGTGCAGGCTTAGTGTTGAAACATAGACACTAAGCCTGGCAGGGCCTTTGAAATGCCAAAGCCCACTCCCAGTGACACATCTCCTCTAAGAAGGCCACACCTCCTGATCCTTCTGAAACCAGTTTCCCTCCCTGGTAACTAAGTATTCATGTCTATGAGCCTATGGGAGCCATTCTTATTCAAACCACCACAATGTTCAGTAAATAAACCACAGCCAGTACTTCTTAGGGATGATAGTGGTAATTCTAGGCCTTAGGTCAGGCTTTCTTTTGCATTTTTCATTTTCTTGTGAGTAGTGTGTGCATACTTGCACAGGTGTTTTTAAGTATTTGTGGTGGGTGCCTCTGTTTGTGCATGCTTATGGACAAAAGGTCTGTCTCTGGTTTTATTCATTTCTCAGCCACCATTTGACTTTCTGGTCTCTCACTGGCATGGCTCACTGAGTACCCAGACAAGGCTAGTCACTAAGTCTTGGGTTCTGGGAATTAAATTCAGGTCCTCGGGTTTGTGCTGCAAGCATTTTTTTAATTAAGGTCTCTCCCCAGCCCAAAACCTTTGATCATAAGTTATTTCTGAAAATTTCATGTTTGAAAAAGGATGGCAGAGAATTGATATAATCTTTTATGTTTAGGTAGAATTCACCTATAAGTCCAGCTAGACCTCATACTTTCTATTTTAGAAAGTTATTGGGTAGGGAGGAGGTGGGGGTTCATGGAGGTGACACTGGGAAAGGGGATAACATTTGAAATGTAAATAAATAAAATGATTAATAAATAAAAAAAGAACTAACTGACACAAAAAAGAAAGTTATTGGGTATTGATTCAGTTCTTTAATAGGTACAGATCTATTTAAATTGGCTTTGTTTTATAAATTTTGGCAGATTGTATCTTTTGTTTTGTTTTGTTTTGTTTTTTGTTTTTTGAGACAGGGTTTCTCTGTGTAGCCCTGGCTGTCCTGGAACTCACTCTGTAGACCAGGCTGGCCTCAAACTCAGAAATCTGCCTGCCTCTGCCTCCCAAGTGCTGGGATTAAAGGCATGTGCCACCACTGCCCGGCTGCAGATTATATCTTTAAGGACATTTAAAATGGACTAGTTATCACTAGATTATCAAATGTATGAGTATAAAATTGTTTATTATAATACTTTATTTTCTTTTGAATTATGTTTAGTTGAGGCTGACTAGGTGGGTCTGTGGATAAAGACACTTGCTGCCAAGTGTGATGATGGTAGTTTGATCCCAGGGCCCATACAATGAGAAGAGATAGCAAACTCTAGCAGGTTACCCTTTGATGACGGTACACTGCCCCCTCCGCCACAATCTGTACCAAAAAATAAGTCTGAAAATTTAAATAACATTGTCTGGCATACCAGATAAAGGGATTTCGTTTGTTGTTTCCATACATGTGTGTTATGTTACTTAGATTGGCCTCACCCCATCACCCCACCACCTGACTTATTTTCCTTTCAGTGTTCATGGGCAATATAGTGACAGTTCCTTTTATTTTTGTCTCTCCTGCTTAATTGATATATAATCTAATTTTGTCATTTCCTGAAATGTGCTTTCCTTCTTTATTGATTTTTTTTTTTCTTTATGGTCTTAGTTGACTTAAAGGTTTATTGATTTTATTGAACTTCTCAAAAAAATCAGCTTTTGTTTTATTGAGGTTTTTTTTTTGTTACCTGCTTTTAATTTCATTTATCTTTGCCTAATTTTTACTTTTTTTTTAATTTTTGAAAAAAAATATGTGTATTGGAGTTTTTACCTGCTGACAAGTCTGTGTACCATGTGTATGCCCAGTGCCTGTGGAGGTCAAGAGATTGTCCAGTCCCTAGAACTGGAGTTTGAGATGGTTGTAAGCTACCTTATGAGTGCTGGGAATTGAACCTGGATTCTTTGCAAAAACAGCCAGTTCTTTTAACCAACTGAGCCACCCCTCAACCCCAAGTTCATATTATTCTGCTCTTCTACTGGATTACTCCTTCTCTCTCTTCCTATCCTTTCTTCCCTCCCTCCCTCTTTCCCTCCCTCCCTCCCATGCACATACGCACATGCTGAAGGTGTCTATGATGTCCATGTAGAGGCCAAAATTCAGCCTCCTATCTTTTTCCACCTTCTTTTTTGAGATAGGGTCTTTCACTGGGACTTGGGACTTGCAAATCAGGCTAGGCTGAACCCCAGGTGTCTGCCTGTTTCTGCCTCCCCAAGGTGAGATTATAGTTGTGCATCACCATACCCAGCAAACACATTATTAACTGAGCTGTCTCTTCAGTCCTTTTCTGATTTTCTCAAGTGGAAGCCTATGTGATCTCCTCCTCTCCCCTCTTCCTCTTCCCCCTCCCCTCCTTCTCTTCTTGCTGCTGCTGCTGCTGCTGCTGCTGCTCCTGCTCCTCCTCCTCCTCCTCCTTCTTTTCTGCATTCAGTCTAAGCACTGCTTTTATTGTGCCCCACAGACTTTGCTCAGAGGTAGTTTTCATTTTCACTTAGGTTATTTTTCCTTTCTTTGTTACTTGTGGGAATCTCATCATGTTGCCTGATTTGGTCTTGAGCTCTTAGTCTCAAATGGTCTTCCTGCCTCAGCTTTCATGGTGCTAGGACCACCAGGAATAGGAATACACATTATGTGCTGGGCTCATTCAAACTATCTTCTATTTTCTCTGGACAACTTCCTTGATCCATAGTTTAGATTATATTATTTTAATGTTTTAAGTATTTTGATTTTTTTCCAGGTTGTCTTTTGCTGATTTCTAGTTTAATTCCAGTGTGGTTAGACAGCAGATATTATGTGATATATCATTTCACATTTGTTTACATAAGTCTGATGGTTCAGAATGCCCTATGTGAGCTTATGTAATTTATTATGTGGGGTGACATTATTTCTAGATGACTAAAAGTGCTGTTAAAGATGGTATACTCTTGCCGAATTTCTGCCAGCTCAGTGTATCCATTTCGATACAGAGATTTTCCAATTTTAATAGTGGCATCCCCTTGGCTCTGGGATCTATGTGAAAGAGGGGCAGAAATATTCTAAGAGCAAGAGATGGTGAAAGATTTTAAGGAAACAGCATTTTCTAGACATACCAGGGCTGATGTATATGCAAATTCACAGAGACTGCAATGGCACACACAAGCTCAAGCCAGACAAAATCTCAGCACAGATGTAGAAGAATGGGCATACATGCCACCCATAGGAAGAAAGCTTTTTTACACATAACAGCCAATAGGGGAGGCAAAACCTGTTTCCTTCGGATGAAGTGACAGAAAACAGTATGATAAAAAATATACCATATGAATTGTTCTGAAACAATATGTTTAAAAAGCAACAGAAGATGCTTCGTGTATTTTGACCCTTTTGTTAGGTGCATACACATTAGGGATTAATGTCTTGGAGAATTGGCTTATCGTATACATTACCTGTTAACTTCGCTCTGGAGACTTCTTTTTCTTAAGTAATAGCTGCTTCTACTTTCTTTCTTTTTCTTTTCTTTCTCCTTTCTTTCTTTCTTTCTTTTTTTTTTCTTTTTCCTTTTTTGGTTTTTCGAGACAGGGTTTCTCTGCGTAGCCCTGGCTGTCTTGGAACTCACTCTGTAGACCAGGCTGGCCTCACACTCAAGAAATCCGCCTGCCTCTGCCTCTGAAGTGCTGGGATTAAAGGCGTGTGTCACTACTGCCCAGCTCACAAAAATATTTAGTATTTTATCCTTTGCCTCATTACTGTTGTAAACACATGCATATGCATACACACATATACAGAGAATTTACATTAAGGTTCATTCTTGGTGTCTCATGCAATCTGTGTGTTTTACAAATATGTAATGACATGACATAGACTTTAAATGCAGATATGGTTTTAATTCATGAATATTAGAATTTGGAGAATATTGATTCAGGGAGACAATGGGTCAGAATATTATTAGAAATTTTAAGAGGTAGGAGAGATGGCTTAAGAGCACTTACTACTCTTCCAGAGGACCTGGCTCTAGTTTCCAGCACCCATATACCTGGGCAGCTTGTAACTGTCAGTAACTCCAACTCCAGGAGAATCCAGCACTGTCTTCTGACCTCAGATACCAAACACACATGCAATGCACACATCTATATGCAAGCAAATCACTCATGCACCTATAATAAAAAGCAACAACAGCAGCAGAAATTAAAATACAATCACTGACTGTGGGTGCCTGAGGCCATTTCCAATTCGTTCACTCTGACGACTGCTTGGATAACCTAGGGCTCACATTGTACAGTGGCGCGGAGGGCAGGGATGCTGACTTGTGTGCCTAGGCTTTGAGACAGAGGCTGTAAGCTGCGTCCCAAGTAATGTGGGAAAGGAGGAAGGACAGTCAGATCTGGCTGCTTCATCACTGTTTACCTGGACTTTGGATGCATATCAATTTGTATGTGTTTTTTTCCTCTTAACATCAGTATATCTAAAATGTATGGCCCATATTTAAAAACTCAGTAATGTAATATTCAGCAGGATCCATCAGTACAGTCTGACTTATAGGTGTATAGTACAAGGGTGGAAGATAAGTATCTCTGTTATATATAAGTTTACAGTGTTTGTTTATATTTATAAAAGTATATATAATTTTACATGTTTAGTTTTCATCATCTTTGTTTACAAAACAGAGTGCCATTTTCTAATTTTAAAGAGCAAACCTATATTCACTGTCAAATATGTCATAAGTTTATTCTTCAGGGCTTTACACTTAAGGCATGTATTTGCTATTCATTTTAGAGTTGCTGGATAAAACTCTTAAGACCTCAAGATTGCCAGGCAGTGGTGGTGCACACCTTTAATCCCAGCACTTGGGAGGCAGAGGCAGGAGGATTTCTGAGTTCCAGGACAGCCAAGGCTACACAGAGAAACCCTGTCTGGGGGAAAAAAAAGACCTCAGGATACGTAAGGAACAGTTTTGGTAGTTGATGTAGGGACCTCTTCCAACCTTTCTTGGCTCTAGGCCAGTATTGTTTTGTTTAGGTTATTTTCTGAGACAGGGTTTCTCTGCAGCCCAGGCTGCCCTGTATTTCAGAGATCTGTCTGCCTCTGCCTCCCAAGTGCTGGGATTAAAGGCATGCGCCACTACACTAGGATTCTTACTAATTTACAAGTATTTTGCATGTTCATCTGGTCCTTCAAACCTACACAACCCTGTCTTCCCTAATTCTTTTGGTGGGTCTAGTCATACTGCATGACAATTAAAGTGTGGTTACTCTGCTGCCTCCCTTTCTAATAGTTTTTTTTTTTTTAATTTTATTTATTTTATGTGTATGTCTTCAGACACACCAGAGGAGGGAATCTGATCTCATTACGGGTGGTTGTGAGCCACCATGTGGTTGCTGAGATCCGAACTCAGGACCTTCGGAAGAGCAGTCAGGGCCATCTCACCAGCCCTCTAATAGTTTCTGAATCTAGTCAGTGAGTTTGGTCATTGCCGTTTTATTTTTAATTTCTGCCACCATTACCAAACAAACACGTTATCCTCCCCTCTGGCAGTTTTTTTTTTCCTCTCCAAATCTTCTGTTGATCACTTTATATTCCAGAAACTATGTTTCTCAACTAAAGTTGACTCTCAATATCTGGAGGCAATTTATTATTATGACTGGTGGTATTTGGAATTGGCCTCTAGTCTGTGCTTGATATAACTTGCTGTTATGCACAGCACATTTTCACATAAAATGATTGTTTAGCCCCATATATCAATACTTTAGAACTTGGGATATCTGACTCAATCTAATGTCTAAGCACAATCACTGTATTTAAATGTCTTGGATGAGCTCTGTGCTAATTTTCTCTGATGGTGCTTAAGGACTCTTGGAGTCAGACTGTATAGTGTTGCTCATTATTTAACTCTCATTATATCTATTTAGGTGTTCTTCCTTCCCTTATTCCACCCTCCTCCCTCCACCCCCCCCCGCCCCGAGACAGGGTTTCTCTGTGTAGCCCTGACTGTCCTGGAACTCACTCTGTAGACCAGCCTGGCCTCAAACTCAAATCTGCCTGCCTCTACCTCCCAAGTGCTGGGATTAAAGGCATGCACCACCACTGCCTGGCTTAGGTGGGTTTTATATCCCTAATATTATAGATAATAATTCTGAGTAGTTTTTGTAGTTTTGTTTCGTTTTGTTGAGTCAGGGTCTCTTTATGTAGCCCTTTCTTTCCTGGAACTCACTATGTAGATATGAAACTATGTTGGCCTCAAAGTCAGAGGATAACCCTGAATCTTAAAGTAGCTGGGTTAAAGTCATGCAACTAGTAAGTTAGGAGCCAAGTTCAAACACTGGTCTGTCTTTTGACAGCCTAAGTGGCGGTCAGGACACTCACTCACTTCCCGGGACTATCAGCAGTGTTCTCGCTGTTCAAGCCCATCTTAAGTATTGCTTGTGGCTGACTCCTGCTGCTCCTCTGCTTACAGTCTTCCAGTACAGAGTGTTGCTTTGGTTTTCCAGCCTGGATTCAAGACCCTCTTTCCAAAATACTTTTCCTAAATTACTTCAAATTTTCTAAAACTTGCTGCATTTTTTTTTTTTAATAAAAGAAAATGACTTATCAACCGAGTGGTGGTTGGTGATGCCTTTAATCCCAGAATTCAGGAGGCACAGGCGGGCAGAGCTGTCTGAGTTCAAGCCAGCCTTGTCTATAAAGTAAGTTCAGGATAGCCAGGAATACACACAGAAAACCATATCTGGATAAAAACAAAGTAAACAAACAACAAATTAAAAAAAAGGAAGGAAGGAAAAGGAGAGAGAGAAGAAAAAGAAAAATTTGATTCTTGGAGAATTTCATATGTATATACAATGTATTTTAATATATCTACCCTTACAACTTCTCCAGACCCACCTAAATTTTATTATTTTTGAGTAAATGTATTTCTAAGTATCCTAAAATAATATAACCCACCTGAGATTTCAGGAGTCATAAAGTAAAATGATCTTATTTTTATTTAAAATAACACGCTAAGGCTGTATCTAAGTGCCAGAGTGATTGCTTAATATATCTGAAACTCCTAGATTTGTTCTGCTCTGTACTCCAAAATTTTTTTCTTTAGTTTTTTTAAAAGTTATTATATGAAATATTAGATATCATTATGTCATTTTCAAATAAAATATGTTTTAGTGACTTTCCCTCTCCTTTATCTCTTCACCTCTGATACCTGAGTCCTCGCTTCTATTCTATCCCCAAGAGTTTCTCTTACGTAGTGTGTTTACACATGCATTTATTCATATATGCACACAGTATATAAAAAAGATTGGATTTTT
>NW_022196897.1:26531689-26544965 GCF_008632895.1 Mastomys coucha | reverse complement strand
CTGGTCTCGAACTCAGAAATCCGCCTGCCTTTGCCTCACAAGTGCTGGGATTAAAGGCCTGCGCCACCACTGCCCTGCTAAGATAGGATGTTTTATGTATCAATAATATTGCCAGCACTTTTTTGTTTGTTTTATTTTTTGAGACAGAGTTTCTCTGTGCAGCCTTGGCCATTCTGGAACTCACTCTGTAAACCAGGGTGGACTCCACTCAGGGATCCACCTGCTTCTGCCTCTGCCTCTGCTCTGGAGTGCTGGAATTAAAGTGCACCACCAACACCCAGTTACCAATAACTTTTAAAAAGTCTTTAGACTTTCTCTATGCAATCCTTTGTTAGTTTGGTGCCTTTGGTCTGGGGTCTCATATGCTTCATGCTAAGTGATTCGTATCCTACTTGGTTTTCAGGACCCAGCTTAAACATGGCTGCTAGAGAATAGAGGCTATCGGCATCTGCTTCTTGCACTGTTGGGGCTAAAGTGAAGGTCTAATTCTGATAACTATTTATGAGACTTTGAATAAAGTGACAGATTTGCTTAGACTTGTACCTCATCTGTAAAATGCTTGGCATGGTATCCAGCTCCCAGGGTGGCTGGGAGTGAGTCAAAGCTTTCATGAGAGGTACTTAGCACAAGGCACAGAATACTTGGAGTGCTTCGCAAATGTCAGCATTCTGTTGTTTATGTATAAGTCTGCTTCTTTAACACACACTTTTCCTTTTCTAGTAGTATGAATTCTAGAACGAAGAATTGTTGGATTTTAAATTTGCCCTGTCACAAATGTATAAATATGAGCAAATAATTAGCTATTGTGTGCTTTTGTTATAAGTGCTCATTTAGTTTACTTACTGTTACCAGTCTTTCAGCACTTCCTACTTCTTACCTTTGGAACACTTGTACACTTACAGCTCCTTTTTAGGGGCTTAACCTCTGTTTAGTTTAGTTTTGCTTTAAGACAGAGTTTCTCTGTATAGCTCTGGCTGTCCTGGAACTCACTCTGTAGACCAGGCTGGCCTCAAACTCAGAGATCCGCCTGCCTCTGCCTCCCGAGTACTGGGATTAAAGGTATGCTTGGTTAAGTGGGGATTAACTTCTTAGCAATTATGAGAACATTAATTCTTGTGTCTTGAATAATGTTTTAGATGTGATTATGGTGACATATTTCAGGGCTTTCACCCACCTTACCTTATTTGAGCCTCCCAGGATCCGACCGGGTGGATAGAATGATAGCTAACTGGCTGCCTAGTCAGAAGGGTTAGGTTTCAATGCCAACTATGCTCTAGGTCAAGTCCTCCATTCACATTATTTATTCCATCTTAGTTGTTATTACTATCCAGAAAGGTGTTGCTTATTACTCTATTTTGAAACAGAAGCAGTTCAGTCTCAGAAAGGTTAGGCAACAGGGCTACGTTCAACAGCCCATGAACTTTAAAGCCTGTACATAATGCACAAAGCCACTGTTTTCTCAACATTGAGTTTTCATAGCTAGATACTAGACTTTGTGGTATCTGTTTAACCAATAATTTTGTTCTTTGAAGAATCTCATTTTTTTCGTGTCCTGAAGAAGCTATTGATATCAAATGCTGTTTGGTTACGGGAGTAAAAACTTTCATACAAGTACTATAGAAATAATTAATCATAGATTTCTTAGTATCTGTGTTTTGGAGACTGCCAAGAAAGAGTGAGCAGGTGTGCTGCTCTATTAATCCCTATGTAGTAGAGTTTGTTGCAGGGCTGTCAAAGTTCTATCAGTTTTTACTCAACTTCCTTAGTTTGCAGGTGAATAAACTATCATTCTTAAACAACCTGTGGTGTGTTGGAAGGAGCCTGGGATTTTTGGAATCAGGGGAGCTAGAGTTCTTTTTATGAGAGATTACATACTTTTTGGAAACAGACAGGCCTGATTTAAGAAAGATGCTGTATTAGTCAGAGTTCTTTAGAGTAAATGAAACTTGGGCTGCAGAGATTGCTGTTGTAGAAATCTTTAATCCTGATCCCGGGTTTCTGCCCCCCCCCCCACTTGACCATTTAGTTTCCAGATAAAAGTCACACAAGTCTCTGATCATTAACTCTTTGCCAGAACACATGTTTCCCAGTACTCCCCGAAGCCCTATCTATTCCTTTCTGAAACTGGAGCAGCTTTGCTCTTGATGGAGGAAAACAACAATTGAGCAGTTCTACCTCCTGCATCAATTTGCATCTCCTCTTTTACATAGGGCTTAGTAGAGTAGACAGCTCTGAAACTGCACTCTTACATTTCTACTCTATCATTTTCTGTTTATTGATGCCACCATTTCTGGGTAGGGTGAAATAAAAAGATAGGTACTGAAAGTGGCAGGTACATTACTTTTAATGGTATTGTCTTCACCCAACAACTTCCTGGTCACATACCATATGTAATTATTTTTCTTTGAAACTGCTAACTTTGAGAGACATTGAAGTAAATTAGGCCTTTTTTCAGTTATCAATATTAAGTGGATAGATATGAGACTGAACACTTTCATAGTCTCTCCATCGTCTCTCTAGCTCATTACTGTGTCCTTAGCTCCTTAAAGGTGCAAATTGTTTGGTGATGGGTACTTAGTATTTGAATGAATGCATTTATGTGTGCTCAATAGGACACTTCCTTACTGGTCCCATATATCTAAATCAGTGGAAGAGATACTGAAATGTTTTAGTGTTTGTTTGTCTCACTGGCTAGCTCTGACTGGCCTAGAACTCACTTTGAAGACCCATCTGCTTTGCCTTTCACGTGCTGCAATTAAAGGTATGTGCCACCATACCTGGCAAGTTAAATGACTTCAGAAGAGATCACACATGCACTTGAGCACATGCATATACTCTCTCTCTCTCGCGGCACATGTGTGTGCACACACACATTTTAGAAAACTAAAATTACATTTAAACAGAGCTTCTCTGTCATATGGCCTTTCCATCGTGTGTCAGTTAGGAATAGCATGTTGTAAGTTTAGGGAGGTCTCACAGGCAGTTTCATCACCTTCCACATCCAGACTCTTGTCTGAACTCATATTCAGTGGCCTGGTGTTGTGACACGTGCCTCTAATTCCAGCCCTGGGAGGCAGAGGCAGGCAGACTAGTGAGTTTGCAGCCAGCTAGGAGATACACAGTTAGATCTTGGTGGGGAGGGGTAGTGAACTGCTAGACTTGTGTGGGATGGAGTTTCCCAGCTAGTGACGGCAGGTGCTATAGGAACCACAGTGGGCTTCAGGAGAAGATTCTTGGCCCCATTCTGTGTAAAGTGTGTGCATCTGACAGCTGGCCTGTTATTCTATTTTTAAACATAATCTATGGGATTACAGGGTGGTTTCATTTCTTTTAAAGCTATTCTGCATAAGTACAAACTCTGTTACAATGGTTTTTTTCCTTTGTAGTGATTTAGAGATTATTTAATATGTAGAGTAAAAAGAAAAAAGTCATTACTATTTAATCACTGTGATCCCTTTATCCAAATATTTTATCATAAAGATAATTTTCAATGTTGACCATATTTAATCCAGTTTGATATAAATGCTAAAATGCAGAAAAACTAGAGATAGAAATAATTTTTTTTATCAGCTATGTCATTAATCTTCATTTTCCTTTTTAGGGAAGGGGAGATACATTCTTCTAGTGACATTTAAAGCTGATTCATTACAGTATCCACTGAGTACCCATTACTGTTCATTGAACAGCATTCCTTCTTAGGAACTGAGCTTGCCCTGATGCTAGTCCACTTACTTCATGCCTCATAAGGATCAGGAAAGGCAAGAGGTGGTGTCCCCACTTTCATAGAGGAAAACTGAAACACTGAGCAATTTAATAACTTGGCCAAACATCAGAAACATCAAGCAGTAGAGCCACAATACAGAGGATATGTCTCAGCGCAGAATCTTCTTTCTTTTCCCTTACCACAGGCAGCCTCTGTTGCTTTTCAGAAGTGGCTGATTAAGGGGACTGGAATGGATAAGTGTAGGAAGATTGGTGACTCTAACAGCATCTTAAGTTTTAATTCTAGGTATTGTACTGTAAAGTAGAATTCATATCTAACAGTGTTCATAGTAATTTTGATCTGAAACCATCATTTTCAAATTCTGTTATTTTGATATATGTATGAAAAATTTGGAAAACATGGTTTTCTTCTTTGGTCCTGTAAGGAATTGGCATTTAAAATGTTCGTTTGTGCCAGGCGGTAGTGGTGCATATCTTTAATCCCAGCACTTGGGAGGCAAAGGCAGGTGTATCTATGAGTCAAGGCCAGCCTGGCCTACATAATGAGTTCCAGGACAGCTAGTGCTGCATGGAGAAATGGCTGTCTTGGGAAAAAGTAAGAAAAGAAAGGAGGGAGGGAGAGAAGAAAGTAGAAAATGTTCATTTGGCAAAGATTCTTGCTTGTTCCCAGAACATTTCTAGTGTTGAAAGGGGAACGTCTGAGCCACTGGAGGTTAATTCCTACCTTGTGCCAGCGACGTATTTTGGAAAACCCTTGCAAGTAATTTAAAGCTTGTATGATTTTGTTCTTCAAATTGAAATGAATAGAAGGCATAATTATAGTATTTATCCATGTTGTACAAATAACATTGTCTTAGGTAGCAGAGGAAACATTCTGTGTTCCAAGGCAGTGGAGGTTATTAGAAGTAAGGAACAGTGTGTAGGGCTTGGGAACTTTGGAGTTGGCCTTGAGAAAGGAGATAATACTCTAAACTTAGTCAAGCTCCACCTACTCAGAAATCTGACTCACTTTTTGTTGTTGTTGTTTACTTGTTTTTTGTTTTTTGGTTTTTTGTGTGTATGTGTGCCTGATTTGTTACTGGTAAATTGAAGCTAATGACGCCTTCTTACAAAATTCTTCTGCATGGTCTTAAATGAACTCACTTTTAAGTGATCAGGATTTTTGACAGGTGGCAAGATAACTCAATGAGTAGACGTGCTTGCTGCCAAGCCTGAGACGTGAATTCCATCCCCAGAAATCCACATAGTGGAAGGAGAGAACTGATTCCACCTAGTTGTTCTCTGACCTCTGCACATGTGCCAGCACACACACAAAGGGTGATGATGAGGTAAATGAAATTCAGCATTTTTGAATGCTTTTAAGCTCCACGAATTGTGACATTTAACCAGTGATGTAATTATAACACTAATTATATTTAAATAACTTACTGTCACATTTTGTTGCTGGTAAATACCTTCTAGTTATATAGCAAGTTCTACTTGGCCCATTTAATGTGGTTAAAATGGAATTTAATTACTAATAGTAAATGGTTCTTATTTTACTTCCAATCATTCTACAAGTTCTAGCCTGTGATTGTAGGTAGGCTCTGCACCACTTAAACAGAAAAATAGGGGAGTGGAGAGATGGCTCAGTGGTTAAGAGCACTGACTGCTCTTCCAGAGGTCCTTTCAATTCCCAGCAACCACATGGTGGCTCACAGCCATTGGTAAAATGAGATCTGATGCCCTATTCTGGTGTGTCTGAAAACAGCTACAGTGTACTCATATTCATAAAAATAAATAAATCTTTAAATCTTTAAATATTTAAAATAAATAAATCTTTTTAAAAAACCAGCAGATGCCTTTAGACCGATAAAGAAATGGATCAATATTTTTTTTAAAAAGATATATAAATAATTTCTCTTTTCAACTGTAACCACTGGTGGCAAGAAGGACTATTAATTAAGGATCTTGAAAGGCCTAAAAAGAGGAAAAATTGAGCATTGTAGGAGACCAGAGGCCTCTTTGGCCTGTCTTTGACTTGATTTGTCACTTGTGTCAGAAGTGTATACCAGATGATGTATTGGCTTCTTAACATTGAATATGATGGTCAAGACATTTACATTTAGTGCATTGTGACTGTTGTATTTTCTTTTTTTTTTTTCTTTTTGGTTTTTTTTTTTTTGGTATTTCGAGACAGGGTTTCTCTGTGTAGCTCTGGCTGTCCTGGAACTCACTCTGTAGACCAGGCTGGCCTCTAATTCAGAAATCCTCCTGCCTCTGCCTCCCAAGTGCTGGGATTAAAGGCGTGCGCCACCACTGCCTGGCCGACTGTTGTATTTTCTGTTGCTTTCCTTAAAAAAAAAAAAAGAAAAGAAAAGAAAATAGAAAGGAAGGAAGAAGGAGGGAAAGAAACAAAGAAAAAGAAATTCAGCTTGGAATAAGCTGGGCTTGGTTATTCATGGATTTATTTATTTATTTTGAAAGATTTTATTTATTATATATAAGTACACTGTCGCTGACTTCAGATACTCTAGAAGAGGGCATCAGATCTCATTACAGATGGTTGTGAGCCACCATGTTGTTGCTGGGATTTGAACTCAGTACCTCTGGAAGAACAGTCAGTGCTCTTAGCCGCTGAGCCATCCCTCTAGCCCCCTTGTTCATGGATTTAATCCTAGCATTCAGGAGACAGGCATGCTGTGTCTGTGAGTTCAAGCACAGCTTGATCTACAGAGTTTCAGACCAGCCAGAACTACATAGGCCATGTCTATAAATGCATAAGTAAATATCACGTTCTCTGTTTCCTTTTTTAAAGATTTGTTTGTTTGTTTAATGTATATGAGTACACTGTAGCTGTCTTCAGACACACTAGAAGAGGGCATCAGATCCCTTTACAGATGGATGTGAGTTACCATGTTGTTGCTGGGATTTGAACTCAGGACCTCTGGAAGAGCAGTCAGTGCTCTTAACTGCTGGGCTATCTCTCCAGCCCTAAATATCACATTCTCATTTGCAAACATGGAATATAAATTACCTATCACAGGTATCCTCTGCTCATTATCATGATAGCCACTGGAGTTGGATTAGATTCTCATGTCAGTCTACAACATTCTTGTACAAAACATTATACACCTCTCACAGCTCAGTTTAATTTGCAGAAGTAAACAAGCATAGTCTTTGTCTTACAAGCCTTGTGCTGAATCATGCATCTAGCCCCATACTTAGCATTGGTGAACTGCTCAGCAAATCTCATAGTCCTCCAAAAGCATCTTCTAAATAGATACGTTGTTTCTATGCTTACATGGCATATTCATAGTGATCATCTCGTACAGGATAGCTTCCTAATGACCCTTTGTCCACAGACTCAGGATTATCACTGGGCCTGAGTGAGATGGAGATAAACAAGATAAACTGGGTTTAGTTTATCCATGATATTTTAGTCTGTTATTTAAGCATTGGATCATTGTGAATTCTAAATAAAACAACCCTAGATGTATTTATTAGTCTTGCTTTTTTTTTTTTTTCAGGGAAGTTGAATTAATAGGATGGATGAGTGGATGGGTAGTTGGGTGGATGATTTATCATACCACGTTGCCTTATATGACCATGGAGGCTAACAAATTAAAAGAAAAATCTCCAGGGAGTATTAGCAGATTGACAGCCCATCCCAGTTACAGACTGAAGGCTTTCAGAGCAGATAGCCCTAGGAGCTAATGTTCCAGTCTGAATCCAGAGGCAAGTGTAAGGTGCTAGAGGGAAAATGTTTGAGAGAGACTACTGCTGCTGGTATTGTTCATTTCAGGCCTGCAACTGATTGAGACCTACCCTAGTATGGGGAGACCTAGTATGGGTCTCCAAATACCTGGGAATCTTATGACCCAAATAGATGAATATATGTATGCAATACAAATAGATTTGATGACGTATACTCTAGATTTAATGAAAATATTTGCAGTATTAACCTTTTTTTTTGTTTGCTTTTTTCGAGACAGGGTTTCTCTGTGTAGCCTTGGCTGTCAGTATTAACCATTTCTATTTTATTTTATTGTGCTGGTGTTTGAATTTAGTATTTCCTACACACTAAGTAAGCCCCAACCCTTGATGATCATTTTTATGCTCTTTAGTGATAGTGTGTATATACCTGTGGCTTTGCCACTGTTTTCACATATGTTATCTCATTTGATCATCATAGTATCTCCTATAAGGTTATCAGAGTAGAGATACAACTTCACTTATCCAGAGTGTCCTCAGCTCTGGACACTTGGAGACTTGCTGGAGGTTATGAAGATGGCAAGCAGAGCTGCGGCTTGCACATGGTCTTCTAACTCCAGCCCCCAGCACTTGTTAAGAGTTAACCAGTAGTACATGGGTGAAATGTAAGGATTTTGTTTTCAGGTGTCTTTAATGAGAGGGGGGGGGTTAGCAACAAAAAGAGTAATGTCAAGCAGTAGTAATCAGAGTAAAACAGCAGAAGAGCTATGCTGCAGCCTTCTAGCGCTCTAGACTGCTGTTTCCGTAGGCTGTGAGGAGGGAGGGCACTAGTAAAATGTAATTGATCTGGAGCAAAACCTAGGGCACAAAATAAGCTGTAGAAGCTCATCAGTGCTGAGGCTCCAGCCTCAAGATTTGATGAAAACAGTATTTGATGTCTTAGAAGAGTTTTGTTTTATAGATCCAAGAGATCTGTGTATTGACACCTGTTTTTTTTTAGGGAAGCATACCAATGGACTTGTGAGGATAGTTCTGGAATACCTCCCAGCCCAGCATTCAGCCCCTTGGACATCACCAGGGATTATGGAAGAAAGGCCCATGGACATCATCAGGGGTTTTAGAAGAAAGGATAATTAATGTAAAATTAATTGGGGGAGCTAAATATTACCCATTCATAGAAAGAAGTAAAATTATTAAGGAATCTTATCAGTACCCAGTAGAGTATTTAAGAATGGACAGGTAGAAGGTGAAAAGATGGTAACATGTGGAGCTGTCAGGATACTTTGCTGACCTTGACTGTAATCCAACTCCTGCTACCGTATACAAGTAAATTGCCACATCTCTCAAACAACAGAAATTTTGTCATTTGTTGAGTAGGAAATCCTCATGAGGGGTAAATTAAGTAAAGTCTCCCCTGTAACCCACAGTGTCTTTGAAGTCTTTTACTGTTACCACCAATATGGCACAGTAGTTAACTGTCCCTTAGTTTTCAGATACTTATGTCCCAAGGGTTCGTATTCTAACTTTCCTTTTCTTTTCTTTCTTCTTTTTGTTTGTTTGGGTTTTTTGAGACAAGGTTTCTCTGTGTGGCCCTGGCTGTCCTGGAACTCACTCTGTAGACCAGGCTGGCCTCGAACTCAGAAATCCGCCTGCCTCTGCCTCCCAAGTGCTGGGATTAAAGGCGTGTGCCACCACCGCCCAGCCTAACTTTTCTTGATATTAGCTGTTAGATCTTCAACACTTAGCTAAATTCTTTGAAACTTGGCTTATCTCTAAAATGGGAGTGATAAATTTCTAGTCTTCCCAAGAGATTATGATGAGATGCTATGCATAAAGCACTTAGTATAGTACCAGAGACAACGTAAGGAATCCAGTAAGAATAGAAGAAATTTGGGAAAGAGGAGAGAAAAGACACATATTCCTTTATGTACAGAAGTATAAAACTTGATAAATGACATTTTCTACAAGCCAGTCATCAGTGTTGGCCATTCTTCAACCCTGATAGAAGCAGAAATTAATGGTTTTCTCCTTAAGAACCTATAGTATAGCTGATACAGATCTAGAATGATTAAAATAGGCTTTCTTTATTTCATACTCATAGTAAGACAATATCAGGATTTTAAATAATTGGAGTCGTGAAGTATAGATTGTTTCTCTATGCCCTATGTAAGGAATTTTCTTTTCCTTTCTTTATGGCTCTACCCTACCTGGTTCTTTTTTCTTCACCTCCTTACACACCCTGAGACAACTCAGGGGTATAAGGCATTTATATATCGGAAGTCAGAAGGCAGAGAGAAGTGAATCCTGATGTTCATCTGTCTCATTGGAATGGCACCACCCATACTTAAGACGGACCTTCCCTCTTTTTTAAACTTTTCTGGAAGCCCTCATAGATAAATCCAGAGGTGTGTTTCCATGGTGAATCCAGGTAAGATGACAGTGAAAGCCAGGCATGGTGGCTTTAATCCCAGCATTCAGGAGGCAGAGGTGGGAGGATCTCTTGAAATAAAGGATAGCCAGCCTGTTCTACACACAAAGAAACCCTGTCTCCAAAAGGCAAAAAAAAAAAAAAGCCTTTAAAAATTTTTTTTAGATTCATTTATTTTATGTTCATGACTGTTTTGCCTACTTGTATATATGTATACCAAGTACATCCACTGATGCTCTTGGAAATCTGAAAAGGGTATCAAATCCCCTAGGACTTGAGTTACAAACGGTTGTAAACTGCCATGTGTGTGCTAGGAATTGAACCGAGGTCCTGTGCAAGAGTGCTCTTAAAGGCTTGAGCCAACTCTCCAGCCCATATCTGAGACATTTTAACTGTAGATATTTGCATTTTTTTAGACCTGTAATTCCATCATCTGCTCTGAACTAGTGATCTCTCTCTCTTTCTTTCTTTTTGTATTGTTTGTTTTCTTTTCTTTCTTTTTTCTTTGTTTTTGAAACAGGATTTCTCTGTGTAGCCCTGGCTGATGTGGAACTATTCCAGGCCTCAAATGTAATCCACCTGCTTCTGCCTCCCCAGTGCTGTGATTAAAGACGTCCACCACCACCGCATGACCTAGTGGTTTCGTTTTGCTCTCTTTACTACCTTGTTCTGCTAATGTGAAGCTGAGCTTGAACATTTGTGGTCATGGCTAGGGAATGATTTAGTGGGTCAAGTATTTGCTCTGCAAGCTTGAAGATCTGAGTTCAGATATTCTCTGAAAGCCAGCACTTAATGAAATCTGAGTCTGTCTTGTATATAATGTAATCCCTGGCTGAATATCAGAGAAAAGAAGAACACAGGGGCTCACTGGCCAGCCAGTCTAACTAAAGGTCCAGTGAAAACAGGGTCTTTCTATGTAGCCTTGTCTGCTGTCCTGGTACTCTCTGTGTAGACTGCTTGCCTATGGGATTATAGGCGTGTTGTGTGTATATGTGTGTGTGTGTGTGTGTGTGTGTGTGTATGCTAGTAAGACTGTTATTAAAACAATAAAGAAAACAATAGTGATAATATCGAGAACTAAACCCCAGCTTACACATGTGTCTGTGTAGCTCATGCCTGTATACCTCTTTCTATCCTTTATACCCCACACCCACAGATGCGTACAAATATCTATGGTAGTTCAAGGGGTTTGCCCCCCCTTTTTTTTCCAAAAAAGTAGAAAAATAGATTCAAGTGTGAATGGACCCTTTAGTCTCTTTGGTGTAGGGCTCCAGGAATTTTTGTTGCTAGTAAGATCCAATTTAATATAGGTATACCATATATATTATGGCTAATAGTATATATGTATGTGGGTGTTAGTTTTACTTTCCATCACAGTTTTACTTTGCCAGTATATAGGGTTAGGTGCTGTTAGTTCTAAGTTTCTGTTGTATGGTCTCAAAGAAACTAGGGTCTGTTATATAGCACAGTTGTTACCATGCTTTGCGAACTGCCTTTGTGAGCTGATCATGACTTTCTACTCTTCAATTTGAGTTCTGCATCTTGAACAAACCTCGCTTACGTGGGAAATGCTGCCCTCTGCTGGTGGGATGAAGAACACCCACAACAGTTTGAGTAAGTTGATCACTGGGACCTGGCAAAGTTACAGAGTCATAAATACTTTTTTTTTTTTAAAGTATCCATGACCCGATCCCAAGACTTGTTCATTTGAAAATTATTCAGTAGGCATTAGAAAAGATGCATAATAAGAAGCTTTCATTGTATGGTGTTTACTGTCTGTAAGTACAAAAGATATTACCAAGCTGTTGACCATTGCTTAATTATATGTCTGTGCAGAGCAGTGGCCACAGCTGCCAAATATGGCCAGGCAAAGCACAACATAGCAGAATGTAAACACCACAAAATAACCCCCAAGCAGAACACAGAAATTGCAACATTGAAAGATCTATCTCATGTAGCATAGGGCTAACCTCTTATTTGCAAACTGAGTTGTTAAAAGTAGAGATGAACTCCTTGGATATTAGTATTGTTAGTGAACAGTTGGGGAAAGGGACTACTCAAGTGACTGACAGCCTAGCTAAAGTCTAAAATGACAGTATGTAAGGAGACTGGACAAGGTGTGGTAGTCTGGTTTCTTACCTCATTTCCCCATCTTGACTATTTCTCTAAAGTTGTGACAAATACTCCATTGTCATTGTTATGCATTCATCTTTGTGAGAAAGAGTGAATGCAAGAAGAAATGGGACTCTTGAACTGTGGGCTACATACAGTTTAACTGCCAGAACTGTAAAACATACCTATTTTCCCTAGTAAAATAGAATAATCATACTATTTGCCAATCTAATAAGTAGTTTATGGTTCCCTCTTATCTCCTCCCTCTCTCTCTCCCCCTCTCCCTCCCCCTACCCTCTCTCTCTCTCTTTCTCTCTCTCTCTCTTTCTCTCTCTGTGTGTGTGTGTGTGTGTGTGTGTGTGTGTGTGTGTATGTGTGTATGTAAGGTAAACCTAGGACCCTACCACTCAGCTACATTCCTACCTAACTAGAGAAACAGTTGGTAATAGCTGAAAGTGACTTTTTTTTTTTTTTTTTTTTTTTTTTTTTTGGTTTTTCGAGACAGGGTTTCTCTGTGTAGCCTTGGCTATCCTAGAACTCATTCTGTAGACCAGGCTGGCCTCGAACTCAGAAATCCGCCTGCCTCTGCCTCCCAAGTGCTGGGATTAAAGGCGTGTACCACCACCACCCCACTGAAAGTGACTTTTTCATTGTATACACACTAATTTTTTTTAAAAGAAATTTATTTTCAATTATATGTATGTGTACATTTGCATGAAAGTGCAGGTGCCCTGGGAGGCCAGAAGAGATCTTCTGGAGCTAGAGTTACAGATGGCTGTGAGCCACCTGTTGTGTATATTGAGAACCCAACTCAGGTTCTGAGGAAGAAGAATAAGTTCTCTTTAATTAATAAGCCGTCTCTACAGCCCTGACAAACCAATCTTTTGTAAGAGGTCTTTACATGGATACATTCTTTGTCCATTGGCAGTTTTATGTATCTTTTTCTTACTGATTTGTAGGAACTCTTTATGTTTATTAAATATATCTACAGACATCTGTGTTTAAACCTATGTGCGTCTTGGAGATTAGACATTAATAGAGGGGTAATTACAACTTGTTTTCCTCAGTGGTACATTGGATTCATGTTATCCTTAGGCTTTCTCCCACTTTCTTCTTCTCATTCTTCTATATTTCAGTGGTCTTTGTATGTAATTAGTTCTTTTATATATCAAAAATTCCTATTTAATGAGTTAGCAAATACTTTTTGAAAAATTGCCTCCCTAACCCAGAAAGATTAAAAGTCAAAACAATATACCCATTTGTTCATGAATTTTTTCTTTTCCTTTTTTCTTTTTCCTTTTTCCTTTTTTTTTTTTTTTT
>NW_022196897.1:26506698-26531679 GCF_008632895.1 Mastomys coucha | reverse complement strand
TTTTTGTAGACTTGGGAACAAGTCACCTTTTATATCAGTAGCTCACTCACTGCTGTTCTTTTCCTAACAGTCTTTTCTGGCTGGCTGTGTTTCTGTTATCAGAATAGCATTTGTATGGTATATCCGCTTATACCCATCCTAACTTGTTCTCAGAACACTCCTGAGTTTTTGGCATTGTGTATTCTGCTCCAATTTATGCAGGTGAAGAATTAGTATGCGTGTAGACCTACATTAATTCTTTTACTTTTACTGCCCTGAAAGAAGCCTGAGACTCCTCATTTGAGTACTTCTATAAAAGAAGTAGCTTTCCATCCTTTGAGCAAAAACTAAACCAAACAAATAAAAAACCTTACAGTGTTTTTGAAGGGTATTTTATGTGCTCAGTGGCAGAATAAAGAATGATGGGATAATGAGAATTATGCAGTGCTAGGGATCAAACCTGGAGCCTAGTGCATGCTAGGTAGGTACTCCTTTGACAGAAATATGCCCAAGCCCTATACTTCTATACACTTGTATTTGGTTTATTACATTTTATTTTGGGGACGTAACATGTATCCCATAATATACATATGGAGGTCAGAGGACGACCCACCCTTGAGAAGCAGTTTCTTCTTCCATCATGTGGGTCCAGGGATCAGATCAGATCAGATGATCAGGTTTGGTGGCAAGTATCTTTACCTGCCTTGACCTACCCTACACTTTAAAATTTTTAGCTGGTCGTGGCAGTGCACACCATTAATCCCAGTACCCAGGAGGCAGAAGCAGAATATATGAAATACTAAAAAGAATTATTTTTTGGAGAGAGGGGTCAGGGTTTATAGTAGCCAAGCTGGCCTCGAAGCCGTGGATGACCTTCAACCTTTATCCTCTTTCCTCTACCTCTGTGTTAGATATGAGGTGTGAGTAGTCATGACTGATTTATGCAGTGCTTGGCAATCAAGCCTACTAGGCAAGCACTCTTTAAGTGGAGCTACATCTCCAGCCCCCTGCAATGATATCTTTTCTCCTCTTGGATATACAAGTATTTCCATAGATTATATACATTCCTAGAAGTGTTCAGATTGCTGGATTAAATGGTATGTGCATTTTAAAGATGGACTTGGTTTTAAGAAACAGTATCACAGATGATCTCTCAGTGTACCAGCTTATGTGATAACTTTGTGATAGAAGATGCTAAACAGTGATTCTAAAAACTAGTTGGGTTTTTTTGTTTTGTTTTGTTTTGTTTTTTGAGACAGGGTTTCTCTGTATAGCCCTGGCTGTCCTGGAACTCACTCTGTAGACCAGGCTGGCCTCAAACTCAGAAATTCGCCTGCCTCTGCCTCCCAAGTGCTGGGATTAAAGGTGTGCGCCACCACCGCCCGGCCTGAAAACTAGTTTTGATAGTGATCCATTATATAGAATTTACCTTCCCAATAGCATAAGAATTGTAAGTAGGTAATTTTTAAGAACATGACCAAGCAGATTCTTTTTTTTTTAATTTATTTGTTATTATACACAGTACACTGTATCTGTCTTCAGACTCACCAGAAGAGGGCGTCAGATCTCATTACAGGTGGTTGTGAGCCATCACGTGGTTGCTGGGAATTGAACTCGTCCTTGGAAGAGCAGTCAGTGCTCTTACTGCTAAGCCATCTCGCCAGCCGACCAAGCAGATTCTTAGAGTGATAAGAATTGCAACTCAGTTAAGAAACTTAGAGAAGGGGATAATCTATGAGATCACTTTGTATACTGTCGAGTATGCACTCCTTTGCCAGTATCCCTGATAGGTTTTTTGTTTTTGTTGTTGTTGTTTTTTGTTTTTGTTTTTGTTTTTTGGCTGAAATGACATTCATATCCTGCAGTAATGCTTGGGTTTCCCCCCCTCCCCCCAAGGAGCATTATTAGGAAGAGATGCTTGGACAAGTTCAAGGAAAGAATTCCTGAAAGTCATTGGTCTTTCCTCACATTCTTTCACTGTTTGCCATATTGTTGTTGTCTTAAGCACCAAAGCCCAGAGTGAGTTGAAAGGACTGCATAGATCATGCCTTTGGTTCCAAAAGGTTTGCTCCCAAGAATCTATCTCTGAGAGAAGGCACAGAGGAGGTAGTGTTCAAGTCACCAGTGGAAACCCAACATCTTTTTTTTGATATCGAGTTTTACTTCCTTGTTTATTTAGAAACTTTATCAGAAAGCAAAAGCGCTCTTTTAGACTTGCTTAGGAGCATTGGAACACAGTAGGCTTGCTTAGCAGCATTGGAACACAGTAGGCTTGCTTAGCAGCGTCGCTTCACAGTTCAGTTCACTTTTCCACCAAGAAGCCCCTCTAGGTTATTTTGGGTTTGTTTTTGTTGTTGTTTTTGAGACTGGTTTCTCTGTGTAACAGCCCTGGCTATCCTGGATTTGCTGTGAAGACCAGACTGGCCTCAAACTTAAAGAGATCTACCTGCCTCTGCCTCCTGAATGCTTCGATTAAAGGTGTACACAGCCATGCCAGGCCAGCCTTTGTTTTGTTTGTTTGTTTGTTTGTTTGTTTTAAGATGTATTTATTTATTTTATGTATGTGAGTACATTGTAGTTCTCTTCAGACATACCAGAAGAGGGCATCTGATCTCATTGCAGATGGTTGTGAGCCACCATGTGGTTGCTGAGAAATGAACTCAGGACCTTTGGAAGAGCAGTCAGTGCTCTTAACTGCTGAGCCATCTCTCCAGACACAGCCTTTGTTTTAATTCATTAAATACTCAGCTATATATTTAGATGTGAATACCACAGTGAGGATCTGCTCCCATCCCAGCTGAGACAGGCAACTCTTCTCTGAGCACACACTGTTTTGCCCCTCAGAAGTGTCCTTGTATCTCCTGCTGGCTTGATCTCTACAAGGAGAGAATCTTGACTTTCCAACCCATTGTTTGTCACCAAGTAGGGTTTGTTCAATGTTGACTTGCTTTAAATGTTGAACTCATTGTCACTAATTCTGGAACAAGAGAAAGGAGGATGTCCCCTTATTTACCTCTGAGAGATGTGTGAACAAACATTCCAATGGGCTTTGGGACAAAGATTCTTGTGGGAAAACTGACTCATTGTGCTCAAGAACAAAGAAAGTATTAACTGTTTCTAGATTTGTGAGTTTGTAAAAGAATCTTAGTGACAGGATAATATTTTACATACAGGATAGTATTTTCAACTAGTATGGCTGGATCCTAGTTTTGGGGTTTGGTTTTGATTTGTAAAGAAAGTGAATTTAAGGAAGACTAATGGATTAGAGAGAACATAGTCCCAGATTGTCTCTGACGATTACACTCTTAACTTAATATTCATAGAGAAAAGTTAGTTATGGTCTTTTTTGAAACACCAGATAGAGTTAAAATAATCTCTTTAACCTTGCTAGCTACAAAATGGTGAATCAAGCAGAGTGAATAGTGCACCCAGTACTTACTAGCACACTATTTGAGAGCATTGGGTGTTGGGAAGGGTTCTGCTGGTATTTCTTTATGATGTAGATGAATATGTCTTGCTGAATCTTGTAGTTGTATTAGTTTAGTAGATGGAGGCTAGAGACTATCATCTTCACAGATTGAACTGAGGAGAATACTCCATGAGGACGTTGAATTGTTGTATTCTCTATTCTTATAATATTCTTGTAATATCTTGATGATCAGTACCTAGTGCTATTTCAAAGTAATAGTCTAACTCCAATTTTTTCTTTTTTATTTGTTGTCCTTTGTTCCATAATATATTAATTACTTCTCAGTTACTGTGATAAAATATCATGACCCACAGCAACTTGGGGCAGAAAGGAATTATTTAATCTTATAGTTTATAGTCTATTATTCAGGGAATCAGGACAGAAGCTATTGCAAAGGCTGTGGAGGAACACTGCTTACTGGTTTGCTTCTTATGGCCTGTGCAGCCTGCTTCCTTGTACACCCAGGACAACCAGCCCACCAAGGCTGCCAGAGGGCTGGGGCCTTCCACATTAATCACCAATCAAGAAAATGTACCACACACTTGCCCACAGGCCAATTTAATGGGGCATTTTCTCATTGAGAGTGCCTCTTCCAAAATGACTGTAGCTTATGCCACGTTAACATAGAACTAGCCAGCATACACAGTGTAATTTATCTAGAAAAGACAGATTAAAGGCTTCTTTTCCTTACTTAGCAACTTTCAAGTTGATACCTTCTCAAGCACATTTAACCATTGATGATAGAGGAATTTTTCAGCATTTTTGTTTGTTTGTTTGTTTTTGTTTTTTGTTTTTTGAGACAGGGTTTCTTTGTGTTGCCCTGGCTATCCTGGAACTCACTCTGTAGACCAGGCTGGCCTCGAACGCAGATATCCGCCTGCCTCTGCCTCCCAAGTCCTGGGATTAAAGGCATGTGCCACCACTGCCCGGCCATCAGCATTTCTTTTCTGTCCTCACTCCTCCTCTCTTCCAGACCACATGAAGTTGTACAGAACCTTTTAGCTACCATGCCTGGTTTATTTGGTACTACATATCAAACCCAGAGGCTTCATACATGCTAGGCAAGTACTCTACCATCTGAGCTATATCCCCACTCCTAGCATCATTAATTCATAGATTTTTTTTTTTCTTTTCTCTTTGGTGGTGCTGGTAAATAAACTCAGTTTCATAGACTTGGCAGATATTGCACCACTGACTTATGCTATTAACCCTCACCTGAAGATTTAAACATTTGTATTGCAGTTTATTATGTATTTAAAGATGCTTGAATTGTGCTACTATTGGTTACTCATACCTCTTCCCAGAGGTTGATTCTTTAATTTTTTGAGTGGATAGAAAAGGTCAGAAGTTGGTGGTATTCAGGGAGGAAGAAGGAACCAAGGAGGAGCCATAGGTTTCTGGCTTAGGAGACTTATTGATGTCACTAAACAAAGAGCAAGTTTTAAAGAAAAGAGATATTTGAGGGCTTAAGATAGGTGTACTTTAGGTGAGGATGCCCTGGAAACAGTATCTGGACGTGAGGCTCCAAGGAGCAGTATTTGACTCCAGGATCTAGGAGAGTGCTTGGTTGTTTTGTATTCTTGACTCAGATTTGAATTAAATATCTTGTTTGATAAAACTTTATCTGTTTGCTAACTGGAGCCAAGTCCTACTCCAAAGAGGACTGAGAAGACTCAGTTGCTTTCTCTTTTGTGAGATTATATTTTTGGTAAAGAGTAACTGATAGAGGTTGTTGATAGTAGGATTACTATCTGGTCAGTTTACAACCAACTGGTCCTCTTGGTTGTCCAATTTTATTACATTCATTTCCTCAGTTAGAGGAAAGATTTGAATATGGGTAAATATACTTGCCTTAGAACTGGGACTCAGAGTACTGGTTTTGGCTTTGCAGAAATGACCTAGAGGCAAATTTCTTGGTGTTGGTTATGCTCTTGAAGGAATTTTCTTTCTTTTTCCCTTGTTGCTGGATTCAGGACCAACTCCTCTTTACTTTTTTCAACTGCCTTTTTGGTCATGTACTACCTTTGCAATGGTCATCAAAAACACAAGCATAGTCTCAAATAACTTGGAACCTAATGGGGGATATAGAATGTGTATGTTAGTCAAAAGGGCACCCATAATATATAGTAGAGAGAAGATAATGGTAGGAAATCTTTTACTTCGAGAACTAGATTTTCAGCAGAAGGTCTAGTATCAAGTAAGTGTAAAAATAGAAAATGCTTACATAGCCAGGACCTGATACAGGGGTTCTCATAGCTAGTAGTGCCTTTACCTACTGAACCTGTTCATTTGTATTTCTGTAATAATTTTCTTACCCAGCTCTGTCACAGTATTCATAACCCTGTATTGTCATTTCTGTGTTTAGTGTATTTTCGTTACCAATGGGTTAGTACTGAGCAGTGGAGAAGTGAGGCTTGGGTGTGAGCACTTTTAAAACAAGGGTCACATGCCGCCATAGATAGCATTGTATCTTCCTCATAGCAGAAAATGTGTGTTTATAGAACTGGATGGAAATCTCCATTTCTGGAGTGCTGTATTAGTCCTAATACCTAAGCTTACCTCAACTTTGAAACCACTAAAGCTCCTTTCCAGAGTACTATTTGAGGAGTAGAACTTGGAAATCACTCCTGTGCTCACTCCCATTCTCTGCAGTCAGGAGCTTCCCTTTGCAGTCTCAGACAGTGTGATCTTCATTTGACTATGGTTTCATTATTCCTCTTTAGCTGAAGTAAACCCTTTCTTTCTTTCTTTCTTTCTTTCTTTCTTTCTTTCTTTCTTTCTTTCTTTCTTTCTTTCTTTCTTTCCTTTGAGACAGGGTTTCTCTGTGTATCCCTGGCTGTCCTGGAACTCACTCTGTAGACCAGGCTGGCCTTGAACTCTGAAATCCACCTGCCTCTGCCTCCCTAGTGCTGGGATTAAAGGCGAGCACCACCACGGGAGCTGTCATGGGAGATGGTTTCTATCAAAGGTCTAATGCGTGAGAACCAGCGTCTTTGGGCCTATATTTTCTCTTTTTATCTTTCAAGGTTAAAAAGTTTAAAAATATTTCTCTATATTTGAGTTTCTGAAATTACCAGGTGTCTCTCTGTATGAGTGGTCTCATGGCTTTTACTTTGTTTCAGATATTCGTCAAACATTTCTTTAAAACAAGACTGAAATGACTGCCATGACCCTGAGGCCCCTGGAACTACAGAGTCTTTTCATAACACTGATGCACTTCCGGTTTAGAATATGTGGGCCTCTTTGAAAGCCTTTATTTGAATAAACAAACACATGGGAAATGGCAGTAAGCATGTCATTTAAAGAGAGGCCTCACCTCTACCCTAAAGCTATATAACGTAATAAAAGAAGTGAGAAATTAGGATATTTGTTTTCAATTACTTAGATGATTTCCCTTGTCCTTCCTTTGGGTTTTGATTTTTCCATCTATAAAATGAAAATGTAAACAAGTATCTTATGACTAGCTAAGGTTCCACCTACATTTGGATCCAAATGCAGTGCTGATGTAGTATTTAATCCATCTATTCTTGTCTGGATTACAAAGCTAATATTAGCAAATAAAAATGTTTCCAACTCGTTTTTTCCCTCCCTCCTCTCCTTACTCACAAATTCCAGTATTAAAACAATCCTGAGTGGTTTGTGTTCTCCGAAGTAGCTTTTCAGAAGTATCCAGAGCCTTAGCTCATATCAGAGCTTATCTTTGACATCTTAGAGGCAATGAGGCAGATGTTCACCTTTCTTTTGTTGTCTTCCAGAAAATCCTGTAAAGTGTTCTCAAAAAGCTATGGAAATGAGAATATGGAGACAGCTCTGGGATCTAAACTAAACCTTGCCTATCCTAAAATAATTATGTTTTAAAAATAACTTTAAATTGTAATTAAAATATAAAATAAGTTTATGTTTTAAATTGTTTTTAGGCTTATAGGTGTGTCAAGAATTGTTAGGAAGGCCAGGCATGGTAGCCTATGCCATTCTCCTCTACAAAATAAGTTAGTTTTGGCCAACCAAGGCTGCATAGTGAGATCCTGTCTCAAAAAAAAAAAGAAAAGAAAAGAAAAAAAAAGTCGGAGGAAGGGGAGCAGAACCCAGTAGGCAGCATGCTTGTTTAGAATGTAGTGCTTTTGGTCTGATCCTCAGAATGCAACAGCAGCAAGGAGAGTGAAGCTCTCTGCTTCCGTTGCTCACCAGGAGCCAGGCTGTTTATCGTTTTCTTCTACTGTAGTTGTGGTACAGAGAGGAGTTTCCAGAACTCAGCCTGCAGAGGTGTAAATTATGATAAGCCCATCTCCTTCAGGGAGCTAGAAACTGCTCTTTGAAAATAAGTGTTTTCAATTGAATGGCTTTTGGTTAATGGCCATTTCCCTCTTTGGTTTTTGATCCACATCCTCCCCCACCTCTACTGTGCTGAGGATGGACTCTGGCTTGGTGCATGCTAAATTATCATTCTGTCAATTAGTGACATCCCCAGGCTTTCCCATCATTCTCCTTACTGCCGCTTGAGTAAAATTAATCAAAAGCACCATTAAGTTTGATAGAAACTGAAAAAAAAATTTTTTTTCCTGAAGCCAGAGACAGGGTTTCTCTATGTAGCCCTGGCTGTCTTGGAATTAACTCTGTAGACAAGGCTGCCTCAAATTCAAGAAATCCACCTGCCTGGGCCTTTGGAGTGCTGGGATCAAAGGTGTGTGCTCTTACTGCCTGGCAAAGGAAAATCTTTTTAATCTCTTGTTTTTGGTGATGGGAAAACTAGTAAAGCTCCCCCTCCCCCACTGTGTCTGTATATCTATGTGTCTCTGGGGGGGATAAGGAGTGCTGTGGCAAAGCACTTAATTTTAGGTGAATTGCATCTTTTTCTTGTTTTTTAAATAATGTGTGTCTTTTTTCTTAGCCTGCCTTTGGAAGGTAATCCTGGTACATACTGTTGGTTAAGAAAACCCTTAATGGTAATATGAATACTCATCATTCAGTTACATGGCTGCCGGTGACAAGTTCCTCTACTACGCAAGGAGAATCTTCTTTCTTTCCTCTCTTCTTTCTCTTTCTTCCTTCCTTCCTTCCTTTCTTTCTTTCTTTCTTTCTTTCTTTCTTTCTTTCTTTCTTTCTTTCTTTCTTTCAGTTGTTTGTTTGTTTAAGCTAAGCTGGAGAAAAGGGGAACTTTCTTAGAATGAGGCACATTACAGTTATGTATATAGCATTTATCCTTAGGAATTCAGTTCTATTCCTCCTTCTCAGTGGAACCTGCTTCCCCCCCCCCAGGCCCCCACCTTTTGTGGAGTGCTGGGGATCAAAGTCAAGGCCTTCCATTTAGTACCGTTCCCTTTTTATGCTTTTCTACTGATACCTGAATGGTCAGCTGAGTGTTTGACTAGGTGTCATTTGCATATGACCCAGATTTCCTGCCTCTGCAAACCCTTTCTTATTCAGAGTGCTCAGGAATCAGGAAGGCTATAGCAAAGTGCTTACTTAAGATCTTTGGCACTTGGGGAATGAAGCAAGAAGCCTACTTTAAAAGATGTAGCCTTCAGCTGGGGGCAGGAATTCTAACCTTGTTTTCAAAAGGATTATGAGGTCCTAGTTTCCTTTTCCTACATTCTTTCAAGTATGTATCATCCCGTATCCACCGGTCCAGAGACCGAAAGGTAAAGGGGACCCTGCCTGGAGCCCTTAGCAAAAGAATTTGCCTGTCGTTATTTATTATAATGACAAAAACCAGAGAACTCTTACTCTCTGCAAACCCCTTACGCTTGCCCTGAATTGTTTTGCCTGAATTGCCAAAGCTTTTAGCACTAAATGTTTTAATCTAGAGTTTAGAGACCTAGTGTAGCTTAGGACTTAGGGTGAAAAAGAAAGAAAGAAAAAACCCTGCATAGCAGAACCCCTTTATATTTCGTTCTTCAAAAATATCTTTGGTTTTTGTTGGGGTTGTGTTGTGTTGTTTTTTAGGATCTGCTTCAAACTAGAGGAGCATTTCACTTTAAATGTTCCTGTATTGGTTCTCAGGAAAGCGTGTGAGGCAGTATTGTTAACGAGGAAAATAAGTCTATCAGTTCCACTCAGATAACCTTTGGTAATAAACCAACTCCATGCACACTGTGACCTTAGAGCCTGAACTTTGTAATCACATGACCGGCTTGTAAACTGACCTGTGAGGATGACGGTCGTAGTTCGGCTTAGAGAAAGAAATTGAGCAAGTGTGGGAAGGGTAGACATCAAGCAGCGTTTACCCTGTAATCTCAGTTTCTTCATGGCTTCGGCAGAACTTCTCAGCAGACTCCGAGAAGCATGAAATGGAGACATGGGAAGGTAAAGGATGATTGCTTAACGCCAGGACCACAAAGCTTAGAAACAGTCCTGGAAGGATTAGATGCGATTCACAGACAACTGCGTTTTGTTTTGATTTTTGTTTGTTTGTTTGTTTTTCTTGTTGTATCTTGGCAGAATTCAGTCAGGTTTTCTTATAGGAACTGCCTGCGAATGTTGTGAAATACAGAAAAGAAGCTATGGGAAACCGGTGAATTGATTGTAGAAAGAACAGGAAAGGGAGGGGTGATAGATTTGAATTTAATATTGATTTGAAAAAAATCTTAAGCTTCATCTTTCAGTACACAGTAAATTTTATCTTTAAACATTGTGGGTTTTACCTCTTGACAGAATTTGTTTATATTTTAAATTCTTTAATCCAGTTTACAATTGGCCGAAACCTTATTTAGTTCTGTTAATTATAGAGAGGATTGGGGTCGTGAGGCCATTGATAAGGTAGCTCATCCTTTCTGGGGACTTAAAGCTTTATGGTTTGGGGTATAAGACTAAGCCATTACTAATTTCTTTTAAGTGTTTCTAAGTGAGTAAAGTTTTTTTTTTTCCTGTGTGACTGTAAACAACTAGATAGATATTATTAGAACTTGTTTATATGGGATAAACTCCTGCTTATGTGAGAAACTCCAGAATCCCACATTATTATTTGGGCCAGGAAAGAACAAAACAGCTATCAAACAGTGTAAAAATGAGTTTTAGCATTAATGATGTTATGTTGATAATGTAGAATCTAATAGTTTGATTCCTTATTGGCAGACATTATCAAGTGAAAAAAGCTCTTAAGTCTTTGAAGCAATTGATAAATTCTAGTACCCCATGAAATTGTCCCTGGGATAGCTTCCCCAGCCCCTTTCAGCATGGCTAACATCTGTCATAGGCAGCTTTGCAGGTTTGTGATCACTCTGGGGGGATGCATGAACCAGGGAAGTGAGCCTTCTACTTAGAGTAGTGTTCTTTATAATATTGTTGCTCTCCTTCCTTATATACATTAGATGTCAGTATTACTGCATTGCTCAGTTTTGTAAGTTAGTAGAAACAAAGTAGTGCAGAAATTATCAATTATATATAAGATCTGTACCTTTATCATAAATAGATTCCTTTTTCTCTTAATATACACAGTAATTCTTTATATTCATATTCTATAGAAAGGAATAGTTTAAGAACTAAAATTTTCTTGGGATTCATTAGATAGGTTAGGGATAACTAGAGGTAGTTACCTAAATTTGAGTTAGGGACAGCAGTGGATACATGAATTTGAAAGGGACAGTTGTGAAAAATTTAGGGCTTGAGAGATTTTTTTTTTCCCCTAGCCAATTTGAGTCTCATAGATATGTGTAGTCTACTAATTCCTGATGCCTGGATAATTCTCCCAAAGTGTATAAAAGTTCTAAAACTTCAATTTTTCTTAGCCATTCAGTGGCAGAAAATAACTTAGGGCAGTAAAAGGAGAGCACGTACAATGCAAGAAAGTGTATTGTTTCACTCTAATTTTCATGCCAAATGCTAGAAAGCAAAATTAATTATCACAGCTGAATGAGGTCTTTGGAAGCTTAAAAGGCAAAATTGACTGCTTACAAAAGTCAGTGAAAATGTTACTGTAAAAAAAAAAAAGTGTGGCTTGGTTTTAGATATTGGGCCCTTGTCCATTTAAATTAACCTTTGTCACAGCTGGGCATGCAAATGTTTTGTTTTAGTTCACAGAGGGTTAACTCTATTCAAGCCTTCTCTGTGGCCAGCCTGATCTGTGGAGTCATACAATCTGGTCTTTCAGCCCTGCCAGTCGCTAGGCAGGAAGTCTTATTTCTTAAGCTATCTTTCAGAATGGGGGGTTGGGATTTGGAGAAAGGTGGGGGAAGGGTCTTGGAGCATCTGTAAGGATCAATAACAGAGGAAGAGAGAGCCGCAAGAGAAGCTATTGTGCACACTTCAAGATAGATGCAGCTCTTGTGAACAGCCTGGCTAGCAGGACAGCCACCTAAAATCAAAACAATGCTACAAAATGAATTTCCCGTGAAAACTGGATTGCTCCTTAAAAGAGGAAAAATAAGTACCTTTCAACATTTGGGAATGTTTGTTCCCATTCTCCAACTTGTAGAGCTGGGCAACTCCTGTTAGAAACCACTCCAGATTGAGTTTTAAATGCCTTTTGTCCTCATGCTGACACTGCGTGGAACTGGAAAGCAAGAGCGTTTGGAGGAGGTTATGTGTGTCTCAACACTAAGGATTTGGAATTGCTATTTTGTCTTCCTTTCCGCCCGTTTTTTCTTCCAACATTTGCTTTACTTACTGATTTTCCATCAATGAGAGAATGGGGTGGAGGGGGGACGACAGCAAGATTTGTTGGGATTTGTGTAGCACGTGTGAAATCCCTCCCCCAACAACCTGTATTGGCTCTTGAAACTTGAATTGAACTACACAGATGCTCTTGGAGAATAATTTGGAGGCTATTTAGACCCAGGTTTGTAGTCTAAGAAATGTGCAAAGATCATAGGATTTATCTTAAAACACACTGTTGCTATAAAATCATGTTATATTTTAGTGTATTGTACAAATGTTAGACAAAAATGTCCAAGTTGGAGAAAGAGCAGTTCTGCCAATTAAATTATAGTTTTAGAGATCTAAGGGTTTGTCTTTCTTTGCTCCAGTGAAGATTTTCACCCCCCAGGCTTCTTTTCCTAAACCCAACTGTAAGGTCCCTATTTTGTGGCAACTTTCCCAGAGGACCAAGGGCTACTTCAGTGGCTATTTTAGTATGCAGTTTTCGGCAGTTGAACAAGTGATGCTGAAAGAGTAGTTACTGTCTCTTTACCACTAACCCTTCAAAGTATAGGTAACAATTAGTGGTAAGAACTGAGAAAAATGGAATTAAAAATAGCCTCTAACTATTCTTCCTTGAAATCTTATAGGAATATATGAATAAAACAGCTGGGGGTGTATAATGTGACTTGCAAACATACAAATGGAATAAGAAGTGGGAGGGAGAAAACCTGCATTTGAAATTAACAGCAAGTTCAATTTATTTAGGCTTGAAATAAGATCTGATTTATTTTGGATAATTGGGGCAAATGCTTAGACATTTCATGGATCTTTTAGATACATATATTTAACACCCTTTTCGTCCATATCCTTTTGTTGAAGAAAAATGTATGAAAATAAATTCTGATTTAATTACTGCAACTAGAGCCTGCCTGGTAGCATTTTTTCTCCATCTCAGATATGTTGTAACTCTATACTAAAACTTAAAAGAATATACTTAACAAAAAACTTGAAGTTTAATTACCATATACATTGTATTAAAATGGGATATGAAGCTGGGAGGTGGTGGCCCAGGCCTTTAATCCCAGCACTTGGGAGGCAGAGGCAGGCGGATTTCTGAGTTTGAGGCCAGCCTGGTCTACAGAGTGAGATCCAGGACAGCCAAGGCTATACAGAGTAACCCTGTCTCGAAAAACAAACCAAAAAAAAAATGATGGGATATGAAATCTCTTTGAACAATGTGGTCTTTAATATGTATTAGGGAAGGGTCTAGTGAAGGAAAAGCCATAAAAGTCTTCAGGGTTCAAGATGAGTTTGGGTTTTGAACTCGTTGCTTTGTCATTTCCACACACAGGCATCACTGTGATCGTGTCTGATTTACAGGTGGAAGAAAAAAGAATATTAGAGAAACTAGTATGAAAACTAAACAATCCCTCCACCACCAATCTTTTGTTGTTGTTTATTTGTGTATGTTGTTTGTTTTGTTTTGAGACAGGGTTTCTCTGACTAGCCCTGGCTGTCCTGGAACTCACTCTGTAGACCAGGCTGGCCTCCAACTCAGAAATCCACCTGCCTCTGCCTCCCAAGTGCTGGAATTAAAGGCGTGCGCTACCACTGCCCAGCGTCCAACACCAATCTTTTAAAGGGCATTCTTGTGTCACCTTGCTACTGAGATTTCTTTTTAATCCAAGGAATTAAAAAAATTTTTTTGCAGGATTCTTCTTTCTACATGCCTCAGTAGTTTGTTGAAGCAATTGAAAAACATGCACATCTCAAATTTTTTTTAGTAGTACAAAAATTATTTTTCTAAAGCTTGGGTAAGAATACCATATTTATGAAAAGAAAAGGTACCTGTATATGTCAGAGTTGAGAGTTTGAGGATATTCCAATGCCCAGCTGGTTTACATATTTTGAAAATCCTGAAAAATGTAAAAGTAATTGCTTACTCTAACAGGGTCTTGATGTTCACACTGTGATCCAAGGGCCTTTCGTTCATCAGGGTGAGAAGCAGGGAGAAGTCTGGAGTTACCAGGCTGATGGCTCTCTCAGACTTTTCAGGAGGGGTAGTTGCCATTCTGGTAGGATTTTTAAGCCATCAAAACAAAACCCCAATCTGCTGCTATTTCTCTTACCCCTTAGTGGATCCCTTGATTGGTGTGATAAAGGCTAGCCCCCTGCTGCCTAGATGGCTCATACTTTGACTACATCTAGTACCTTGCTTCTGGTTTTCTCTGGTACTGGGGAATGAATTTCATCAGCCTGATTCTGTTACTTGGCCAAATCATTTGAGTATATGGGCCACAGTTTCATTTATATCCAATAGGGGATAGTAATACCTATCCTAGGCAAACTGCTAGGGACACTAAATAGTGTCTTTGAGAGTGCCCGTGACATGTTTAATATAGCTTGAAATGGACATGATTTTCAAAGAGTAGCAAATATAGAAAGATTAGGAAAGAGTTCTTAGGTAAGCCTGTGGCTCATGCTGTTTATTATACCTCAAGGGAAAAGTCTGCAGCAACTATCAGTTCAGAAGGCAATAATCAGTGCTTTAGAAATGCAGCCTTGAAATGTTGTAAGACCAGTGAGACAGGCTGCAGAACACTCTTCAGACCAAGCACTGTGCTAGTGAAAATTGAGTGGATACCTGCAAATTCCTTGAGCCGTTTCTCTGCTAGAACCTTTTGTGTTTATTAGAGGAGAAAGAAAATTTTGGAGTTAACCTTAAGACAGTGGAGAGATGATGGGCACTGGTAGCGCATGCCTTTAATCCCAGCACTCGGGAGGCAGAGGCAGGTGGATTTCTGACTTTGAGGCCTGCCTGGTCTACAGAGTGAGTTCCAGGACTGACTGCCAGGGCTACACAGAGAAACCCTGTCTCAAAAAACAAAACAAAACAAAACAAAAGTTATGAACAGTGAAAAGTTGTGAATAGATTTATAACACACACCTATATAATAAACTATCATATGCAGACAGTGAATAACAGGGAGTCACTTAACTGTATCATCGGAAGATAGCCAAAGGAAAGTGAGGACAACTATAGAATGATGTGATGTTGTTTCTGTTTTTTAATTTTTATAACATATATTGTGCTACAGATGGTCCAAAAGTTAAGAATGCTTGTTACTCTTGCAGAGGATTCAGATTTGGTTCCCAGCACCATGTAGGAGCCCACAACTCCCTGTAACTCCAACTGCAGGAGATTTGATACTTCTATCCTTCATAGGCTCCAGCACTCACACAGTATTCACATAATTAAAAATTTTAAAAAGAAAAACTTTTAAAAATCTATAATACATGTACCTATATACATGATGTTTAGTTACATATGTGGATGAAATTTTAATAACAAACTCACTAAACAGTGCATTGAATGTGTGAATAGCACAGAAGACAGGGAAGAAGATATTTTAATTCTTTGTTTGTTTGTTTGCTTGCTTGTTTGTTTTTTGAGACTGGGTTTTTCTGCCCTGGCTGTCCTGTAACTCACTGTGCAGTCAGGCTGTTCCCAAACTCACAGAAATCTGCCTGCCTCTGCTTCCCAAGTGCTGGGACTAAAGAAAAGGTGTGTGCCACAACCTCCCAGCAACATTTTAATTCTTATTATTTCTTTATATACTTTGATAAGTAATATAGCAAATATTAACCCTTCCTTATACCAGGAATATAAATTTCACAAACATAGTGATTTTAAAATACTGTGAGGCTAGAGAAAGTGGCTCAGTGGTTAAGAGCACCTGTGTCCTTGTAGAGGACCCAGCTTTGGTTCTCAGGACCCGTAAAGTACCCCTTAGCAACCTGTCCCTCTAGTTTTATGAGATCAAACACCTTTTCTTGACCTCCATTGGCACTGTATGGTACACTGATAAGCATACAGGCAAAACACCCATTCATACACATAAATGACTGTAAAAGAGCTGTTGAATGGGGTGACTGTATGAGTAGAAGAATAGCACATAAATATCTGTCATAACTATAAATTATGGCATTGACTTTAGACTATAAACCTACTTTTCAAATGTCAATACTTTCTTTTACTGTCCTGAATTGTTTATTGGATATACATTTTACAAATATTACGTGTATTAGAGGTAATGGTGGAGCTGGAGAGTAAGTCTTGTGCCTTCTCCAGGCTGCACAGTGAGAGCCACCAATAATGTGGTGGAACTTGTGGCCTTTTCCAAGGCCGCAGCTCTTTTGGCCAGCAGATGTCAGCCCATACATCTCTCTGTGCTTGTGAACTGGTTTGGTGATCCACTGAATGTCAGGATTTCTTCTGATAGCTTTATAGAATGGATCAATGAGGATAACCTCAAAAAAAAATGAATCCTGTAATGACATAACCTTGCTTAGCCTTGTATCCCAGTCTTTCTGTTTTATCAGACTGGGTGGGGCAGGGAGGCCTGTGCAGCCCAGAGAGCTGGTAGTATTCAACAGTGCTATACAGAGAAATCCTGTTTCAACAAAACAGAAAATGGATGGATGGATGGATGGATGGATGGATAATTGGGTAGATGAATAAATGAATAAATAAACAAATAGATAATGGCTTTCATCATATATGTGCTGAAGGAGCCTTAAGATTTGTGTTTAGCCGAGCAGTGGTGGCATGTGCCTTTAATCCCAGCACTTGGGAGGCAGAGGCAGGCGGATTTCTGAGTTTGAGGCCAGCCTGGTCTACAGAGTGAGTTCCAGGACAGCCAGGGCTAGTCAGAGAAACCCTGTCTCGAAAAACAAAAACAAACAAACAAAAAAAGATTTGTGTTTAATTTCTCTGTCTAATGTCTAATTTACATTTTTTAGAGTACTTAAAATTATAACAGAGTACTTTAGATTACTTTTAGAGTACATTTTTTAGAGCACTTTGCTCTCCTTGGAAATGTTTGGAACTATTTGCTCTACTAGAGTGTATCACAGGACATAGAGGGATTTTTTTTTCTGTACTCCTAATACTTAACCCCAAACCAAACGCAAAATGATCACCAGAAAATACCATTTGAGTTAATGAACAGTGTAGTTTCTATCTTTTAATGAAAGCACACTGTTTGGCAAGATAGCTCAGTGGGTAGAGGCATCTGATGCCAAGCTGTATAACCTGAGTTAAGTCCTCCAGATCCACATTGTGAAAGGAAGGCTGACTCCCAAAATTATCTTCTGATCTCCTCACAAGTAGGTATAAACATACATAAAATAAATAAATGAAATGTAATTTTGTTAAAAAGCACACAGTTTATAAGAACTCCAAGTAACAAATGAGTGGGCCAACACAGAGCCCTTGAATCTATGCCCAGAACTTGGTAATCAACTCCCTAGGTCCCTTCTGAGATCTGCTTTAAGTGAAGCCATGTATTTTAGGAATGTGTAGAGTGTAGCTGCCACACTATCTCACTAAGAGGAGTCATAAGACTTTAGAGTTACTATGAGCAAGTATATGACATACAGCTTGAAGGAGGAAGGATTTGTTCTAGTCCACAGTTTCAGCTGTAGTACATCCTTTCTGGAAGGCTGTGGTAGAGCCCAGTAGTTCACATGGCATCTAGGAGAGAGGATGTCTGTCCATATGGCGCTCTCTCCATTTTCCTTCTATTCCATCTGAATTCTCCAGCTGGTAAGATAGTGTTGCCCATATTTAGGATGTGCCATTCTCTTGGTTAATCTTCTCTGGAGAAAAAGTCATAGACACATACAGAGGTCTGCTGTACATATTGACACTCAAGATTAACCATCACTGTCACTTTCTCTAGAATTCTGACTAGATTTGATATAATAGATCCTGAATGTAACCACACATTTTTTTAACATTCTCACCCTATTTACCAAAATGAGTTTTTATAATTTTTTCCATATCACAAGAATAAACCTTAGAGTCTGTTTTCATTCATCACCGAGCCCACAAATTGCTGTTTGAACATGAGCACACTGTCACACATTTTGTCTTCCAATTTCACTGCTCTGTGAGAACCAAAGGCTCTTTCTTGAGTCCCTGAATCCATGTTGCGGGGGGGGGGGGGGGGGGGGGGGGGGGGGGAGATAACTAGAGCTAGCCCCTCCTCCAGGGGTTCGTCTGACAGCTTACCAGCCCTGCTAGGCCACATGGTTCCATCTCTAGGATGGGACTCCCTCACCCCCTAAGTATCTCTCGCTTTCATGCAATGCACCATGCACTCCTGGTTAGCTATCTCAACACCTAATTAACCGGGTAGAATCAAGACTCTTAATGCTTAATTAGCCAATCAGATTTATATATCAGTAATAACACAATTTACAAGATGTCAATACAATAATTTCAGAGCCAAATGATAATGATAAATAACACAATTATTCTAACCTTTTGATAACACCACGTCAGCCTCCATTCTGGTTCTCCCTCTCCTCTTCAGACCTCTCTCTGTCTCCTCAACTCCTCGCTCTGCCTTCCTTCTCATGTTTAATCCTGCCCTAATGTGATTGGACAGGGAAAATCCTGCAACATGGCAACACCACTTCAACACTCCCTAAATGTGTAGTTCACCAGTCACTTAAAGTCTTTTAATGTATTTGTTTATTTGTGTGCATATGCCACTGGTGTGGAAGTTAGAGGACAGCATTGTGGGAGTTAGTTCTCTTCTTCCACCCACGTGTGGGGTCCCTAGGATTGAGCTCAGATGGTCAGACCTTGGCAGCAGCATGAGAATACAAATAATACGTGTTAGTGTTCAGTTAGAGCGATAATGATAAAGTAATAGTGCTTCATTTAGATATAGCATGTGTTACTTAGATTGGAGTAAATGGGCTTCTGGTGCCCCTTTAAGCACCAGAGAGCAGAAATACTACCCTTCAAGAGAAATTGCAGCTTCCATGGCGCCCTTCAGATGGACAAGGTTTTCTACTTGTTTATTTTATTGTTTGCAGATTTATTACCTGTGGATTGGGGGATCCAGAAATTTTAGCACTATTTGTGGCTGTGAACATTTCAGAACTACAAACAAGTAAATTGCAAAGACATTTAGATTTCATATCATGTATTTGGCTTTTCTCATGCCAGAACAATACTATCAATATCCTTTGGAGCTTACTTTGGTGCTTTCTCATGCCCATTCCTTGAGGAAACAACTGCCTATAGTGTTTCATGCTGTCTAATGCTTAGAACTTAGGGAGCAGCTCAGTCCCCAGAAAAGACTACCACTTATGTAATATCCATAATACTCTTCCTATTGCTTCCTGGGTCTCCAGTTTGTCTGTACCTTGCTTTTAGAAAGTAATGAATGCTAGTATAATTTTGTATATGAGACTCTCGATGCTTCACATTATAGCACAGCTTTGACCATTACTGAACTCTTCCTTGCTTTTACTTGAAAACTTCATGCTATATGTTTTGTCTGTTTGTTTGTTTATTTTCAAGACAGGGTTTCTCTGTGTAGCCTTGGCTGGTCTGGAACTCTCTCTGTATACCAGTCTGACCTGGAACTCACTGAGATCCACCAGCATCTGCCTTCGAAGTGCTGGAATTAAAGGCATGTGCCACCGTGCTCAGTTTAATCACACAGTGAGTTCCTGCCCTCCAGATCTAACACCATTTCCAGCTCTGTCCCTTGCCTTGCTCTGTCTAGTTTCTCTGTGCTACCCCTTATTTTGTACAACTCTTTTTTTCTGTGATTCCCCCAATATTGTGTTATCAGTGTTTTCCCTTCCTGATAAAGTACTCATCTCTCTGTCTCTCCATATTCTTTTTGACCTCTAGATATAGGTAGGATTTCTTGAAAGTTTGTTATAGTGGAATTTATGGTGAATGTAAGAAAAATTGTGATAAGGTTTAGTTAACTCAAGCCCTGAGTGAAAGTTGCTGGAAGAAAACTGCCACAGAGCACAGGACATAAGGAAACACAGCAACCACTTTCAGGCTCTCTGAAGCAGTATATGGTAGAGCACCTTTGCCTTACTTTATTCCCTGCCTGGGATCATTATTACTTCTACACAGCCAAGCATGGTTTTCTAAAGCAGACCCAGTCTCATAAGAAGCTAGTGAAACTTTGTCTACAGTTCAAAATCTCGGGGCCAGAGATTTGTTTTGTTTTGTTTTGTTTTTGTTTTTGTTTTTTGAGACAGGGTTTCTCTGTGTAGCCCTGGCTGACCTGGAACTCACTCTGTAGACCAGGCTGGCCTCAAACTCAGAAATCCGCCTGCCTCTGCCTCCCAAGTGCTGGGATTAAAGGCCTGTGCCACCACTGCCCTACCTGGGCCAGAGAATTTTAATGTATCCTTTTCCAGTTCAAGCAGCAGTAACCATAACTGTCTCTGCTCACTTGTCTACAATGTAAACTGAGTGTCTTACAAAGAAGCAATGGACCTTTCTCAAAGAACCAAAGAATGGAGGGGTGGTGTAAACTAAACAGACGACTCAGAAGGCCTATGCTACAGAAGCTGCTGTCTGTCCATCTCACCATGCCAAGTCTCCTGACAGGACTTTCCATACTGATTTGAATCACAGTTTAATGTTCTTAGCCCACCTCCTCATCTTCATCTACCTCAAACAGCCAACTCCTAAACTACAGCTATAGCCAGCAAGCTTTTGTCTGTGCTAGCAGCACACTTGTATCCCAAGATTTTGTCCCTGTCGTACTCAGAGTAATTTCCTTCTGTCTCACACCACCACTTCTCTCTGCCCACTGAAGTATTGACTCAGTAAATAAATTTAAGATGTTTAGAATCAAGAAACACTAGTTATTTAATAGTGAATCAATGTTAACTTTATATTTCTAACTTCAAAAGTATTTATAATATTCAAAAATGTTTAGTTACAGTGCATGTGCTCATGCTATAAGTTAATGAAATATGAGTATGTCTTTTTTTTTTAAAGAGGATTTTATATTTTTTCACCAGATTCAATATTTTTCAATAATATAGGTGAACAAGAAATCCTTAAAGTTCTCAGTGAAAATCCAAGTAGAACAAACAGCAGGTTCACAAGGCCTTTTCTCAACTGGAGACCTAAACCTAGATAAACATGAAGATAGTCTCTTCACACCTAGGCAGCCGATGCCTGATTCAAAGACCCTAGCACACAGAGCACAGGAGGGAAGCAGCTACTATAATCTAGATTTTGCTTGCCTCTGTTTTCCTTTGGGACTTTGAGTAAATGGGTCACCTTCTGTTTGGATTATGATAGCGTTAGCCAGTTGTAATCTATGACTCATTTCACTTTTACTTTTAGGTCTAAGTAGTTAATAGCATCAGTCAGCTTTTCTGGTTTTTTTTGAAACAGGGTTTCTCTGTATAGCCCTGGCTGTCCTGGAACTCACTCTGTAGACCAGGCTGGCCTTGAACTCAGAAATCCACCTATCTGCCTCCCAAGTGCTAGGATTACAGTCATGCGCCACCACTGCCCGGCTCAGTCAGCTTTTCTTTTACCTTTTTTCCATTTTCGATTTATCAGTCATTAAAAACAAGTCCCAAACGTTTAGTCCACGCATATTTTTTTGTGCTGTTCATTGTGATGCATGCCTGTGACTCAAGTAACAAATTTAGGGCCAGCCTGGGCTACATAGCAAAGCCCTATATCAAAAAAAGAAATCTTTAAAAACTTGCATATTTTTGGTGTATAGTGTGATAATTCCACACATGTATAGGATGTATAGTGATCAGATTTAGGGTAATTCGCATTCCATTTCCTTAAACATGTATCATTTCCTTATGTTAGCAACCATCAGTCTCTAATACTCCATGAATACATAATAACATGTTGTGAGCTCTAATCAGCTGCTGAGCCCCGGAGCACTGGCATTCATCTTCTGTCAGCCCACACCTGTTTTATGGGACGCTTGCTTGTTTTCACTCAGGTGATGTGAGTGTTTGAAAAGGTCTTCTGAAGAACTCAGTAAATGGCCTCTTGAAATTGATTTTTACAGTATAAATGGAGAAGGAGTGGCATGCAAATAGAGACGAAGCCCTACTTCTAAATAAGAATTTGAGTTTCAATTCTGTTGTACCACCTTGAAGCTTTATTTTAGGCAATGGCAACCTAGGAAACTGGATTCAGTCCTTAAAACGGGCAGCAGATCTAGAAGTTAGAACTGGTAATTTAGGTAAAACAGATTCCTTTTGCTTTGACAACTCTTGAGCTAGGTGTGTTCCATTTGCTTTGGTTCTTAATATAATTTTGGTCAAGTGAGCAGCTGTACTGTCTGTTTCCTAAGTCTGGCCTTCATCACAGCTGGAATAACAGGGTCTGATAAAAATCAGTTTCCAAGTTGTAATTTGTGTAACCTGAGCCTACGAAATGGGTAAAATGTCTTTGGGGCTTGGGATGGTATCTAGTAACAGCAGGGCTTAGAGAAAGAATGAGAGGCCTGAGCCTGTACTCAGCCACATTATAAGTGAGTGTATTGCTCATTTGGATGCCTGTTTATTGGTTGGTAGGACAGTATGTAGTTAGTTCTTTTTTTCACATTTTTTTAATCACTCCTGAAGTTTATTTTAGTGTAAGTAAGCTACATGCAGCTGTCTTGGCATGCTCATCAGCCATCTCTCTAGCCCACGAGTCAGTTTTTTAAAAACGTAAAAGTAGCAAACATAAGAATAACTTTCAGGGCTGGAGAGATGGCTCAGTGGTTAAGAGCACTGACTGCTCTTCCAAAGGTCCTGAGTTCGGTTTCCAGAAACCACATGGTGGCTCCCAACCATCTGTAATGGGGATCTGATGCCCTCTTCTGGTGTGTCTGAAGACAGCAACAGTGAACTCACATACATGAAATAAATCTTTAAAAAAAAAAAAGAATAACTTTTAAAATTAATTGATTTTACTCTTAAGGCACAATTGACCTTATTAAATACATCCAAATTACATTTTATTCCACATATCCCACTTGGTACTGAGGAGTTGATCATTCTTCTCTTGAAAGCTTTTGTTTCTATGTTTATCTTCTTTAAATATTTCCTAGTTTAAATATACATTAAAAGCAATCTGCTTGAATGTATTGCTGCTTCTAACAACGTGTTATCTGACACTCTTATATACATGTAAATATGCATGGTGTATGCTTGCAAGGGCATGTACACGTGCAAGTACATGTGTGTGCACCTGTTTATGTGTTTGTACATGTATGTACCCGTGTGTGAGGGAACATGTGGATGCTGGAGGCTGACATTGGAGTCTTTGTCTATTTCTGTCTGCCTTGTTCTTCTAGGAGCCAGGGCTTGTTGACTGGTTGGCCAGTTATCTCCTAAGTCCCACCAGCCTTCCTTTCCTGCATGCAGTCCTGGGGGCTCACAGACTGTTGGTGTTAGGGCTCTAAATTCAAGCTGTCATGCCATATGGCAGGCATTTTTTTGACTGAGCCCTCTCCCAGCACTCTATCAGTCTTTATATGGATTGCAACTTATAAGTAGTTGGGATTTTAAGATTTGTTTATTTATTATACAGTATTTGCCTACATGTATGCCTACACACCAGAAAGAGCATCAGATCCCAGTATAAATGGTTGTGAGTCACCATGTGGTTGCTAGAAAATTCAACTCAGGACCTCTGGAAGAACAATGCTCTTAACCTCTGAGCCATCTCTCCAGCCCCTTGTAAAGCTCTTTTATTTATTTTTGTAGTAATCATGGATGTATAGTCTTTTCTTCTATAGAAACTGCCATCTCATTTGACTTCCCGCTCCGTACCTTTCCCTGAGTAGCCCGTTGCTGTATCTCCTCCAGCCTTCTGCCCTGGTGGTGGTTCTGATCTGTGACCTTAGCTCTTTAAATGTCGGTGACTCCCATATCCTTCATTTGGGCCTAGCCTTTGTCTCCTAAATGCCACCCTCTTTTAAACCAAACATTTTGCTGTGCCCCTTGCTCAGTTTTTGTTTTAAGTACTACTTTGTTGCTAATTAATTCATGTTTCTCATAGCCTTGGTGTAGAGTTCACAGCAGACATTTTCTTGCCTTCTTTTCCCCCATTTCTTCTTGGCTGTCCAGTCAGTTGACAACCCTTCCTGGCTGGCTTACCTTTCGTTTCTTTGCAACTCAGCCATCCTTTAACATCTTGCTATCTGGGTGTCTGTGACACCTCCTTTCCCCCTCTTTTGTATCTTACACATCGCAATGGGATTAGTAACCCTCAGGACGCTGCTTTGACTATGGTCCTCTCTCAGCAGAAACTGTAGATTGCAATTCATTCTAAACTAGTTTTCTAGCCTAATCACCTAAAGATCTCCGTGCTTGGTGTTAATATCTGATGCAGTTTCATCGATTATGTGCACCTTTTGACATTGCTGATTTTTTTTTTAAAGATTTATTTATTATATGTAAGCACACTATAGTTGTCTTCAGATGCATCAGAAGAGGGCATCAGATCTCATTATGGGTGGTTGTGAGCCACCATGTGGTTGCTGGGATTTGAACTCACGACCCTCCGAAGAGCAGTCGGTGCTCTTCCCCACTGAGCCATCTCACCAGCCCAACATTGCTGATTTTTTATTTCCATTCCTGGAGTATTTCATTTTTTGCTTTGACTTTTATTGTAACATATGAACACTCAAGAGAAAAGTGTGTGAAATGCAGTATAGTTGTACAATTTATAAAACAAGCACCAACCCAGGTCAAGAAATAGAACATTTCCAGAATCTAAAGGTATTCCAGCAGTCCCTACTCTTCATACTATATAACTTTCTTCTTTACCATTTTTTTTAAACTTAATAAAATGAAAACCTACAGTATATATTTCTTAATGACTTCCTTGGCCAAACAACAACAACATCATCATTATCATAATTTGTGTGTTTGTGTGTAAGGGAGTGTTTAGCCTGTGTGTGTGTGTGTGTGTGTGTGTGTGTGTGTGTGTGTGTGTATGTATGTATGTATGTATGTATGTGCCTGATGCCCAAGGAGGTCAGAAAGGGGCTTTGGATCCCTGGAACTAGAGATACAGGTGTTTGTGAGCTACTATGTGCATGCTGACAATTGAACCTGGGTCCTCTGGAAGAGCAGACAGTGCTCTT